>NC_034591.1:135529717-135533804 GCF_900095145.1 Mus pahari | reverse complement strand
CCCCCCCCCCCCCCCCAATGATATGTGCCACCACAACTGGGCCAACTATTCTAGTGTTAAATAGCTAAGTAAAGCACATGGAGCAGTTAGTACTTCACTGAATAGTACAGATTAGGAGAGTTATCATTAAAGATCCCAGGAGGCCCTACGTATTTATTACCTATGAGAGAACTACAGTTTTGCATGCCTGCTGAGTTTTTAGATAGGAAAAGAATGAGATATAGGGTAAAGGGCTAAAGGGTGAATGAAAACCTTTGTGACTCCTGTCTATAGAGTACTGGCAGAATTGTTGTAGCTTCTATAAAACAGGTAGGTGTCACATAAGCAGGCCTAAATATTATAAAGACTTTTCTGGATGTAGATTTTAAGAAATAAAACCAAAGTTGGAAAAACAGAACAGGGAACTAAAATCAGACCAAATCAAACTAAAAACAGTTGAAAGATTGGCTATTGAAGTTCTGTTTTAGTGGTTTCTACTAGCACTCAGAGTGCTGAGGCAGGAGGATTATGAGCCTAACTCTGTGCCATTTAGGGAGAAGGAGAAATGGGAAGTGATCCTCATAGTAATCAGCTAACAGGGAAATAACTGAAAGTGTGGAAGTATGGAGTAATAGGGAAAAACTGCAATAGATTGATTCAAGAAGTTTTTGCTTTTTGTTTTGTCTCATTAAATTTAAATTTGAGTTCTTACACTTAATTTGTTAAGAAAATAAATGACCATTTTAGAGAAGTACACTTCTACAAATTTTACTCTTGATCAAGAGAAGACCTAACAGGTAGTACACTTGGCTTTTATTCTAATCTAGGTGATAACTTTGCCTTTACAGTCTTAATTCAGTTGTCCCCCTTTTTAATTTATTAAAAATTGGGGGTGGCTATAAAAAGTGGGTCGGTGAAGCACCTTGTCTTAGGCCATGAGGCGTGCACCCGTGTTCAGCACCCAGTACCTAGGCCTTTGCAGGTCCTAGGCGGGCAAGGGCTCTGTCTTAGGCTAAGTGATCTGTAGTACATTTGCAATATTTCCCATCTCTGAGTCATCCTCGCAGCCAAGGAGGTGTGCATCTGATCCACGGCACCTCACTAATCCTGTCATAGGCTCACTTCACAGCTTATGGCCCTCAGCCACTATTAGGAGCCAGGGAATCACCCATCTAATAATGGCATCTCCACAGCCTATGGAACCAAGAGTGCTCGAAGTCTGCAGCGAGGGTGGAAAACTGCAGGCCACCAGCTGCTCTCTCTGCATCGGTGGAAGAGGGGTCTTCGATGGAGTCTTGAGTGTCCACATGATGGTAGTGGACTGCAACTGGCTTTAAGGCAGCATCAATCTGAGATTTAACAAAACTGGTTAATCTGGAAAAAGCTCAGGGACCAAATGACAGAAGCAGCATAATGCCCAAGAAAGGTCCCAGAATGGTAGGGAGCAAAGTGGAAAGCCAAGGAGAGGTAAAAAACCAATTTTGATACCAGGATTCCTACATCTCCCTTTTACGCATTCTTTCTTCTAAGCTAGCTCTAACTTTGTCTATACTATCCTGAACTAGGCCAGTCTTATTGGTGTAAAAACAACATTCTTCTTTGAGGGCTGCACAGAGTCCTCCTTACTTCAGGAATACCAAATCTAGGCCTCTTCTGTTCTGTAACACTACCTCAGACAGAGAGACTAAGGAATCTTTTAAAATTTTCAGGCCTCTTTGTATCTCTCAGATGTCTCTGTCCACTGTATGGTTAAGCTGAGCGAGCTGCGCAGACTGTTGTTGGGAAGAGATTAGGGAGGCAGTTCCTGTTCCCGCGCCTGCAGCCCTCACACCAAGGATCACTGCTAAGGTTACTGCAGTAATTGCCTCTCTCTTAGAGCGGGGCAGGTTGGTGCCTTTATCCCAGATCTGGAGTAAATCTTCTGCAGGATGTATCGTCAACTTTGAGAAAAGTTGAATTCAGGACACAGTAATGTCTGTTAGCTAAAAATGTCTGGGTGATCACACAAGTAGTGAGCCCAGTAGAATATGCCAAATAAGTACCATTGGGTGCTCCAAGATACTGGAAAGTGGCCTATACAAAAACAGTCTGATTGCAAACCTCTAGCAAGGCCTGTGGGGGAAAGCCCCAAAAGGCATGAGCCCACACCTGAAACTTGGCTCAGTGTGAGTCCTGTGTTAGCCTCAGGATGCCAACAAAGTCCTTGGACATCATTGGTTGCGATAACTGATCCAAATACTGCTACTCCTTCATAGAAAGGAGGTTGAGGGGGAAAAAACACACCCAACATTCCTCATATTGGGTAGTATTGGCTGCATGTATGGCAGCGACTGAAGCATTTACTATGTCTAAAAGCAGCTCTGCTGAAGTGAGGGGTCCAGCAGGCAGAGTAGGCTGAAAAAGAGCAACGGGGGCAGGAGTGCCTTTCCGAGGAGGAATAGCTACCTTATGAACGATGGGTATATTATTAGGGGCTACAGGATGGAGTATAAGATTAGGTCCTATAGCACTTCCTCTAAGGTTAGGGGTGGTCTTAGTTAACTGTATTTTTGAATACCAACCCAAAATCTTTATGTTCTTTATATAGGGGCAAACCCCAGGAGGGAGTTTGTTTGTTTTAATCCACTCATATTTTTTCCCAGCCTTTGTGAACTCAATCATGAGGGGATTGCACCAACCTAAGGTGCCTGGATTAGAGGAAGAACAGCTTTTCCCAATTGGGGAATCAAGGCCCTTTCTGGCATCACCTTGGCCTCCTTTACTTTTTACTGTGATGAGGTCCCAAGATGAGGAGGGGTTCCAATAGGTATTATGAGTAGTCTCACATCCCCAGCTGGCACAATAATAATTTGTCTCAAAGCCACATTTATGATTAAGTGATCGGTCCCGGTGGGAGCCAGGGCAAACATAAAAGCCANCATTTATGCCTCTTAATCTACGCAATATTTTGTTTAAGATAAATCTGCCATATTGAGTGGCACACTCTGGATGGGCCCCAAGCCCGTTAGGATAATTGGGGGCTCTTGCCTGAGGCCAAAACATTGTGGGAACTCCCCAATCAGGGTGAGCTCCGAGAGCTAACTTACATAAATCAACCTCTAGCGGCTTCCAGGAGGGAGAACTCCCAACCGTGGAAGTGGCAAGGACTGTGTCTCTAGCCTCATTAATAACTTGCCACATATAATTATGAAGTTGATAAGAACGTTGCTGAACTTGACCTTCCACTGGTGGTATACTTCCTATCAGGCAGAGACACAACCCTGTCCCTATGATCAGGAACGACGTCTTCTGACACACTTTCATTTTCCTGCAAACAAGCACATTTAAAATTCTCCTCAGGTCAGTTAAGAGAGGAGACCCTTGGTCCTGTGGAGGCTTGATGCCCCAGCATAGGAGGATGCTAGAGTGGTGAGGTGGGAGTGGGTGGGTGGATGGAGGAGCACCCTCTTAGAGACATGGACAGGAGAATGGGATGGGAGGTTTGCAGAGGGGAGACCAGGAAGGGAGACAACATTTGAAATGTATATAAATAAAATAACCAATTAAAAAGAAAAGAATAAAATCCTTTTAAATAAAATAAGACTTTTCCGTTAATAGTATTCAGACTATTTCTTATTATAGTGCTCAGCCTGTTTTCAATTGTTGAATAGATTTTTTTTTTTAAGTGAGCAAATACGAATACATGCAGAATCTAAAGTATATAGTTGGTGGTTTCTGTTGCATTCCTGATGTAGCCATCACTGCTGATTCCAGGACTTTTTCACCACTCTTCAAAAGAATCCCTTATTTTCTACCCACCAAACCAAATTTGATTTGCCTGTTTTGGGGCATTTAATATCAGTATTTTATTTAGTTTTACTCATCTAGCATAATATTTCCAATGTTCATTCACATGGTGACATGTATCAGTACTTCATTACTTTTTATAGTTAAATAATACTCCATTGTATAATATTCAGCAGCTTTTCTTATTCCTGGAGAAGGATAAAGAACAGTGTTCTAATTTTTTGAGCAGCTATAATAAAAATACCATAAACTGAGTGGGCTTATAAACAGCAGGTTTATTTAGATATTGTATTAGTCAGGGTTCTCTAGAGTCACAGAACTT
>NC_034591.1:135525716-135529706 GCF_900095145.1 Mus pahari | reverse complement strand
CCACCACACCTTTAATCCCAGATGACCTTGGACTCGGAGATCTCCCTGTCTTCTCAAGATCTCCATACCAAGATCCAGATCAGAAACTTCTATCTCCAGTCTCCAGATTANGTCCACTGGTGAGCCTTCCAATTCTGGATTGTAGTTCATTTCAAATATAGTCAAGTTGACAACCAGGAATAGCCACTACAGATATATAGTTTATTTTTCAGCTCTGGAAGCTGGAAAGTTCAAAACAAAGGTGCCTTCAGTTTAAATATCTCCTGGAGACCCATTCCTCATGCAAAATGCCTTTTCGCATTGCCCTTACCTGGTGAAAGATTCTTTATTAAGTTATAGTTTGTACATTCATGACTTAACCATATACCAAAGGTTGTACCTCTGAGTACTATTCCATTGGATGTTGTATTTTGACAGCAAAGTTTTAAGTGGATATATAAACAATCAGATCATAGCTAACATGAAGGATAATGTAAGTAGTTTTTTTTTCAAAAGTCATTGTTTTAGAGTTTATATTGTTTATATTTACCTGTTCATTGCATGACATGTGCCATGGTACAGGAATTTATACATGTTTTTAAAAATGAAAAAAATTTAAAGGAATCCCAATTGTAGTTAAAAGTTGGGCTTTATGCCAGTTTATGAGAATTATATTCCAAAGGAGAAATGAAATTTAAAGTGACTCTTGAAAAGTTGTTATCTTACAAAATGAAGTTAAATCACAGTAAATAGAAACCTACATACACATAAGAATAACATAAGTATAGAAAAGAGGATAGAATGGAGTAGTGTCTGAACCGTCATCCATTCCTTTGCTGCTATGCAGATTCTAAAATCTCAAAATTGAGATTTCTGGTAGCCAGTTAAAGTGTAACGTACTGTGTTGTCAGAATAGGACTGTGGGGTTTTGCCTGGCAGTATTTCCCCATACTTTTTAGTCTTATTTCCACTTTGTTTTCTGATAACAAAAGAAAATTGTATATATATTTTTAATATCCCTCAAACATTTTATGATGGTTTTTCTAAAACTAATTTCCTAAGGAAGTAAGGCATCTTGAACAGCTTAGTCTTCTTTGGCACTCTATCTATCTATCTATCTATCTATCTATCTATCTATCTATCTATCTATCTAATTCCCGAGTGTTTTGTTTGTATGTTTGTCTGTACATCACATTCCCTGGTCCCCAGTGAGGCCAGAAGGTTTCAGATCCCTTGAAATTCCAGTCCAGACTATTGTGAGCTACCACATTGAGACTGGGAATCAAACCTTAGGAAAAGCATTAAGTGTTCTTAACTGCCTAGCAATCTCTCCAGAATTTGGAGGCCACAAATTTAATGCAAAGGAAACAAAGTGATTTGGGGGAGGTAATTGCTATTATAAAAATCTTATTTTTGCCTTGCTTGAAATGTTAGGCTATTGGAAGACTAGAGGGTACAAACCATCTGCTCAAACAAACAAACAACCTAAACTTTGTTTCAAGAGCTCTTGAGACAGCAGTAGTTTTATAAACTACACTAGTCATTAGTAATTTTTATATCTTCCTAAAACATTATTATGTTTATTAATGTACCTTCATTTGTAATAATTTATTTATTTGTTATTATGTAATTATTTGTATTAATTTGTAACAATGTAGAGAGCTGTTCTGTTTTCTTCAATTTTATTTATTACATTTCTCAACATAAATATTTTATTTTATGTATTTGAGCATTCATACGATAAATGTTAATTCAGTGTTGACTACTGAATATCTAGTCCAGTTAGTGCTAATAATGCATTAATTTGAGCATCTAGGATAAGACATAGTCTATGTTGTAGTATGTAGTGGTCCAGTTAATGGTAGTGCAAAAAGTAGAATTCAAATATTCCATGTCAAATTCAGTGTTACTTATATTACATGCTTTGTACTTTACCTCTATCTACACTTATATTCCCAGAGTAAGTCAGGTAAACTGAGTACTTGCTCAGTGAATATTTAAAACTTGTTTCTATTAATAACACTTTCAGTTGAGTGTAGTGCTTTAATCCCATCATTTGGGGGCAGAGGCAGGCAGATCTCTGGAGGCCAGCCTGGGCTACATATAGAAACACTGTCTCAAAAAAGAAGCTAACCAAACAAACAATATAATATTTTTCATATGATGCTCCTACTATGAAAGATATATTCTTTTGCCCTCAATAAACATCTTTCCCAAATTCTGACTCAATAATAATGATATTAAAAGTTAATATTTTTCTCTTCAGCACCCTTGTAAGTTCAGTCAGATGTATTTCTGTTCACTGTATACCTACCTACTTCTGCTTCTTCATTGGTACCTTAAATCATATATGGTACACTAGTAAAAAGCAGCAATTATAAAGTGTTTCTATTCTTTTAGTACTTAGCATGTTTTATTTTCAAGAGACCAGAAAATTTTAGTATTGCTGAAATGTGCCTAAATAAAAAAGGCATCTTTATATACTGTTAGTTTTTATTCTACCTACTACATTGGGAAGTAAAGATTGATATTCAGGATTAATTGACAAAGTATGAAAAATTTTACAATTGTTTTTTAACATTCCCCCAAATGATACCCCAAATTGTCTTTTAAATTTAGAATCATAGAATAGTAACAGATAGCCCTTGAAAGACAATAATGTTAAGCTACAACTTGTGACAAATCTTTTTTTCACTTACAATCAAGATTTATAGGAGGATTATTAAAAAATCATTTTAGCTTAAAAAAAAAAAAACTTTTTCTAACCGCTAAAAGACAATTCAACATTTTTCTCGACTTCAAACACTATCTAATCATAAAACGGTGTCACTTGTTTCTGTGGGAAAGAGCAAACTGTAATCTGTTATATAAAACCTCGAAGGAATTTTACCCTAATGGCTTTAATTCTGTTTTTTCCATACAAGATGTTCAAGCCTTGCAATTCAAAGGCTAATAGAATCAGTGACAAAGTCAAATTACACAAACAAAGTAATTAAAAATCCCCATTATTTTTAACTTGGTTGTTAAAGGGCTGGATTTAGCCAGATTCTTGTTGGTATGAACCATTAGTTTACAGGTATTTGAACATAGTATATATTTCCATTGGAAAACAAACCTCTTCAAATGCCCTACCAAATTGAGTTGGCGCTATTAAAGGAAATTAGCTTGCCTCATGATTCCCTAAGGCTTATTACTTTGGATACTTGAAAGCCAAGGTTTTGCTCCAACCTCAAATGCACTATCCTTCATATAAATATTGATGTTGTGGTGTATACTTTTAATAGCATGCAAAGCTTGTATTACTTTTCCTCCTCCACTGAAGATTAAACCTATGGCCAAGCACATACTAGACAAGTGTTCTACTGCTGAACTATATTTCTGTACCCACCGTTTATTTTTTTTTCTTAAGATTTATTTATTATTATATCTAAGTACACTGTAGCTGTCTTCAGAGATACCAGAAGAGGGTGTCAGATCTCATTATGAATGGTTGAGAGCCACCATGTGGTTGCTGGGATTTGAACTCATGACCTTAAGAAGTGGCTTAACAGTCAGTCGCTTAACTGCTGAGCCATCTCTCCAGTCTCCTCATACCCACCTTTAAAAGTTTTACTTTGAGATAGTCTCACAGAGTTCTGAGTTCATTCTGTAATTCAAGCAGGGCTTGAACTTTTGATCCTACTACCTTAACCTCCCAAGTAGCTGAACTAATATTTTTCCTTGACTGGGCAGTGGTGCCTTTAATCCCAGCACTTTGGGAGGCATAGGCCTGATCTACAGAGTGAGTTCCAGGACAGCCAGGGCTACACAGAGAAACCCTGTCTTGAAAAATAAAAACAACAACAGCAACAAAACCCAAAAGATCCCTCTTCCTTGGATCTCACTATCAAAGGCATAGATTTAAGATAAGTGGGTCAGATAGCAAGTATAATATACAGCTAATCCTGTGTGTGTGCTGAACAAGGATCACAGACATTTATTTAAGGCCCAAAGTGTAGGTGTAGTTTGGGG
>NC_034591.1:135451889-135525673 GCF_900095145.1 Mus pahari | reverse complement strand
GGTTTCTCTGTATAGCTCTGGCTATCCTGGAACTCACTTTATAGACCAGGCTGGCCTCGAACTCAGAAATCCCCCTGCCTCTGCCTCCCGAGTGCTGGGATTAAAGGTGTGCGCCACCACGCCCGGCTAGTTTGGGGATCTTATGTACAACCTTATGTTATCTATAGCTCATAAGATTTTCTTTTTTATTCCTAGGGTTTCTGTTTTAATTTGATTATTTGTTTTCTTCCATTCCATGTGCATCTTATAGTTGTTTTTATTTTATTGTATTTTATTTATTTACTTTTATTTGTTTGGGGATTTTGTTTGGTTTTTGCCCTGATTGCTTTGCAGCTCACTCTTTTTTTTTTTTTTTTTTATAAAAATTAGACAAGGTTGCTCTATATAGCCCTGGCTGTCCTGGAACTCACTTTGTAGACCAGGCTGGCCTCGATCTCAGAAATCCCCCTGCCTCTTCCTCCTGAGTGCTGGGATTAAAGGCTTGTACCACACCTCTAGGCAACACCCATATCTTGAAGCTTGGAAAAGGCATTTTTAAAAAAAAATCTGATTTGAGTTAGCCAAACATATAGTCTTAAACAATCTTCCTCATATGTGTAAGCTGAAAGAACTACTACATTTTTGTCCAATACCTGACATCTTAGACTACCTGCTTGGTAGTGATAAATCACTGAGCCAGAAATTACTGCTGCTTTGAGATAGCCTGTTAGAATTCGTGCATTTCTAACCTTTAGAATAGACGTTGGATTTTTTTTTTTATTGTTGTTGTTTTTTTTGTTTGTTTGTTTTGTTTTGTTTTTCCGACACAGGGTTTCTCTGTGTAGCCCTGGCCGTCCTGGAACTCACTTTGTAGACCAGGCTGGCCTTGAACTCAGAAAGCCACCTGTCTCTGCCTCCCAAGTGCTGGGATCAAGGCGTGTGCCACCACAGCCCAGCAGAAGTAATTTTTAAATTGCATACATTTTGTGTGGGGGAAACTGATGTATCATAGTAAAATGTTGTGTGGAAGTCAGAAATCAACTATCAGGAGTCTGTTCTCTCCTTTCAACATATGAATCTGATGGATTGAACTCATATCAGGCTTAGTGGCGAGTTCTTTTACCCACTAAGTCATTTAGCTGTTCCTAGAGTAGAACTATTTCTACTAAATAGCATCTAACCCTTACCTGATTCTGTCAATGATTGAACCTTGATATCTACTGTCTTATTTGGGATTCAGTCTCATACCATTTCAATGGATACAGCTTTATACTATTGCCACAGCAGTACTTTTTCTACTATATTAATATTATGAAGAAGAGCTAAACCATATTTAAATTCAAAGTAGCTTTTATTTGAGCCCATGAGATTTTCTTTCCAGGAAATATCTGTACATGTGTAGGCTTTTAATAGAAGGAAAAAAAAAATAAAAAGAAACCTTTACTGCTTTTGTATAACAGTTCACTGTTTTTTTTTTTTTGGTTTTTTTTTTTTGTTTTTTTAAACTATGCATTAAGTGGAAGCAATTTAATGTCTCTTACTCCTACCCTTCCACACACAATGAGAGTTGAACTCTAGACTTCAGCAATGCACTGTACCACTGAACTGTGATGTTCCCAGCCCTAATATTACCACATTTTCAGGTGGGAAAACAGGAACTATTTCTATTTTTCTATGTGCATGAGTGTTTTGTCTGCATCTATTTCTATGCACTACTTGTACCCAGTGCCCATGGAGGCCAGAAGAAGATATCAGATTTCTCTGGACACAGGAGTTACAGATGGTTGTGAGCTGCTGTGTGTGTGTGCTGTGTCCTCTGGAAAAAAAGCTAGTGGAACTATAAGTTAACTAGATAACTGCCAGTGTATTGTCTCTTTTTGATCATTCTGAATTTGCTTCGTTGACTGAGTTCAGTCATTTACCTCACTTTTAAATAAAAGTTAGTTTCAGTATGATTGGCATGAAAGAAGTGTTTCAGTAGGTAGGTATCTAGTGTTACATATAGGAAAGCCTCCAAGGTAGATTTCAAAGTCAAGGAGGCAGAGCTTTTGGATACAGTAGGTGGAGCTTTGAGCAAATAAAAAAGTCTGTGCTTATTCAAGGATGTATTGCTATTGTAGGAGAAGCAGAAGAAACTACCAGTAGCAAAATCCCTGTCTTTCAGGGTTTATATCCACAGAGCCAAGCTAAATATATTGTTGGCTGAACAAAACAATCTCAGAGTTGGGAAGCATGACTATTAAACAAGAACTATGCTCCACCTTTGGTATTCGTCTTCCTTATGCTGTGGGCTAGGTTATGGTAGTTTATATTTCTATTTACTTTCCCCCTAGTTTTTACTAAAGTCTAATAAGTCTGTTGTCTTTTCTGATGGATTTTATGAAGAAAGATTTTTGTTCAGTATTTGTTATTGTAAATTCTCATTGCTGCTGCTGTTCTCAAAAGGATTGTATAAATGAGGTAAGAATTTCCAGTCTTTATATAGAGAGCATCTTATAACATTTCCAATGATGTATATAGGAAATTTCACTTAAATTACTGAAATTATTCAATGATGTATAGTTTATTCTGTGTGAGGAAATATGCTTTTCTAAATTCAGTATCATTAAGACAGGTTTTACTTTTAAGATACTAAATGTTACCCTAACTTTTGAAACTTTTAAGTAATTGCTTTTAAGAAGCAATTACTGACAATTTTTAAAAAATCAAAGATTGAACCAAAGAATTCTATACTATGACTTATTTCTGTGTTTCCAGCAGATTAGTTAGTTGGCAAACAAAATTAAAGGTGTGTGCGTGTGTGTGTGTGTGTGTGTGTGTGTGTGTGTTTCAAATTCATTGGTGTTATGCTTACATGGATGTGTGTATCAGGTGTCAGAAGCCCTGGAACTGGAGTTACAGACAAGTGTTAGCCCTTAGGTGGATGCTGAAAAATGAACCTGGGTCCTCTGTAAGAGCAGTCAGTGCTCTTAACCACTCAGCCATGTCTCTAGCACCTAAAACTACATATTTGATACTTTGGAGTCAAACATTATTTACTTTTTATACATTATATGTGTTACAGAAGTAATTGAGACAAGGTTACAGAATGAGAAACCACAATTTTATATTACCTTGAAAGTATCTAGTAGGTATCAATAGATATTCAATACATACTTAATATAATTTAAAGAAGAGAAATAAGCTACTCTTACATGTTTGAAGGGCATGTATGTCTATCAAGACTATTGCCTGTCAATTACAATAATAAAGCAAGAGTGCTTTAAGAGCTAAGTTGCTTGTTTGGAGGAGTAGAGTGAGAAAAGTGTGTGCCTTTATTGAATAAAGCTTAATTTTTTTCTTTAATAGTAACCCAGTTTTTCTTAGTAATGGTTTTATATTTTCTAACTTTATACAGAAAATACATTTGCTTTTACTAGTTGGAACAGAACCAAGTGTGATTAAGCTAACAAGTAAGAAAAGGGGGTTGCTTTTGCAGGGTTATAAGACTTTTAAGTTAATCTTCGCCTCTATTTGATGTATACATGTCAAAAAGAAATAAGATGAAGTTAATATAAGAACATTTGTTATTATTAATGTGTTCTTTCTGGTGCTAAAAATTATGTTTTAGAATAACCAGACCAACTTTTTAAAAATGTCAGTGATCAAATATATAAAGTTCTTAAATCTTAAAAATAAAAAGCCTATGAGTATCTCAAAACCTTGCCACTCAATGTCTCACGACTCTCCTGTAAGTCACTTTCAGGCTTGGAAAGCTTTGAACTTATTCCATATACTTCACTTTCTTTTGTTTTGTTTTGTTTTGATTTTTTGAAACAGGGTTTCTTTGTGTAGCCCTAGCTGTCCTGGTACTCACTTTGTAGATCAGGCTGGCCTTGAACTCAGAAATCCGCCTGCCTCTGCCTCCCAAGTGCTGGGATTAAAGGCATGTGCCACCTCTGCCCGGCTATACTTTACTTTTATACTATACTTTCTTGTACATTATTATTATTGTTTATTTGAAACAGGGTTTCTCAGTGTAGCTTTCTCTGTTCTGGAGTTCACTCTGTATAGTCCAGGCTGCTTGTGAACTTACACAGATCCACCTGCCTCTGCCTCCAAAATGCTGGGATTAAAGGCACGTGCCACCATTGCTGGACCACATAATTATTTTTTAAAGACCATTTCCTAAGGCTATAGTGGCTTCTAGACATGTTTTATTACATTCATGTGGAATCATCTGTTTCTAACATGTCATAAATTTAAATAACAGTATAAACTAATATATTTGAGGTTGTGCTATACATAACTTTTTTTTTTTAAAGATTTATTTATTTATTATATGTAAGTACACTGTAGCTGTCTTCAGACACTCCAGAAGAGGGCGTCAGATCTTGTTACGGATGGTTGTGAGCCACCATGTGGTTGCTGGGATTTGAACTCCGAACCTTCGGAAGAGCAGTCCGGTGCTCTTACCCACTGAGCCATCTCACCAGCCCTACATAACTTTTTAATTTTGTTAGGAACTAGATATGAAAATATGAATAGGTATATGTTTTTATGAGTCGCTATGGTTAATAAGATAGCTAAATTTTAGAATCACCAGGGATAAAAAAGCAGGGTCAGGAGAATTTCTTATGTCCTTCCTACATTAATACAAAAGTTAGTACATATTTGCTATCTTAGTTTAATATGTTACTGCCAGTAATTTAAACACATTCCATTGAAATTCTGTATTATAGAAGTCACTTTCTTTTCCTCATTAAATTTTCTGTTGTTATTTTTCTGTAGCATTTGAACTGCCTTCACATTCAAAGTGTAACTATATTCAATTTGTTATACCAAATTATGTTTCAGACCATAATATTTTAGATGTTTCTTGCCATTTAAAAGTTTACTTTATGCTGTTTTACTTTATTGTAGAAAACAAAAGCCAATGTAAAACAGAAAACTCAAATTTTCTCCTTACCAACCTTAGTGCAAGACATCCATAAAATTTCTTAAAGGAAGTTTGTTTTGTTTTGTTTTCTTGTAAATTACTATTTTACTTACTGTGTGTATGTCCACAGCTGTTTGTGTGCTGTGACATTTGTGGTTTTATTTTATTTTTGTTTTGTTTTTGGAATGAGGTCTTGTGTAACCTAGGCTGACCTTGAACTTGCCTTGTAACCATTAATGCTCTTGAATTTCTGATCCTCTTGGTTAATGGCACCTCCCTGAGTGCCAGGATTAATCATGAACACCAGACCAGATTCGGCTTATGTGATGTTGGAATTCAAACCCAGGGCTTCATGCTTGTTAGGCAAGTACTGAACCAACTGAAACACAACCCAGTTTCTATTTATTTTATTTTTAGATTTTAAATACTCTTTTGCTCTATCACTGCATTCTTTGACTTTAGCTCTATTGTTTTTATTTGTGAAGAACATGTCTGCTAAAATCGGTAATAAGACAAGAGTGTCCATGATCTCCACTCCTATTAATATAGTGCTTAAAGTCTTGTGACTGAAGGTGTTAACAGTGGTACACATAGGAAAGGATGAAACAAAGTATTCCTGTTTGCATATGGTACGATTCTATGCATAAAAGACTAAAGCCTCTACCAGAAAATTCTGGCCACTGATAAACACATTTAACAAAGGAGCAAGAACATAAACTTAACATATAAAACTTGGTAGCCTTCTTGTATACCTGGCAGCTGCAGATTTCCATTTATTCTCCTGGTCCTTTGGGTCTCTTTCTCCTGTCTCTCCATATAACCTGATTCTGTTCTCCCACCCACTTCTTTGCCTCCTATGACTATTTTGTTCCCCCTCCTAAGTGTGATTAAAGCTTGGGTCTTCCTTCCTTAGCTTCTTTGGGTCTGTGGGATGTATCAAATTAACCCAATTAAAAATGGGTGCAGAGCTAAACAGATTTCTCAATAGAGGAATCTGGAATGGACAAGAAGCACTTAAAGAAATGCTCAAATCCTTAGTCGTCAGGGAAATCAATAACCATATCTTAACATGGAAAAGGATTTTTGTTTTTTTGTTTCTTTGTTTGTTTTTATAAGCTCTTTAAGTTAGCCAAGTATGGGACTACTGCAATTCTGTCCAATACCTGATATCTTAGACTAAAAGAGGTGTGTGCCACCAGGGTGGCTTTTTTAATATTAGCACCCACAAAGATGGAGCATGGGTAGGGATAATTTAAACTAAAAACTTTCAGAAATGTTGCATGGAAACCTACTAATGTAGAAACTTTCTAAATCTACACAAACATACAAAGAATTTAAAAGGAATTACCCTGTAGCTGAGGTGAGGTAAGGGGGGAAAACAGTTGTTCTCCTTGACACTATAAGGTATTTACAAAAAGAAAAATAAGAAAAGCCCAGTGGTAGGCATGCATTTCCTCTCTTGGAGTTGGTCCTTAGTGGATCTCATAGGCTATTGTCATCTGGAAATAGATGGTAAGATTATATTGCTGAAGGTACTATAAACTAGTACCTAGAACATGGAGAAAGCAAAGCCTCACAATAATCTAGAAGCTTCATCCCTTCTAGCTAGGTTTTTTTTAGTTATGGAAGGTGCAGCTACTAGTGCAGAAGAGTCATCACCAGTCTTCACTCCGCTGTGAAGTTAGCTAAGAGAAAGATTGGCCTGCCAAGATATAGCTACTGGTGCAACAGTAGCAGGATGTTATGGAGGTAACCACCCCCCCCCCCCCAATCCCCTTTGGCTTTTGTTTTGCTTTATTTTCCTAGGTTGAGTTACATACACTGTGAAGCTTTGTTTGTCCTGTAAATGTGTGTAACGGGTTGGCCTCTTAATTCCGAGATCCACCTGCCTCTGCCTTCCAAGTTCTGGGAATAAAGGCTGTGTCATTATGACCAGCATCCAAACACTTTCTGATTGGATCTAAGGCCCACTTCCTAAGAGAGAACACATGCTTGTAACTGCAGTTTGTCCAAGAAGGTCATAGGCGCTAGAGAAATACCTACTATTATTATTCAGCTAATGGGTATAATATTAAAATGACTCTTAATGGTATACTACTATACCCATATATTAATACATTTCACAACTTATTGGGGTGTTTTGGATACAGCAGGGCAGCTGCACATATGTACTTATAACAGTTGTGACAACACGTACAAGACCTGGGTAAATAAAGCAGACAAAATCCTAGTATGAATAGGGACAACCTTTAAGAGGTTATTACAAAGGATCCAGTCAATGACTCTACACTCAAGTGTATACTGGCAACACTAAGTGGACTCAAAGGGGTTTATGTGTGCACGGATTTGTGGGAGAAGTGATAGGCTTGATGAAGGCACATATACATATATGAAATTATCAAACAGAATTATGTGGACAAAGATATTTAGGGAGGAAAACACAAAAAAGTGATCTTTGTAGTCATTCTCAGATTTAAACTTTCAAATTACCTTCATGTGACTTGTGGATTTACTGTATTACACAGTCAGTTGCTGTGTAATAAAAGTTACTCTTAGGAGCACAATTCTAAATCACTGCTTGAAAGAATGCAACAGGTTATTAATGAGAATCAAATTTGTGTTTCACTTACATGTTTAACGACTTTGACACTAAATCATTTGATGTATAACCAGTGCGAGTATGAAACTAGTGATAGTACTGAATCTTATAATACATTTCCTCTAGGACTTAATTTACCTTATTGTAAAAATTTTCCAAGGTGTTTTTTTGAACAGAATCAAGACAAATATTAATATTTTGAGTCTATACTTGAAGAATTCAAACTACTGTGTTTCATTTAGTCTTGTGAAAGATTATGTATCTTTCTGTGAACTAGTTATCACTAGTTTTATTTCTGTTACAGAGACTATGCAGATGATTAGAATTTATGTATCAAACTCCCTCCCATCTATGTGTCTACAGATTTACATCACCACTTCTACATATTGCTATATCTCCCTGGATTCCTTTTGGGAATGGATTAGGTTTGGGGGTTTGCTTTGAGACAGGTTGCATTATGTAGCCCTTAGGTGGTCTAGAAATCACTATGTTAATTAATCAGGCTGTCCTCAAACTTAAAGGAGTATGCTACCATGCCTGGCACTTGGTTTCTTAATCCATATCATTACTGAAATGAAATGGCAATAAATGCGAAGACCTTCTCCTTCTAGCATACCTCTCCATTAATGCTGTTTTGACACATTGCTGAAAGTTTTATTTTTTTTATTTTTTTTAAAACTAATTTATTTATTTATTATATGTAAGTACACTGTAGCTGTCTTCAGACACTCCAGAAGAGGGCGTCAGTTCTTGTTATGGATGGTTATGAGCCACCATGTGGTTGCTGGGATTTGAACTCTGGACTGTTGGAAGAGCAGTCGGGTGCTCTTACCCACTGAGCCATCTCACCAGCCCCAAAAGTTTTATTTTTGAAGTATTTATTTGTTTGTTTTTGGAGACAGGGTTTCTGTACACAGCCCTGAATATACTGGTACTCACTACGTAGACCAGGCTGGCCTTGAACTCGTGGAGATCAGCCTGCCTCTGCCTCCATAGTGTTAGAATTAAAGGCATGTCCCATCACATCCAGCCAAAGAATTTGTATCAAATTAAAATTTTAAGCTATTACTGTACTCTATGGTTTTATGTCAACATGACACAAGCCAAGTCATCTGAAAGGAAGGAACCTCAATTGAGAAAATGCCTCCATAAGATGGTTTTGTAGGTAAGGTTGTAGGATTTGATTTAGTGATTGTTGCAGGGCGGGGGTGGGGTGGAGGGGGGATGGGCTCAGTCCATTTTGTGTGGTGCCATTTCTGAGCCAAGCCATGAGGACCAAGTCAGTAAACAGTGCACATTAGTCCCTGCCTCCAGGTTCCTCACTGTTTGTGATGCTGTCCTGAGTTCCTTCCCTAATTCTATGGAAATGTTAGCCAAATAAGCCTTTTCATTTCCAGATTCCTTTCCTCATGGTGTTTCATTGCAGGAATAAAAACCCTAACTAAGATACACTATGATGTTAGTTTCAGATAGAGTAGTGCTGATGAGATTTCTTCTTAAATTAATTGCAATACTTATATTTCATGTGAGTCTGATTAATTTTCATTTTATGACTGGGGTTTGGTTTTGATTTGTTTTGTTTTGAGACAGGGTCACAGGTAGCCTAATCTACCCTTGAACTCTGGTTTTGGATGGGGCAGGTGGTTCAAAGGATACTAACAGATTACTAGGCACTAATGAGTTTGTTTTGGTGAAATCTGCATTTATTATAATCAGCAGGTGAGACACTTGTAACAATGCTTAAAAAAAAAAAAAAAAGAACAAGAAAAATGTGAAAGCAGAGATTTTGTGAAATTGCCAGATTGGGGACTTCTAGGTAGATGCTAGACTGAAGCAAAAGGAAGAAAACTACTAGGCAGACAATGGTCAGAAGTACTAGGGTCAAGTGGGGGAAACAGCCTTGCTGATTAATTAAGCTGGTGCATCTTTTCCTTTTTGTTTCATTAGAAACATTATTAATTCCAAGAACCAACTGACAGGAGCCAATAGCATGGTAGAGACTTTGAGAAGAGTCTCTTTCCTGAAGAGACTCAAGACCTGAGTGATAGGGGAGGGAATAAAGATTAGGTTGAGGGGTTGTTCATAGTAAAATTCTACAGCCAGACTCTTAAATTTCTAGGCTACCGGTGGGGAAGGGTTTAAAGATAAAGATGCAACATTTCCAGGGATTTCAGCAAGTCTTCTAGCTGGGGTGGTAGTGGTCAGTTTCATAGAAAATATCATAGTAGGATGCCTATTAATATCTGTGAGAGGAACTTGATGAGAGGTTTGATTCTGATGTACTCCATTCTGACATTGCTCCAAGGATAACCTTGCAAGTCTGACCCTCCTGCCTCCGTTTCAAAAGTGTTGGGCTTATAGACTTATATCACTGTTCCTGATTCTCATTTTTCTGTTTTATTTATGTAAAGTTGCTCTTTCGTTATTCTGGCAAATCAATAGTAACCCATAATTCTTAGTATTAAGTATTTTAAAGAGTATTATATAATATGATGTCTACCAAACTGTGTGAATTCATACCTATTCCTGGGTCCATTGTCCAGAATAAAGGCTGAAGTAATCAATATGTTTTCAAGGTTGCACAAAAGATTTTCTAACCAATCAGAGCACCTGGATACCATTTAACTGTAAGATGTCGTCAGCAGCCTAATTTTTTTTCTGCCAAAAGACCTGTCATACTACTTGTTGTTTCTTGAGATTGCCACTTAATACCTCTGGTCCCTACACTGATCAAGTCCTGCAGGTACATTGGAAAAAGGGCCAGGATATTAAAAAGGCAGCCTATTTAAAACAAAGCTCAGTATTCTCCTCTCATTTTCATTATTTCTATGACTTTTTTTTTTTTTCTGGATTGTAGGGAGTGAAGCCAGCCAGTTTTGACAAAGTAGCAATTCCTGAAGTAAAAGAAATTATTGAAGGATGTATCCGACAAAACAAAGATGAAAGGTAAGTTGCTTCTTTGACATGATGTTATTTGAACAATGAGAGTAAATTTAATACTTGTGTTTCATTTTTTCATTCATAGCAATAATATTTTTAAAAATTAGATTATTTCCATTGAAGCTACTTAGATTTGGCCACTGTAACTGTAAAAAGTGGTTTAGTGAGTTTTTTAAGTAAGCCAGAACCACCTTACAAGAGACTACTTATAGGATAATTTAGAAAGCTCTATAATAGTGTTTATTCTCCAATGAAGCAAACACATTCCTTAATCTTTTCCTCATTAAAGTTTGAAAGGTAAAGTAAAATTTTGGCTGTTGAAAAATCAGCTCAGCTACACAGGCCTGGATTTTTTTTTTTCCTGTCATTATTCCAGGATTAAAAAAAAAGCAAAACATCAAAATTCCTTTGAGTAAAAAGAGATTTTACCTAAGGCCTAAGAGGAGATCTGGCTTAGTCATTTGTACAAACAGAACTTTTCTGAGAAAAGTGTCAAGTATCTGTTAGGCAGTGTAGCTAATGGGTCACCTGTAGGCTTGGCAAAGAGCCATGATCTTTATTTGAAAATAATCTGCCTTTACCACACCACCATACCAGCTTTAAAAGAAAAAGTACACCATCCTATCCTAATTAATACAAATATAAATTGTAAATTGAGCATAACCTATCTCCTAAAATTTGGGCATCATTGGTTATATCAGTCAATTTCAAGAATTCTGTATCTTCACCCTTCTCGGCTCATGTTCGTTTCAAAACTTTGTTATTTAGAAGAGCTTAACATCATGATCTTTTAAGACTTTTCTGTGGATATTTAGTTTGAGTTTCTGTTTTGCTCTTTTAAGACTTTTTCACTGTAAACAAAGGGATATTTGTTTTGAGTCTTACAATGTTATTCTGTTTCTTTTCTGGATGGAATGTTTTATTTGATTACTGGTATTTTGTTTAAAGAAGAATGATTGTTATGCAACCAGCCTTTGACTTGCTAAATCCACAAGTTGTTGATAAGGAATTTAAGGACTTTATTGTAGTAATAAAGGTGGCTGTTGTAGAAAGTACCAAACTAGAAATCAATAAATTTATTTTCTAGTTTTGATAATTCAGTATTGTAGAACTTTGAGAAAGACTTAACCTTTCTCAACCTTCATTTTACATTAGTCAATAAATGGTATTCCATTGGATAGTTATTGTTCAAGAGTCAGACGAGGCCATACATAATTTTGTCTTCTGGGCTTTCATTTTGCTTGTTTTGCTATGCTTCTTTGGTATTTTTTTATTACTTCCCATAATTATATCCTACTAACTAATAAGATTAGATCATTTGATTTAAAAATTGTCCCTAACAACAGTTATTTTAAAAAAAAAACCAAAAACAGATTGTAATATGCTGGAGATGTAGATATCTAGCACTTGTAAGGTAATATACTTTATTGCCCACTCTCTCACTCACAAACACACACACACACTCATACTTCTATAAACATTACTATTCATATGGATTAATGTTGAAAATTTCTATTGTAGATTTTCCCCTTAACTAAATAATAGTAAACCACATTTGAAAGTCATTCTCATGCTTCTAAGTACTCTGTAGTCTGAGGCCAGCCTTTGCAACATAGTGAGAAACTATCTAAGAAAGAAAGAAAAATGTTCATTCAAACTAATAACTTTCTTTTTAATTTTCTTTTTCTTTCTTTGAAAGATATTCCATCAAAGACCTTTTGAACCATGCCTTTTTCCAGGAAGAAACAGGGGTACGGGTAGAATTAGCAGAAGAAGATGATGGAGAAAAGATAGCTATTAAATTATGGCTGCGTATTGAAGATATTAAGAAATTAAAGGGAAAATACAAAGACAATGAAGCTATTGAGTTTTCCTTTGACTTGGAGAGGGATGTGCCAGAAGATGTTGCTCAAGAAATGGTAAATTGGCCCTTAGATACTGAAACTGATAGGCAAAAAGAAAACAACTATTTAATTAGTGATGTATGATATTTATCTCATTAATATGAGGTTGTGTTGCTCCCAAGTGTTTTGTCTTTGGATGTGGGGGAGGAGGGTTTCTATAATTTCTTTTTAAGTTCTTTCTTTGTACGTTTTGATATTGTTTTGATAATCTGGTGTGATTTTAGTCCTTTAAATTTTTTATTTGAGGGAAATTACATATAGGTACAAGTGGATAAATGAGATATGAGACTAGGATGCATTCTGGAGTCCTATAAATGCTAATAATTCCTCCTTTGGAATTGTTTCTAAATATTGGTTAGCCTTTGATCCATCCTGATAAATACTGTAGAGAGATATAGGGTTATAAAGTATTTTTACTTCCATGGCTGGAGAGATAGCAGTTTCAAGTGTATACTGCTCTTATAAAGATCCTTAGTTTAGTTTTCACTACCCACATCAAGCAGCTCACATCTGCTTGTAATTTCAGCATCAGGGGATCAAATACTGGGCCTCCATCTGCACACACATGATTTAAATAATAAAAATAAATATTATGAAAACATTCTTGCTTTGAAGGCTGTTTTGAAGATCAAAAGTTACTAATCATTCATGTTTCCTTACTTTAAGTATTTGTAAAAGATTACAGTTCTAAAGGAAACCCTTAACCAAATCTAGATATGCCACAGTGCCTATAAAAAGATAATAAAGGTCAATCATTACACAGATAGACAGAGTACCCTTACTATAAAAACTATTCAGTTTTTTTTTTTAAAAAAGGCCAAATATGATAAATGTACTTTATTTTATTGGTTGGTTGGTTGGCTTGTTTTTTCTTTAGTCCTTTACCCTGCTCCATCCTTCCCTTCTCCCAACCTCATACCTCCTCCCTCTGTCTCTAAGAGGATGTCCTTACTCCCCACCTCCACCTTACCAGACCACCTCACTCCCTAAGGCTTCAAGTTTCTCGAGGGTTAGGTGCATCTTCTCTTACTGAGGCTAGGCCATGCATTCCTCTGCTGTATATGTGTTGGGGACCTCATATCAGCTGGTGTATGCTGCCTGGTTGGGGGCTCAGTGTTTGAGAGATCTCAGGGGTCCAGGTCAGTTGAGACTGCTGGTCTTCCCATGGGTCGGGGCCCACTCTGTTTACCACAATTTTGGGAAAACTTAATGCAGACTAGTAATTTTACTGTTTGAAGTAATTTTTTCCTTGGGGTACCTTTTTCTTCCTAATAGACTCTTTTACTCTGTAGGTCGAGTCTGGTTATGTCTGTGAAGGTGATCACAAGACCATGGCTAAAGCTATCAAAGATAGGGTGTCCTTAATTAAGAGAAAACGAGAGCAGCGGCAGTTGGTTCGAGAAGAACAAGAAAAAAGAAAACAAGAAGAGAGCAGTTTCAAACAGCAGAATGAACAACAAGCAAGCGTTTCCCAGGCAGGAATCCAGCAGCTTTCTGCTGCTAGCACTGGCATACCCACTGTTCCCGCCACTTCTGCTTCAGTTTCTACACAGGTAGAACCTGAAGAACCTGAGGCAGATCAACATCAACAGCTGCAGTATCAGCAACCTAGTATATCTGTATTGTGTAAGTATCTGGGGAAGAAAACAAATGTGCTAGTTTGTTCTTTATATGTTTCCATTCTTATACCCATCATTAATAGAAGGGTGAAACACTCAGGAAATGTGGTTAGAATAGAAGAAAGTTTGAAAAAACTTCCAGTATCTTGACATTTTGACCTTTTAGTTGTCTGTTCTACTTTACTTAGTTCCTTAAAATTGAGAATAATCAAGAGTGAATAAATTTTGGCATTTATAATTAAAGCTGTTAATCTGGTTCAGCTCTTTTCGCAAAACTGCATAACAGAGCAACAACCAGTGCTCATTAAAATCAAGTACGCATAGGTCTCCACAGGGTAAGACCTGGAAGTTGAATTCAATTAAAGACTAACTTAAGTTTTGCTTGCTCTTCATTTAAACTATTTTTTTTTTAATTTATTTCAGACTTGAACAAAGAAATAACCAATAACATTAATGTAATGACTCTAAATGTGAACAATTTCTTCTTCTTCTTCCATTTACCTCCCTCTTATGATTCATTTTTCCTTCAGCTGATGGAACTGTTGATAGTGGTCAAGGATCATCCGTATTCACAGAATCCAGAGTGAGCAGCCAACAGACTGTTTCCTATGGTTCCCAACATGAGCAGGCACATTCTACTGGCCCAGCACCAGGACATACAGTTTCTAGTATCCAAGCACAATCTCAGCCCCATGTGGTGTATCCACCCTCAAGTATGGTGAGTAAATGCATAAGAAAATAATAGCCACTAGGTAATCTGCCAAATTGAAATTATTTATGTCATTTAAGTAGCACTGTGAGTCTAAGAGAATATAAACAGTCTAGTCAGTCTTTGGTTTTTACTTGGGGGGACTAAAATAGTGAAAACGCTTAAAAATTTATCTGTTCCAAACATGTACAGACTTTTCTTGTTATTCCCTAGCAATATGATATGGCTTTTGAATTATATTGGGTACTATAAGTATATAATCTAGAGATTATATGCAAATACTGTGATAATCTATATAAAGTACTTAGCCAGCTGCAGATTTTGATATGTGTAGGGGTGATTTGAAACCAATTCAGTGCAGAGACTGAGGGTTAATGGTATTTCTAAAACAAATCAGTTTATAAGATCAAACTGGGTAAAATACACAATAAAAAGTGAGAATCAGCTGAACTTCCTTCAGAAAGCAGCTTTGTGAATATTAAGACTACTAGGAATTAAAACTTTTCAAAGTGGCTTAAACTAGATATACCAGATGATTTGTGAGTGGGACAGTTTTTTTTTGTTTTTAAATATTTTTTAAAGCTTACTTACTAAAGACATTTTAAGACTTTTCTTTTGTATAAAAACCAGGTAAGACCTTCAAACTATTATAGAATGTTGCATGTGAATATTATAGAGTAAAGGAATCCTTTATTGTATGACCTCTGACTAATTTATTGCTTGTATTTAGTTGATCATCAATTGCTATGCGTGTTCCTTTCCCAGTATATGTTCATTTGCTTTTTCCCTTTATTTGGTATTTATTTCATTACCAGTTTATTTTTCAGAGTCAGCATATAGAAGTAATTTCTTGGAATAGTTTATGTTTGTGTACATGATGTGTATGCACATTGTCCATTTTCAGTAGTGAATGTTAAAGTTAATTAATCGTAAAATATTCTCAATTCTTTTGCTGACTCTCTGTGAGGTCTTTGGAGGAAAAAAGCTAGATCATATACTTCAGAAAGGAATTAGATGATAATTGTTTACTTTATATCACTTGTTTACTACAATCTTTAAGTAGACCGATTTTCCTCCCTCAGAAGGATTTAATCTGAACTTTGAAGAATTCCTATCTTTATTAAATGAATCTTTTTTTCAGGAAGATACTTTTTGCTCATAAAAGATGTTTGTTTTGGAGTCCCATCGGTCCTGCTTTGGACATAGGCCCCAAGATTAGTGGCCACATTAATACAAAGAAAACTACTACTAATATATATTAACCTCTTAATAGTCTGTTCTTTAGCCTAAATATGGTAAATAATCTTGGGTGATTTATTTCTGAATATTGACAAATGTTAGTTGTCAGCACTTCTTAACTTCTCCCTTTGCTTAACAGTTATTTTCAACCTCTTGGCACTTCCCCCACCACAGGGTTATGTATGTTTCTAAAAGACAAACAGGATTGATCATTTATGTAGATGTTAAATGCTTAAGCCATTAACATAGTTGTATTTATTTGTTGCTCTAAAATCATACTTTCTAGATTTTTGATGACAATATTCTATAGAGTAGTTATAAAGAATTACAAGTCTTTATAGTAAAATATTTTACAATTCTATTGTCTCATTTCAAGAACTGTGCCTTACAATAATGGATAAATTGTAAGAGAAAGTTTAAAAATAAGAAAGACAGATAAAAAATTGGAACCAAAATGAACTAAATTATGATACATACTTACAGGCTCCAAGTTCTGCTGAAAGCATTCTTTGCAGTCAATTTTGAAAAAGAAATAGGCCATAAACTTGCTCCAGACAACCTCACAATATTAGAGCAGCTCTGTAGCTGTGTTAAACTCTTTGTCTTAAGCTACTTCAAATTTTGTAGGTCTAAACTGAATTTTTATTTTGAGGGTGATGATGATTCTTAGAGATTTAAATTGAAGGCATTTCCCCCAACTGGCTCCTTTATAACAGTATACAATATTTCTGATACCCATTTGTGAATTTTTTTCTTTTAGTCAATGACTTTTCAACCTTTGTACAGAACATGGCAAGTATAATAAAGTAGTGTAAGCAAGCAACTTTTTAGACAGCTTTCTAAAATAGATGAATTTTTTTCCCTCAAGTTGATGGAGCTCTTGCAAATAATGTACTCTTAATCTCCCAAATTTCGTACTCTAATAGAATTTATTCTTGCTTAATCTTAGTAAGTTTTTAGAACTATAGTTAACTGTTTTTCTTGTGTGGTATTGTTAGTAATTTTTTTTAGTTAGTGAACTTAATAACAGTTAGTATTTTATCAAAATATTCAAGATCATAAAAGATCTTTTTTGATTGTTTATAAGAAAACCTGCACAAACCCACTAAAACAGGGAGAATAGTTACAATATACCAGATGTGCTTTGTAGAATTATGTCTTACACTTTTTTTTTTTCCTTTTTTTTTTTTTTTTTTGGTAGAATTGGGGACGGTAGAACATTCCTTTATGTTAACTATACCCTATTATCACTGTACATTTGGTTATTTTGTTTTCAAAGTACCGTGTTTTTCATGTGTGTTTGTTTTCTGTTTAGCCTCGTCGTGGCCGTAGCATGTCGGTTTGTGTTCCCCATCTTTCTGCTGTTCCCTCTCTATCCCGCATCTCTCCCAGTGCTCCTTCCACCCCACCACCAGTGCTGTCTGCACCTCTTTGTCCTTCCCTCCTTCGGACTGCCCCCGAGGAAACTTTTGCCGAAAAACTCTCTAAAGCATTGGAGAGTGTCCTGCCAATGCACTCTGCCTCCCAGCGCAAGCACCGACGCTCCAGCCTGCCTTCCCTCTTTGTCACTACTGTATGTAACTGTAAATTTCCTGACAAGTGAAAAACCATTAACCAATGAATACATCCGGGCATGGAGAATATCCTTAAAGTGCAAACCTAAACTATTAGCAAATGCTGTGTTTTTACGATCAATTATTCCTATAGGAAACATTTTGTAATAAGACAGTAAATGGAAATAAAAAGCAAAGAGGCAATGAAAGAGAATGCTTATAATGTCATTAGCACATATTAATAGAGTTTTTATTATACTTTCCTATCTTCATTGATAAAAAAGTTTTCATTTTCATATCTTGGCAAAAAGTATGTGTAGTACTTTATTAAACTCATTAACCTAATCAAAATTAGAGTCTACCAAACATTGACCAAGTGTGTTTTCTCCTCAGTTTATTCTTAAGGAATATAACTGATTGAGTCCTTTGTTTTTTAAACTAGTCAAGTGAGAAGTAAAAGTTGATTTTTTTTTTTTTTTTTTTTAATTCAGTCATTTGTGTAAAATGAAATGTCAGGAAACCAAAAGGCTATTTCCTCTCTGGGAAGCACTTTTTTGTTCACCTTAGATTACATAAAATGGGGCATAGACTCTAGTAATACATTAGACACATACATAACATGTAATTTTCCTTGTGTCCATTAGTGTCTATGAAAGATACAACCTCTCAAATTACATTAATTGCTACCAGACATTGTTTGCTGCTTTTCCACACAAGAGAATATTCTGTACTAATGACACCAGATTTTTACTTAGGAAAATGATTAACTGTACAGTGTTTTATGGCTTCAGGACACAAGTTGAATAATCAATAAAATATAAGCATTCTGATTTGGTGGAGGATACTTTAGCATGTTGAAGAAATGGCTCCATAACTTAAATACTGGCTGCATAAGCATGGAGACCTGAATGTAGATTCTCAGAACCCATGTAAAGCCTGGTGACCTAGTGACTGTTCATAATCCCAGTGTTTCTATTTCGAGATGGGAGATGGTAATAGATTCTCCAGAATCTCATGTGCCTTGTAGTCTGTTGTATAGATAAGCAACAAACACCTGTCTCTAACAAGTTGGACAGTGGTGTCCAACACTTGAGGTTGTCCTCTGACCTCAACACCTGTTTTTGTGTTATTAAGGATTGAACCTGGACCTGTACATATGTTCGCCAAAGATTTTAGGAGTCCAGTACATGGTAGAAATTTATTTATATTGCATTTGGCAAGCTAGGATTCTAAGCTCAGTCTTAAATTCAGGAAACAAAACATGCTATTAAATCAGGTTTACCTCCTATTTGCCTGATTTGTCAGAATTAGAAAACTCATGGTATTCAACACTTAGCAATGATCAGAAGAATGATTTAGCACCTGTAACTTGTTTTAGAGTAAAACTATTAGTTGTAGTTTTAAACACAGAAAGGAACAACAAGCCATATATCTTTTTCTTTGTTTTTTAAGGTAGTGTCTCACTATATAATTGCTCAGGCCTTGTACTCTAAAATCCCTCTGCCTCAGCCTGAGTGCTAAAATTACTGTAAGTATGTACTACTGTACTTGGCTTATCTTACACCATATAGCAAAAACCTCTTCTGATTTATACTATTATAAACTTCTTCTGATCATCTACTGTTAGTTGATGAAAAATAACTGAAGCCTCTAACAGACTGATGTCATAGCACTATGAACAGTAGCTTTAAATGAAGTATATTTTAAATTATAAAAATTATAAGGTTATTTATTATCCTTTAATATTCTAACTTTACCTATTTCCATTGACAAATATTTTAAGAGTAAACACATTTATTATAGGTAAAATAGAATAATTACTTGGGAAATTTTAATTCATGCCTTTGCTTTAACAGAGCAAGTTTGTGGGAAAGCAACTGGTTTGTTTTTTGTTTTTTGTTTTTTTCATTCAAGGAAGTGACACAGATTGACTTTATTGGCCCTGGATGTATTTAATGGATTTTTTGCTGTAAATTCCAAAAGCATTGTTATTTATTAAAATTTTCGTGTGACCACTTCATGGGGTTACACAGAACTATCCAGCTGTGCATGTCTGATGTAATTTTACATATTGAATGTATGAATTACTTGTCTTATTCATGTTGATACAGCCTCAGTCCATGGCGCATCCGTGTGGGGGGACCCCAACATACCCAGAATCACAGATATTTTTCCCAACTATTCATGAACGTCCAGTTTCTTTTTCACCACCTCCCACCTGTCCACCGAAAGTAGCCATTTCCCAACGACGTAAGAGCACCTCCTTCCTGGAAGCCCAAACTCGCCACTTCCAACCCCTGCTGAGGACTGTTGGTCAAAATCATCTTCCACCTGGTAGCAGCCCAACTAACTGGACACCAGAGGCCATAGTTATGTTGGGTACTACAGCCAATAGAGTAAATAGAGAGCCATGTGAGATGCAGGTCCAGCCTGTGTTTGAGCCAACCCAGATTTACAGTGACTATAGACCTGGACTAGTACTGGCAGAAGAAGCTCACTATTTTATTCCTCAGGAAACAGTATATCTAGCTGGGGTGCATTACCAGGCCCAGGTGGCAGGACAGTATGAGGGCATTTCATACAACTCACCAGTACTGTCAAGTCCTATGAAACAGATAACTGAACAGAAGCCAGTGCCGGGGTGCCCTGCCTCAAGTTCTGTCTTTGAATTTCCTTCTGGACAGGCTTTCCTGGTAGGACACCTTCAGAATTTAAGATTAGATTCTGGACCAAGTCCAGCATCACCCCTCTCTAGTATTTCTGCGCCTAACAGTACAGATGCTACACATCTGAAATTTCACCCTGTCTTTGTACCTCATTCTGCACCAGCTGTGTTAACTCATAGCAATGAGAACAGAAGCAACTGTGTATTTGAATTTCATGCTCAAACACCAAGTTCTTCAGGAGAAGGAGGTGGGATTTTACCTCAACGTGTTTACCGAAATCGACAGGTTGCATTGGACTCAAATCAGGAAGAACTGTCTCCTCAGTCAGTTGGATTACATTGCCACCTGCAGCCTGTTACTGAAGAACAGCGTAATAACCATGCCCCAGAATTGACCATTTCTGTGGTAGAACCTATGGGACAAATCTGGCCAATAGGAAGCCCAGAATATTCCAGTGATTCCTCTCAAATTACTTCTTCAGATCTCAGTGATTTTCAATCACCTCCCCCTACAGGGGGAACAGCTGCACCTTTTGGCTCTGACGTCTCATTGCCCTTTATTCGCCTGCCTCAGACAGTGTTACAAGAATCCCCACTATTCTTCTGTTTCCCCCAAGGAACCACATCTCAGCAGGTCTTATCTGCTTCATATTCTTCAGGAGGATCTACACTCCATCCACAGGTTATAGGAAAACTTTCACAATTCTTTTAAACTACCCTATTATGCACCAGTGCAGTTAAATTTTCTATCTTATTTCCCTGAATCATGGATTTATAAGGAATGTTATTTATTTTCCTAATAGGATTTCTTTTGTGGTTATAAATACTTGTAGTAAAATTGTACTATAAAGCAGAAAACACCTGGTTTGCCTGTGATTTTAGTTGTTAGAATCAATGACTAATCTCTTTGGAATTTTGTGGTAGTAATGAAAATGCATTTGTCTGTCAGTCTTGATTATTTATAGTAAAATGATTTAGTGTATAATTCCTTCTTCTAAATAAGTTTTTAAAGATTAAAAAACTAACCATAAAGCAAAATGGAAATTAATGAACTTTTTTTTGGTGTCATATTAAGAAACACAGAGCTTTTCATTATAAGAACTTAAAACGTATTGTAGGAGTTTAGCTTAACAAATGAAGGTGACATTTTGAGATGATATCAGTCAAATCACTAAAGATACAAGTAAAGCATTAAATTAAAATTAAGGACTATGTCTAATTTTAATGACTATTAGAGCCTATTGTATAATGATTTTATTAGGTTTTCATGAGTTTATGGTAACTAGTTACAATGTTAGGAACAGTAGATCTTTCAGGCCCCGTTCTCAATACATTTAAAACTTTAATCACACAGGTGAGCATATACTCACGAACATTTACTCAAGGACATTTACTCAAGTCAGCAGTGACTAGCTCGTATCAGTTATTTAGAGTAGTGTTAAGGAACAAAAGGACCCTGGAATTTAAACAGTGTGGACATGTTTTATGCTTGCATTATCCTCTAAGCTTTGCAAAGGAAAAATGTTCTTAAAGAAAATAGATAATTAAAGTTTTAGTGGATCCATGTAAATTTCAAAGAACCTATGCTACATTGGAATGAAACAATAAATGTAGCCTTTTTATTTCCTCAACATGTTTATATACATAGTATATATGAGTTAATTTTCCTAACTCATATTCTTACATCATATTCTTAGTTAATTTGACTTTTTAATTGGAATACACTGTTCAGTTTATCAGAGCCAACATGGTTGACATTCTGGGTTGTTTAGTCTTTTATTTTGAGTGAGACTTGTCTGGTCATTATCGAAATTTTTTTTTTTTTTAGTAGCATCTCTAGAAGTAGCAGCCATTTCCCCTAGTTAACAATCATAATGACTCCAGATATTTCCATATTACCTGGACAATTATTATGCCTGTTGAGGAGTTGTTTTTTTAACAGACCTTGTACCTTTTTCATCAGAGTTGCTATGACACTACAAAAAACAGCAAAAGAGAACTAAATTAGCATTTTCGAATGTGAATTTCTTTAATTGCCAAGAATAATATTTCATACTGATATCTTACCACATTTTTCCTGTGACAATTTTATTGTGACTCTGATTATTCAAGCCAGCTAAAACTCTAGGCAGCGGCAATGGAACTATCAGTGTATTGTGTTTTTGTCTTTCTGTTTGTGTTTACCTGAGATGTGATCAGAAACGTTCTATGATCTTTTTTCTGAACTTACCAAAAATTTCCAGAGGTCGGTCTTGTACTACAGTATCAAGCTGATGGTTCATTTTGATGAAGCAATCTTCTCAGGATCTGAAGTATTTATACAAAAAATCTGAACTGTATGCGTATAAACTTTCTCTAATTTGTATTTGCTTTCTTTCTTCAGGCACAGGGGCAGAACCAGGGCCAGCCATCAAGTAGTTTGGCAGGGGTTCTATCTTCACAACCTATCCAACATCCTCAGCAGGTAAAAATGTTGCATTACTATACTATGTTTTAGCAGTAGCCAGAGGCACTGTTTTATATCTTTATGAGCTAGATTTCTGATATAAATGGCTTGCTAAGTCTTTGAAAGAGTAATTGAAAGTATCATAACACATCTTATGTACCTATGAGCAATTTAAAAGATATGAGTTAAAAAGAAGAATTATGGACTACAGAGATGGCTCAGAGGTTTAATAGCACTGGCTGTTCTTCCAGAGTTCCTGAATTCAATTCCCAGCAACCACATGGTGACTGATAACCATCTATAATGAAATCTGAAGCCCTTGTCTGTTTTGGAGGCATACATGCAGGCAGAGCACTATACATAATAAGTATATAATAAATCTTTTTTTAAAAAGAAAGAAAAGAATTGTTATATATTTATAATTTATCTCCTATCCTAAATAATTTTATGTATAAGGTAAACCATACAAAGAATATCTTTGTTTGTACTTTATAACTTGTCCATGTAAGAACATTAATCACCTTTAATCCTAGCATTTGGGAAGCAGGGGTAGGTGAATCTTGGGGTTGAAGGTTTATACATGGCCCACAGAGCACAACCAGGCCTATTGAAAATATCCTTATCTTTAGAAAAAAATTTAGGGAAGTACAAATTAAAACTACGTGGAGGGGGCTGGTGAGATGGCTCAGTGGGTAAGAGCACCCGACTGCTCTTCCAAAGGTCCAGAGTTCAAATACGAGCAACCACATGGTGGCTCATAACCATCCCTAACAAGATCTGATGCCCTCTTCTGGAGTGTCTGAAGACAGCTACAGTGTACTTGCATATAATAAATAAATAAATAAATAAATAAATAAATAAATAAATAAATAAATGATTTTTTTATTTTTATTTTTTTAAAGTCTGAATGAAAATAATTTTAAAGGAATTGGAGAGGTGCCTCCTTAGATAAGAGCATGTACTATTATTCTTCCAAAGGACCTCTGTTCAGGTCCCAGGACTTACATGGTGGCTAACAAACATCTGTATCTAATTCCATGGGATACAGTGCTCTCTTATGGCCTCCTCAAAATTAAGCATTCATGTTAAACATACATATACACGCAGGCAAAACATTTTAAGAAAACATAAAGAACAACTACTGTAGGAAGTTTTAGGTTTTGATTTTTGGTTTTGTTTTTGTTTTTGTTTTGTTTTGTTTTACTTTTGACTTGGGAGGTTTATATCCCAAAAGAGCTGAGTAATTTGGGACATGAGTTTTAAAAGAACCAAAGAGATTATAATTCATCAATGCTTTTATTAACAGACTTTTGTTTGCAAGAAAATCATTCTTTTTTGCACAATTTAAAATTAGTTTGAAACAAAATTTATACCTAGTTCATTAATAGTTCCTTGGTTAAATAGTTTTTAACCACCATATTCTAAAGTGACTTCTGGTTAATTTTTGAAACAAATATCTTCATTCTTATTATAAATGGCCTCTTTTAATACAATATGTGAACATATAGTTACTTGATCTTAATGGAGATTAAATCACAAGTTAGATGGCTCAGCAGGTAAAGTGCTTGTTGTGCACCCCTAAGGACTTGTTCAGTCCCTGGGACCCACATAGATGTGGAAAGAGAGAAGTAATACCACAGAGCTGTCCTTTAGCTTCTACAAACATACCATGGCATATACTCGAATCTTCCCCAACACTATACACACAATAATAGAATATCATTTAATGAGGCTGAGAGGTTCCTTGTTAGTTAAGACCCCTTGATATTCTTATAGAAGACTGGAGTTTGATTTCCAGCATTCATGTGATGGCACCCATGTCTGAAATTCCAGCTCTAGGGGATCCAATATCTCCTTTTCTCCAAATGTACCTACAAGTTCTGGATGCTCCTTCAGACAATCCCGGTTTAGTTCCCATCACACACATACATACACACACACACACACACACACACACACACACACACACCATCCATAAGTAGTGTTTTAAGGGATGAGATACCCATTTTTGACCTGAGCACCAGGCATGTTTTGAGTACACAGACAAACAACATTCATACAGATAAAATAAATGTTTTCTAAAAGTCACTTTGAAGTCCTTTATACAGAAGAAATTAATTAATTCTGTCATACCCATATTTACCCAGTGACCAACATCTCATCTTTTTAAAAAAAGCTTTGACCAGGGATTGTAGGCCTTATATTGCTCCTAAAATTTCTTCCAAACAAATCCTTGAATTCATCTATAATTATGTTTAAATTCCAGAAGTTAAAAAATTTTTTGCCATCATCGATTAAATGTACTCTATAACCCCTAGTGAGAATCAAATTCCAAGTTATGTAAAGTTGGTTAATGGTAAAAGCACAGTGCTGAGTACTAATCACTTTCAGGCTTTTTGGGGTCACCTTTTTGGGGGAGGGGTTCGAGACAGGGTTTCTCTGTGTAGCTCTGGCTGTCCTGGAACTCACTCTGTAGACCAGGCTGGCCTTGAACTCAGAAATCCACCTGCCTCTGCCTCCCGAGTTCTTGGATTAAAGGCGTGCGCCACCACACCCAGCTTGGGGTCACCTTTTAATGACATATCCCTAACTGGTGTTGAACTTTCTGTCTACTTCACTTTGCCTCCCAAATGCAAGAATTATAAGCATGAGTCAACCTGGCTTACCTTTCACATAGGCCAGCACCAGTAAAAGAAAAAGAGGTGTATGTAGTCTAATGTATTTTAATTTTCTAGACTCTCAGATATTAAGGAAGCAAAAAATAATTAAAATTCAAGCTATCTATATCAGTATGGTATTTTTTGTTTTGTAAAATGAGTTAATGCAGTGGATATGAAGCCTTTAATCTTATTATTCAGGGGGAAAAGGCTGATGGACCAAGGCAGTCTGATCTACAGACCAAGTTCCAGTGCTGTTGACACAGAAAAACCCTGTCTCCCCCCCCCCAAAAAAAAAAAAACAAAAACAAAACAAAAAAACAGGAAACTTAACCTGTTCTGTTCCTAAATTTCATGCATGCAAAGAAGAAAAAGACCTTTCTTTACCTTGTTGGTAACAGTTTCCTTACGATAAGGAAAGAGGCACACCTTATTTGAAATTTAGTTTATTTTGTGGCATTTTGGAACATAGTAAATGATAAATGCTTTTCCTTGGTTTTTGTTGTTTTCTTTTGTTTTTTTTATCAAGAGTTATAATGGGGAGGCAGTATAGATAGGACTCAGCAGTTGAAAGAACTTCTGAAGGTCTAAGTTCAGTTCCCTTGCCAGATATAACTACAACTACAGCTCTGGGGCATCTACCAAACTCTTCTGGCCATTTTGGTCACCTGCCCACACATGTATACACGTGTATGGACATATACAGAAATAAAAATAAAGATTTAAAATGGTTTGCTTTATATTAATGTCGTGCCTCCCAATCTTTGATCAACAAAAGAATCTGAAACATTGTATTTTATTCTTAACAGCAGGGAATACAGCTAACTGTTCCTCCTCAACAAGCAGTACAGTATTCACTTCCACAAGCAGCATCTTCCAGTGAAGGTACTACTGCACAGCCAGTGAGTCAGCCTCAAGTGTCAGCTGGAACTCAGGTAAACTCAAATTTCTGAAGAGATGCTACAAATAATATCTGTGTACTTTGTCCCTTCCTACAGGTTTTACTGACTCTTCAAATAGTGAAGGATCTGGAATGGAATAAAAATCATTGCCATTATACACCTTTATTTATTGTAAATCAGTATATGCCGATAGCAATGACAATGTGAAATATGAAATATTAGGTTTATAGGTATAAAGTATTGGAACTAATGGGCTAGATGGAGATGCTTTGGTAACTGAACCTGTGATATTCTCTAGAAATGTGTCAACTGTATCTAATATTCCAGATTTGTCACTATGTTTTATTTCCATGTAAACTTCAGTATTTTCTCCCTCACTGCCTACAGATACTAACTTATTGTATTAATTAGCTTCTCATTACTAACATAAGTAGAAAATTATTATAAGGGAAGAATCTTTTATCTTCTTTTGTGGTTTCAGAGGTTTCAGTCCATCCATGATTGGCAGGCTGTATTGCTTTTAGAACTGTGACAAAGGATGGGAGAAGGGTTATGCCATAAGAAACTATTTATCAAGGAACATAGAAGAGGTTAAGGCCAAAATATACCTTTCAAAGCTCCACCTACCCATTACCTACCCTGCCCACCACAGTTCCTCTACTTTTTAGTTCATTCAAGGTATGAATTCATCAGAGGTCAGAATCCTTAAGATCTAGTTGTCTCTGGAAATGCTCTTGGAGACATACAAAAGGGACATATATTACTAACCTCCTACTTTATTCTTAAGTCCAATTAAAGTTGACAGCCAGGATTACCCACATTTGACCAAGGATTGACACATTTGAGATTCCTTAGGCAGGTGGTTCAGAAGTTCAGCTATCTGCTATACCCACCCACCCTACTCCCCCCCCCCCAAAAAAAAAAAAAAAAAAGAAACAAATCCTTCATGAATTTTTGCTTGGTTTGTTTGGAGGATTATTTTGGTTTTTCTTCGGATATTTTTTTTTCACTTGCTTGGAAGGTACCATGTAGAAGCTATGTTTTTATGAATAGCCAACTTGTATGTACCCTGTATGCATACAATATTGTTATTATCATATCTTAGAACTAAAACAGTATCAACTGTGTATGCACTATTGTTTTATTTACCACAAAGTAAATACTAACACATCCTTCTAATTTCTACATGTATCCCAATTTCTTTGATGTTAAAATGACAGAGTAGTGGAATAATGAGTAATCACATCCTAGAATCAGTGAATCAGCCACTTTTATAGAGCTGTTTTACATTTTAAAAACTGAAATGTAATACTGCTGAAATCTAATTCCACTGGAAAGAAATTTTATGTTTAATCACTATAATAGCTGTCAGAGATTAGGTTATAACAAACATGCCAGTGGATTTTGGCATGTGAGACATTTCCAGAAATGGCAGCTAAAAAACAAACAGAAAACTGGGTGTTGTGGTACATATCTGGAATCTTTGCACTTGGGAGATGGGGGCAGGAGGACCTAGAATTTTAAGTCCAGTCTAGACCATCAAGCAAGCTCCAGGAAAGCCTCAGCTATGTAATGATACTCAAAATCAACAGAGAGGGAGAAAGCCTTGCTTGTGAAAAGGTCCTCTTTTTATTGCCAACAATGAAACACTATCAATTTTTTTCTGCAATTAAAGGTTTTGAGATGTTAGACACTTTCTTTATTAGCATATTTCCTATTCTTTCATAATTCTTATGTGGCATGTTAATTTATACTGATGTATTCAGGGTTTTGGTTTTCCTCTTCTTGCCTAATATGTAAATCTTGCTTTTGGCAGCTTTGCTTTTAAAAAAGTCTTGTTTTGTTTTTCTTTACCTTCCCAGCTTCCAGTTTCCCAGTCAGTACCAACTGTCCAAGGTGAACCTCACATCCCAGTTTCAACACAACCCTCAGTTGTTCCAGTCCACTCTGGTGCTCATTTCCTTCCTATGGGACAGCCAATCCCTACTTCTTTACTCCCACAGTATCCTGTCTCTCAAATTCCCATATCAACTCCACATGTGTCCACGGCGCAGACAGGTTTCTCATCCGTTCCTATAACAATGGCTGCTGGCATTAATCAGCCTCTGCTCACCTTGGCTTCATCTGCTACAGCATCTTCAATCCCAGGGGGATCTCCTGTAGTTCCTAATCAGCTTCCAACTCTTCTGCAGCCTGTGAATCAGCTGCAGAGTCAGGTTCACCCACAGCTCCTACAGCCAACAACAGTTCAGTCCATAGGAATACCAGCTAACCTTGGACAAGCTGCTGAGGGTCCACTTCCCTCTGGAGATGTTCTGTACCAGGTATTGTGTTAGCCAGAAAAATCAGAGGGTATTAGAATGTTTAATTTTAATGGAAGATCATTAAGAACTTGAGAATTGTACTAGTTGAGTGCCAGTAACAATAACAAACGTTGAAACTCTAAACTTGTAAAAAAAAAAAAAAAAGATGCAGAATTCTAAAAAAATAAATAAATAAATAAAATAAAGAATGGAAGACTGGGCATAGTACTGTGTGCCTTTGATCCCAATGCTTGTAGGGTAGAGGCAGGTAGCAGATCTCTGTATTTCAAGGCTAGCATAGTCTTTATAGTGTGTTCCAGGCCAGCCAGGGCTATATAGTAAGTCCTGGTCTCAAAAAACCCAATGGCATAATATTATCAAATGTTTCCTTATACATTTTTAAAGACACAAATTATAAGAAAAGTTAACTCAGTATTCATGGTAAGCTAGATAACCCTCGATATATGGCTAGTGAAATCTACGAGGCTGTTCCTTTATATAAGTAAGTAAAGAGAGCAGGCAGCCTGGAACTAACAGAAAGTTCAGGGTTTATATTAAAAGAGTTTACATTTGATAATATGACTGATACCTGGGACATATTTTTGCATTCTTCCATGTAAGATTGCTGTAGATCTAAGTTCTATTTCAATTGTCTCTAGAAGGAGAAGTCAAGCAGTTTAAAATATGATTGAAAGAGTGTCACTCTCTAAGTTATTTGCCAGTTTATTTTGACAATGATCTTTAAACTATTAGAAAGTGGGACACTGTCCTTTGCTTTGTGCTTTCCCCCCCTCCCTCTCCACCCCCTTGTCTACTGATTTGCTAATTTGATGTCCCAACCTGTACTAACTCACCTTCCTCATTTCTGTCACAGGGCTTCCCATCTCGACTGCCACCACAATACCCAGGAGATTCAAATATTGCTCCCTCTTCCAACGTGGCTTCTGTTTGCATCCATTCTACAGTCCTAGCCCCTCCTTCTATGCCGACAGAAGCATTGGCCACCCAAGGTTACTTTCCTACAGTAGTGCAGCCTTATGTGGAATCAACTCCTTTGGTTCCTCTGGGCAGTGTAGGAGGCCAGGTTCAAGTGTCCCAACCAGCAGTGTCTTTAACGCAACAACCCCCTACTACATCCTCCCAGCAAGCAGTTCTGGAGGTAAATGGAATTACTGCATGTTTATATAGGAAACATCTATGAACATGGGGTTAAAATAGCAAAGGAAAAACAGGCTCCCCTTATTTAAAATGCATTTGGAGACTGTTAAACTAACTTCTAAATGACTTTGTCTTACAGCAGAATGAAATGCCAATGTGGGGGCCTTGTTGCCACTGGCTGTTCTGTTGGGAAGTGAGTTTGCCTTAGAGAAGATTAACACTATTAGCACTTCACTTCTCTAGCCTAGTGCATTAGCCATTGTTCTTCCACAAACTTTTGCCATTAGCAGTTCATAAGAGTATCTTATCTTGCTGTGCTACCAGCAGTCATTTTTGTCCTACTAGGATACAGTTCTGAATTCATCTCTGCACTTTGCTCTACCTGTCCTATTGCACACTCTGGTAAGATGCTGGCTGCATGGCAAATTGTAGTTTCACAATGCCTAGCAAATAGGTTGGCTGAGTTCACCCCATCAGTCTGTACTGGCAACTAGCTTTGGAAACTTTCAAAATGTAAGCACACTGTTTTTAGATGTTGAATATTTAAGAATTACTAGTAGCTTCATTGCTTTTAGGAATTATAGTGTGGTAACAAGAAAAAAATGAGAACATCTTTGATTTGGTGGGTGATTATATGAAATAATCATCTCTCTATATATGAAATAATGTATAAATGCCAACATTTGAATTACCCTTTCAATCTACAGAGTACACAGGGAGTCTCTCAGACTGCTCCTTCAGAACAAACTCCAATAACACAGTCACAACCTACTCAGCCTGTTCCATTGGTTTCCTCTGTAGACAGGTGAGTAAATAAAACACTCCTTTGAATAGTAGGCAGGATGATATGAAGCTTCAGAATAATATGCCTTTAAATCTTATTATACATGATTTCCCCCCTCAAAGTGCACATTCAGACGTTGCTTCTGGTATGAGTGATGGCAATGAGAATGCTCCATCATCCAGTGGGAGGCATGAAGGGAGGACAACAAAACGACATTATCGAAAATCCGTAAGAAGTCGCTCTCGGCATGAAAAGACTTCTCGCCCAAAACTGAGGATTTTAAATGTAAATATTGATTTGTGACCTTTGTATTGCTTAAAGAATTTAGCACTTTTAGAAATCATGAAATCTAAACCACTCACATTGTTAAAATAAAGATAACTTATCTTTATATATAATTTTATAGCAACTTTTTATTTAATGTACACAATTTCTTCTATTGAATATCACATTTCTTTTGGTTGTTGCACCTAGCTCTAGATTTTTAACTAGTAGAAAAAAAAAGACTAGATGCTTTTGCTAATGGAAGTTGAAAAGAGCTCTTCTCACAAATTTCTTTAGCCAGTTTAAAATTCAAGGAATGGCCAAGGGCGGTGGCATATACCTTTAATCCTAACACTTGACAGGCATAGGTAGGCAGATCTCTGAGTTCAGGACAACTACACAGAGAAACCCTGTCTCTGTCTCTCTCTCTCTCTCTCTCTCTCTCTCTCTCTCTCTCACACACACACACACACACACACACACACACACATTCAATGAATTTCAAGATGACTTCCCAAAATCTGTAATAAATCAGAATATGAATTACTTTTTTCTTTTTAGGTTTCAAACAAAGGAGACCGAGTAGTAGAATGTCAATTGGAGACTCATAATCGGAAAATGGTTACATTTAAATTTGACCTAGATGGTGACAACCCTGAAGAGATAGCAACAATTATGGTATGTCTCCATTTGGAGTTCCACATTTTTCCATAGTATTTTGTCTTAAGTACATGTCCTAGGCAACCATGCATTATTTTGTCATCCACTTTCATTCTGACAATAAATTTTAATTCATGTTTTAAAACTAGCATACCCAACCCATGATTCTATGATTTAGAGATGGCTTTTGTCTAAGATGTAGCTGTGTATATATTCAGGGTGTTATAAAGGAAAGTAGTATTTTAAATACCAAGAACATAGTACAGCTGATGTACAGATTGAAGTCATAAAAATGAAATGGTAATTGAATGACTTAAAGCTTAAAAAATGTACTAATAAGATTGATATCATGTTTCTTTTAGGTGAACAATGACTTTATTCTAGCAATAGAGAGAGAGTCTTTTGTGGCTCAAGTGCGGGAAATTATTGAAAAGGCTGATGAAATGTTAAGTGAGGATGTCAGTGTGGAGCCTGAGGGTGACCAGGGATTGGAGAGTCTGCAAGGAAAGGATGACTATGGCTTTCCAGGTTCTCAGGTAGGTTCACCATTCCTATAGTTAGTTCTGTTTATTATTATAGTTTATTATAGTTAGCTCTGTACTGCTTAGTTTGCCAAACAATAACTACTGATGAAATAATACCCTTGTGACTGAGAATGAACATGTATGTTCACATCAAATGACAATATGATTTGCATTATCATGGAGGTTGCATTTGAGAAGAGTTTTACTTTTGCTTATTGTAGAAATTAGAAGGAGAGTTCAAGCAACCAATTGCTGTATCTTCCATGCCACAACAAATAGGTAAGCTTTTCTTTTTTTATTTGACAAGGAGTTGTATGTGCCAATAATGAACTCCCGAGGCTTTATTCATATATATCAATATATATGAATTTCAATGATTTGTTTTGTTCAGGTGTTCCTACCAGTTCTTTAACGCAAGTTGTTCATTCTGCTGGAAGACGGTTTATAGTGAGTCCTGTACCTGAAAGTAGGCTACGAGAATCAAAAGTTTTCACCAGTGACATATCAGATCCAGGTAAGAATGATTCAGCCATGCTTTAGTAAATCTTACAGCATCTCTGATGTGATGGAAGCTTGATCAAGCAATAATTCATGATCAAATTAAAAGTAATAAAGTCACAGAAGAGGGAAATGAATTATAATAGAGAATGTTGAAATAAAATTGAGTTGGACATGACACATGCATGTGATTTCATTGCTTAGGAGACAGAGAAGGGATGATCAGGAGTTTGAGGTCAGCCTGGTGAAAGACAGCAAGCACACCATAAAGGACCAGGTGTACTAAACAGAACCTATACAGTAGTGTGTTTCTGTATTTAGAGAGAAATTTTGTTTTCAGCTTAGTCTTGTGTTTTATGGTTTTCAAGATTATGTATTCATAAGCTGCCTTACTAGGTCAAACTACTCCTTTACTGTTTCACCACACGCTGTTTCCTTGGAGTCTTAACGATGTGTAGCATTGTTGATAATCCAATAATGGTTTCTCAAAGACTCTTTTTAATCCATGTTTATATATGGGCTAATTTCTTTATTTTTGTTTTCCTTTCTAGTTGTGGCCTCTACATCTCAGGGCCCTGGAATGAACTTATCTCACTCTGCTTCATCCCTCAGTCTCCAGCAGGCTTTTTCTGAACTGAAACATGGTCAGATGACTGAAGGACCCAATACAGCACCTCCAAATTTTAATCACACGGCGGGACCAGCATTTTCTCCCTTTTTGGCTAGCATTGCTGGTGTCCAAACTGTAGCAGCATCCACACCATCAGTATCAGTCCCTCTAACAAGCAGCCCTCTTAATGACATTTCCACATCAGTGATGCAGTCTGAGGCTGCACTGCCCACTGAAAAAGGCATTGTGGGAGTTACCACCAGCACAGGTGTGGTAGCTTCAGGTGGTCTCACCACATTGTCTGTGTCTGAGTCACCAACATCTTCCAGTGCCGTTTCAAGTTCTACAGTACCTGTAGTTGTCACTGTGTCTACACCATCCCAGTCAGTTCAGGCTTCCACATCTGGGAGCATTGTTTCTAGTACAGGCAGTTTTCCTTCTGGAACATTTTCTACAACTACAGCTACTACAGTGGGTAGTGTGGCGACCCCAGATGCTAAGCCTCCAACTGTATTATTGCAACAGGTAGCAGGCAATACTGCTGGGGTAGCCATAGTGACATCAGTTTCTACCACCACTCCATTCCCAGGCATGGCTTCACAGCCATCCCTTCCACTTAGTAGCAGCACCTCTGCTCCTACTCTAGCTGAAACAATGGTGGTTAGTGCACACTCACTAGACAAGGCATCTCACAGTAGTACAGCAGGATTAGGTTTGTCCTTTTGTGCACCATCCTCTTCTTCCTCCTCTGGGACAGCTGTGTCTACTTCTGTTTCTCAGCCTGGTATGGTTCATCCTTTGGTCATCTCATCAGCTGTAGCTTCTACATCTGGCCTCCCCCAACCAGCAGTACCTACTTCTACACCTTTATTACCCCAAGTACCTAATATCCCACCCATGGTACAACCTGTTGTTAATGTGCCTGCTGTACAGCAAACACTCATTCATAGTCAGCCTCAACCAGCTCTGCTTCCCAACCAGCCTCACACACACTGTCCTGAAATAGATGCTGATACCCAATCAAAAGCTCCTGGGATTGATGATATAAAGACTCTGGAGGAAAAGCTGAGATCTCTCTTTAGTGAACACAGCTCATCTGGAACTCAGCATGCTTCTGTCTCCCTAGAGACACCTTTAGTAGTAGAGACGACTGTCACACTGGGCGTCCCTACCACTGCTGTAGCACCAAGTAAAGTCATGACTTCCACTACAAGTACTTGCTTGCCACCAACCAATTTACCATTAGGAGCAACGGGCATGCCAGTTATGCCAGTAGGCACACCTGGACAGGTTTCTACCCCAGGCACACACGCTTCAGCCCCAGTCAGCACTGCAACAGGAGCAAAACCTGGAACAACTCCCCCAAAGCCAACTAAGACTGTGGTAAGACTCATCATAAAATGACTAAATAAATATGATTGCTTTTCTTTCCTCTCTCGATAATTACATGTTTTCAGCTGAGTGTTGCAAGTTCTGAAGGTGCCTGGCATATAAGCTCGTCACTCAGTCTTAAAGTGACAACAGTTTTAGGTTCTAAGTATAGTTAACATAAGAATATTCTCTTTGTTTGAAATGTGGCTAGATTTTTAGGTTATGTTGAACAATTTTCTTAGAATGTAGAATTATCAGGTAAAATAAATAATGGTCAAGTAAAATACAGATTTTTTTTCCCTGTGTCTTATGCCTCATGTCTATTACCAGACACTTGAAGACAGAAGGTAGTTACAAGTTCCAGGAGAGCCTGGGCACTATAGTGAGTTCCAGGATAGCCTTGACTATAAAATGAGGCCTTGTCTCATAAATAAATAAATAAATAAATAAATAAATAAATAAATAAATAAGAAAAAGAAAACAAGGGCTCAACACACACTGCTCTTTCAAAGAACCCAAATTTGGTTTCCAGAACCCATGTGCAGAAGACTAATGACCACCTCTGGATCTGACCTCTCTGGCCTCTGCAGGCACCTGCATTCAGAATGATCATACTCCCACAAAGACATACATAGCCTTTAATCCCAGCACTTGGGAAGCAGAGGCAGGCAAATTTCTGAGTTCAAGGCCAGCCTGGTCTACAAAGTGAGTTCCAGAACGGCCAGGGATACACAGAGAAACCCTGTCTCGCAAACAAAACAAAACAAAAAAACAAAACAATATAATAAGCCTCTATTGAAAAGAAGGACATGTTATTTCTGCTGGATTGTTAGATATTAAAGAATTCTATATCCCAAAAGGGAACAAAATGTATTGACCAACAAAGGAATACTTTATCATCTTTTAGTTGAGAATGAATATTCCTTATTGTAGATTCCATTGATTAAAATTGGGAGTTAATAAAAAGTTGTAGTTGGGCTGGAGAGATGGCTCAGCAGTTAACTTCTAGAGGTCCTGAGTTCAATTCCTAGCAACCACGTGTTGGCTCATAGCCATCTGTAATGGGGTCTGATGTTCTCTTCTGGTGTGTCTAAAGAGAGTGACAGTGTACTCATAAACAATAAATAAAATAAAGTTGAAAGTTGATAAAAGTGATTAAAAATAAAAGAGGAAATGATAGCATTCTAGAAATCCAATAAACAAAGTATTTAATTGTGCTGTTGAAGATTTCTTCTCATTCTGATATCTTCATCCTCTTTCTGCTCCAACAGAATAATAGAATTTTACGCCTTTATTATCAGTCTTGACCCTTGATTATTTCTAAATCTGCTTGTTTTCTTTGAAATGTCTTACTTTTCTCATATGAGCAACTTCAAAAATTTGTTGGTGGGTCTTTTTTTGGCCCTTGATGCCCGGTGCCCAACAAAGTCAGAAGAGGGCATCAGATCCCCTAGAACTGGAGTTTTGAGCCACCATGATGATTCTGGGAACAAAACTTGAGTTCTCCACTAGTGCTCTTAACTGCTGAGCTGTCTCTTCAGCCCCTTACTGTACTCGTTATCTACTTAAAGGATTTGTTCTTTTTGTTTCCCCTCTCATTGCATTTTATTGTTTGTTTCATAGTTGTTTGATTGTAACTGTCATACTAATGTCTTTGGTATGTTGACAGACTGAAGAGTGTAATTTAAATGTCATAAGTAGACACATTTTAGTATTGTTCTGCTTTTAAATTAATTTTTTCTTGTTATATATTTTTTATCAATGGTAGCTCATGGATTTGAATTTTCCTTCATTATTATAGGTGCCGCCAGTGGGTACTGAACTTTCAGCTGGTACTGTACCCTGTGAGCAGCTGCCACCTTTTCCTGGACCTTCTCTAATTCAGGTGCCAGTAACTTAATACATTATTTTCTGTGCCCCTGCTTTTCTTCGCCAAGTTTGTGTAAATTCTCCATTGTGTTATTTATCTTGGCTTCTAGATCATTCTGGCTATGAATTAGTAATAGCATTCTTTTAAATTATATTTGGCAGGCCTGGCATGGTGGCACTTGCCTTTAATCCCAACGTTTAAGGTTAGTTTCAGGCCATCCAGGGCTACATAGTAAGACCCTGCCTCAAACAAAGAAGTAAAAAACAAACTGTATCTGGCTATACTAGTCAGATGATGAGCTCTGGATTCAAATGAGACACCCTGCCTCAATATATAAGGTAGAAAGCAATCAAAGAAGACATTCAAGCTTCTGCACACACAGTGTTTATAAGTGCCCCCCACCAAAGCACCACAGGTACACTAATAAAATGAAACTTTGAAAGGAAAAAAAAAGTAAAGTTGAACTTCTAAGCCATTATAGAAATAAAAAGTTGCACATATTTAACTCTTTTCTTCCTGAATCAGAAAAAAAGACCCATAAGCCTGCATTCTTGAAATCTTTAGAACCCCCTCCCCCAACACAAACATCAAGAGTTCTTCCTCACTTTTCATTAAAACTCTGTCCACTTTGTTTTAAGAAAGAAAGAAACACATGAACCAGGCCTTGTAGAAAAGATCTATAATCCCACCACTTGGGTGGGTCAAGAAAAAGAATTCTAGGTATGAGAACGGCTGGCCATTCCCAGAGGGAGAAGGGAGAGGAAACCACATGGGTAACTGGTACAGCTTTCCTCTGGGACTTACAAGCTTTTCCATGTGTGTTTATTTTTTTCATTAGTGAAATAGTTGGAAGTACAGTATAGTCATACTTACAATATTAAAGTTACTATTTACTTTACCTACTACCGTTACCACTACATTTAATTGCATTCTCATCAAGAAAGCAGTTCTGAGTCCATTGTAAAGATGAAAAAAGCTTCTGAAGTGAAACAGCAAATAAATTTGTAAACAGCAAATATTTGTAAATCTTTCTTAAATTATGTCTAAGAAAAGCATGACAGATTGCTTACATGAGAAGCTCTTTATGCATTTATCCCTACTTATTTGACCTTAATTTTCAGTAGAACATGATAGGATGAGGAACATGCCACAAGTTAACACCAACAGAAAAGACACTCTACCAGGCAAACCATAAAAGTTTAGGGAAAAAAGGATGTGTAATGGTAAAGCTTATAATTAGGAATGTATTTCTTAGCCTGGTACTTGTTAGAAGTGTGTATTCAGAGGCCCAGTACCATGTTGTAGGAGTATCACTTGAACCCAGAAGGTTGAAACTAACCTGGGAAGCATAGCAAGACACACAAGTCAGCCTCTAGCTTCCTGAGGGAAGGTAAAAGTGTAATGAGCAATGTGTGAAGTTAATGGATAAAAGCCTGCTTACAGAAAAGGAAAACAACCTCAGAAGTAGAGTGTAATAAAGGTACATGAGATGCTGCTGTTAATGACAACAGAAAGTATGCATCTTAGGAACTGAGGAAAAGAATCTCCCTTGATAGTGACAGGATGTGTTAATGCTATTTATTATTCAGAGAGCGGTTCTCAAAAAGATGTATGGGGCTGGTGAGATGGCTCAGTGGGTAAGAGCACCTGGCTGCTCTTCTGAAGGTCCAGAGTTTAAATAACTATGTAGCTAACTATACATTGTATAGCTAACTATACATTGTCTCAAACAGGGAAAAAGGCTAGGAGTAGTCAATTTACAGATAACTATTAAGGTTTGTAGCACTGACTATATAGAAATATAGTTTATCTGGAAGAGCCTGGGCATAACATTTGTTTATTGATAAAATTTAAGGTAAATTTATCAGTTTAGACATTTTAATTTTTATTTTCAAAGCAATTACCTTCTGAATTGGCTCTCATTAAAAAAAAATAGTAGAAATGAGTACAACAGATGAGCCAACACATGGTGGCTCACAATCATCTGTAACAAGATCTGATGCCCTCTTCTGGAGTGTCTGAAGACAGCTACAGTGTACTTACATTTTAAAAAAAAAAAAAAAAAAAAAAAAAAAGATGTATGAAGGCTGAGAAAGAGCCAGATGTAGCAGTAAAAGAACTCAGAAAACTGAGCCAGGAAGATCACTGCAAGTTGAAAGCTAGCCTGAGCTACACAGTACACAGCAGGGATATATATAATATTATATATGTGTGTGTGTGTGTGTAAATATGAAAAGTGGGAGCCGGGCCTGGTGGCGCAGGCCTTTAATCCCAGCACTCTGGAGGCAGAGGCAGGCGGATTTCTGAGTTCGAGGCCTACCTGGTCTACCAAGTGAGTTCCAGGACAGTCAGGGCTATACAGAGAAACCCTGTCTTGAAAAACCAAAAAAAAAAAAAAAAAAAAAAGAATATAATCTAACAATAGATTCTGATATACTTTCCAGAATGTATTTTCATAGAGAAACCAGTAAAATCACTAACATTAAATATAGAAGATAAAATGATTCTGAAACTACAAAAGAATAAATGTACTTGGATTTTCCTAGGGATTGATAGACTGACAACTTGATAGATAATATTACTACATTATGCTGGTTTTATATTCAGTATTACAACAAATGTGATCTAGAGCATAAAATGATGTATTCTGTATAAATTTGCTATATACGGTGACACTGAAGGTGCTAAACAACTTACAGTACTGTAACTGTTTTTGCTTAGTCCCAGCAACCACTAGAAGATCTTGATGCTCAGTTGAGAAGAACACTTAGTCCAGAGACTATTACAGTGGCATCTGCAGTTGGTGTAAGTTTTTAAGCCGGGATAAAAAACAAACAAACAAAAAACCTCTTCAGATTGTTTTCTAGCACAAGCTATCATCTAGATGATTATACCTTAATTCCTATTCAGAGTCCTTGTCAACAAAGTGACACAGATTAATAAGAGTAACTATGGAAAAAGATAACCAGGGATGCTTGTTGTTTTATTTATTTTTCCCTCAGCAAATTATATTGTAGTTCAAGCTCTATGAATTTTGTGCTTTGGAAGAGGTTAATCCTCTATGACAATATTTTTATTAGAACTACCGTCCAGGCAGCTAGTGGATGGCTATCTCTTTGAGTTCAAGGTCAGCCTGGTCTAAAGATCAAGTTTCAAGGCAGCCAAGGCTACACAGAGAAACCTTGTCTTGACGACCAAAAAACCTACTTTCCAGCTTGGCAGTGACGGCACAAGTCTTTAAATCCTAGCACTAAGGAGGCAGAGGCAGGTGGATTCCTGAGTTCAAGGCCAGTCTGCTCTACAGAGCAAGTTCCAGGACAGCCAGGGCTCCATAGAGAAACCCTGCTTCAAAAAAAAAAATTTTTTTTTTCCCTAATAAATATCTAAGCTAAACTATTTTAATATCTTGTGAGAGGCACTTGGAGGATGGCTTAGCAATTAAGTACATGTGCTTCTCTTGGAAAAGTTCAAAGTTCAGTTCCTGGCACCCCAACTTTAGCAGCTCACAACTGCTTGTAATTCAACCTTCGGGGAATCAAATGCATTTTTCTAGCCTCTTCTGCCACCTGTACACTTATACATGAATAAAAATAATTTTAATTGTTTTTTTTTGTGCTGAAAACTAAGAGAATAGTAAAGAGTTAAGGTTCGATATTTTTTTTCCTAAAAGCTGCCTTTCTTTATCAAAACTTTAGGTTGTACAAAAAGGAGAGGGGGGAAAAAAACCCCACTACATTAAAGTATTTTTTTGTATATGCTATCTTTTTCCATTTTACATAGATGAGAGGAAAGGTAGCAAAATAAAAGTTGTCAGAATGGTTAAAACTGAAGATTTTGTGGTATCTGTGTGTATGTGTTTTGCAGCCTTTGTCTACGATGTCTTCAACAACAGTTACAGAAGCAGGGACTCCGCTTCAAAAGGATGGTGAGATGCCTCCTTCTTCCTTTTGTTTTATTGAACCCAGTTCTACCTATAAATGATAATGCAGTTTACTATTTGAAGGGCACATTGTTGCACTTTCACTTATATATAAGAATGTTTGTATGGTTTCATGACTGAAGAACATTGCTAACTAATTTCTAAAGTAGGAAATATTAGTGGACTAATGAGTCTTGAATGATTATATTGGGGTGAAGAGGTACATGTAATAAGCATTGTGTGATTTTATAAAATGAGATACTTTGTTATTATAAAAAACAATTAACAAGCCCAGGTGTGGTGGTGTGTCCCAGCAGAAGCAGGATAATTCTGAGTGGAAGACCAGACTGAGCAACATAACTAAAGAAAGCTTAGCTACATAGCTAACTATACATTGTCTCAAACAGGGAAAAGGCTAGGAGTAGTCAATTTACAGATAACTATTAAGGTTTGTAGCACTGACTATATAAAAATATAGTTTATCTGGAAGAGCCTGGGCATAACATTTGTTTATTGATAAAATTTAAGGTAAATTTATCAGTTTAGACATTTTAATTTTTATTTTCAAAGCAATTACCTTCTGAATTGGCTCTCATTAAAAAAAAAAATAGTAGAAATGAGTACAACAGTACAGAAAGTCTAGAAATGAACAAAGTATAGATTTCTGGTGTATTTTAGATGCATTGAATATATACAGTAAAAGCTGATATTTATCTCAGGACTGGGAATAAAATCTATAGGCACAAAGGCTTGGGGGTGACAAGGTGTGCCAAATAAAAGAAAACACTAGATCTAATCCCAGAACTCAGAAAGCTAAGGTAGAAGGATTGCCATGAGTTACAAGCCAGTGTGGGATACAGTGTCAGACCTTGTCTCAGAAACAAAACAGGGAAGGGAAGCATGCCAAGTCTGAGAAGATGGCTTTTTGAACCAGTAAAGTTTGTTGGAGACAGGGTCTCTACATAGCCCTGACTATCCTGGAACTCAATTTGTTAACAAGCCTGGCCTAAAAACTCATAGAGATCCTCCTGCCTCTGTCTCCACTGCTGGGATTAAAGGTGTGCATTACCACAGGTAACAAGATAGGAAAGTTTGATAAATGGTTTGGTCAACTATGTATTCATCTGTATAATGCCAAGATGAACAGGAGTTTATACCAAAGTAAAATTACAAATAAACATCATAAAATATCATTGATAAAAGTACATGTACAAGATCTGACACCCTCTTCTGGAGTGTCTGAAGACAGCTACAGTGTACTTACATATAATAAATAAATAAATCTAAAAAAAAGTACCATGTACGCTGAGCAGTGTTGGCACATGCCTTTAATCCCAGCACTTGGGAGGCAGAAGCAGGGGGATTTCCAAGTTCAAAGCCAGCCTGGTCTACAGAGTGAGTTCCAGGACAGCCAGGGCTACACAGAGAAACCCTGTCTCCAAAACAAAACAAAACAAAAAAGTGTATGTATGAAAATACCATAAGCCTATTCTATATAATTAAGGCAAACTAAAAATAATGAAACCTCCTGAACTAATTAAGCATAATATTTATCTTCTCCTCCCGCCCCACTCTTCCACCCCCAACTGTCTAGAGCAGAGTCTAGAACCATTTGGGTTTTTTTTTTTTTTTAAAGGGTCCCAAATAACCTAGGGTAGCCTACAACTTACTGTGTAGTTAAGGATTACCTTGAACTCCTGGTTCCCGTGCTTCCATATTCTGAGTGAGCATTATTGATGTGTGCTATCATATCATGCCCGACTGAAAATTTTTTTGTAAAGGCCAGATACTAAGATTATTAAAAGGACTTTTCAAGTCACACAGTCTCTATTCAGTCTTCTGTTATACCCAGACTTACAGCAACTAATAATAGTAAGTGGATAAACATGGCTGTGTGCAAAATAAACGTGTTTCTAAAAATGGTTAAAAGCAAAATTTGTCCCACTAATCACAGTTTTGACTAATACAGCGAAAAAGGTTAGTAATAAGTTTGGTGCACAACCCAGAGGAGGCAGTAGTAGTCTTTTAGATTAAGTTTTAAAAAAAAAAAAAAAATAGGAAAATACTTTTTTGTTGTTGTTGTTTTTCTGGAGAGGGGTTATTGAGGCAGGGTTTCTCTGTATATCCTTGCCTGTCTTATAACTTGATATAACACAGCCTTGAACTCAAGTCTGCCTACTTCTGTCTTATAAGTGCTGGGATTAAAGGCATGCACTATAAAAATACATAACAACAAAAATACAAAACAATGTTATAAGCAGTTGGATTTTTCAGCCTCATGGAAAAAGCCTTGGGCAATCGTTTTAGTAACATCTATCAAAGTTGTAGTATGTAGATCTATAAAAGACTATTTCTCAGACAACTTTAAAAATATCAAGAAAGGTGATGGTTAGGCAGGCAGAAGCTCCTCCTTGCTGAGCCTGTCAACCTGAGTTTGATCTTTAAGACTCACAAACTTAGGAGAAGAAAACCAACTGCCACAAGTTGACATCCTGACCTCCACACACATTCTATAGAACACAAGTGTGCACACTTGTACACATACAAAATACATAAATGTAATTTTCTTTGTGTGTGTGTATATGTGTATTTAAAGACAAAAACTGATGTAACCTAGTGATGTGGCTCAAAGGTTGATGTCACACAAGCCTGACAGCCTGCTTTCTAATGCCAGGATCTACCCTGTGTAGAGAACCAAGTCCTGAAAGTTGTCCTCTGCCATCTGCTGTTGTACATGCAAGTGCATACTCACATATACACATCATAAAGAATCCGTAGCAATAAAAACAAATGTTGTGTATCTGATTGAGCACTTGTAGTTTCAGAAATACTTGGGAGACTGATACAGAAATATCAAGTTTGTTAGCACACTAAGGGTAGTGAAGGAATCTTTAATGTCACATTACTGATGAAATTGCAGAGAAACTAAAAAGAAATGTTAATTGGCTTTTGTCTTCGTATTTCTTGTTTCTCTCAAGGCACAGAAGGTCATGGCACAGCAACTAGTTCAGGAGCTGGTGTTGTTAAGATGGGGCGATTTCAGGTAAGATGATCATTTTTTTTTCCTCTTTTGGGTACAGGGTATATAATAAAGAAATGATTGGACAAACCTGGTGTCATGGGCTATGATTCTTGATACTTGGTTGAGAACCTGAGCAGGAGGGACATCAGTTCAGGGCATTCTTGGGACTACTGAGTAAGTTCAAGTCCAGACTTATTAAGATTCTTTTCTCAAGCCCTAATCCCAGCACTTGGGAGGCAGAGGCAGGTGCATTTCTGAGTTCGAGGCCAGCCTGCTCTACAGAATGAGTTCCAGGACAGCCAAGGCTATACAGAGAAACCATGTCTTGAAAAAAACCAAAAAAAAAAAAAAAAGATTCTTTTCTCAAAATTAAAAGTAAAAAGAAGGCTACGTACGACACTTAAGAAGCATATTCAAGACCTTCAATTCAATCCCCACCAAAAAGAGAAAAATATATTATATACATATTTGGGACATAATTAATGCATCAATCTAATGATGTATTTTATTTTATATACCATTTTATAGCTCTGTTTACCCCTCGTAAACCATTACTACTAATTAAAGAAAATGCAAACTCATATTTTCTTCCACCTACCCCTTAACAACTGGCTATAGCTTCTCAAATTAACTTCATTTGGTTTTCCTAGACATTCTTTTGTTTCTTGTTGTAATTTTCCAGCACACTAAGTAAAGTAATAGCAAACATCTAAAAATGCCTTCCATATTTAGGATGTTTTTCTTAGGATTCAGCCTTTATGTGAAGTCAGCATCAAGTGGTACTACATTTTATTTACCCACTTGGTCCAACCAGTGAGAATTTTTGACCCTTAGTACATACAAAACCATTTTCACAACCACTTTAATTATTTTGGGATAGTCCTTGGAGTTGGATGTGGTTTGTTTGTTTGGGTTTTTTGTTTGTTTGTTTTTAATTCACAAATCGAGGTTCTAAGAGTTTGGGATATACTGAGTTTATATGATGAGCAAGCCACGGCATGGATGATCTTACTATTATTGATTCTAACATTTGAAGTTTGTTGGATATTATCTATTCATAAGAAACATTCATTAAATTTGACTGAGACATGAATTTGTGTGATGTCACATGAGAGGCAAAAATGAATCATTTAGTTAGCAGCCACTGAGAATATGCATCTCAGTACTGATGCAGTGTTCTCTATAATAGGTGTCCACTTTACTTCACAATGATCATAGAGACTTAAGAGAAGAAATTCCACAAGTTCACTGGAAAATAAGTTGATCCTCCTTCCTTTCTCCTTTATTCCCTGCCCCTCCTGGCCTCTCTCCCCTCTTTAAGCTAAGCTTTCCAGCTCAGGCTATGTGTATATGAGGGTGGTTTTGAATTTCTTTCTGACCTCTTGACACCACCTCCAAAATATGCTTGGATTACAGGCATGTACCACCATCCCTGGTTTCCTTAGTCCTAGAGGTTTCTCCCAAGGGCCTTATTTATACTAGGCAAGCATTTGGCCAACTGAGCTATATCACCAGCAGATTTTTCTTTTCTAAATGTCCATGCTAAAAATGGTAGATCTGCTTCTCTACCCCACCCCACTCACTTTGGTTTGTTTGGTTTTGGGTTTTTTGTTTTTGTTGTTTGTTCATTTCATTTTTGAGAAAAGGTTTCACTATGTAGCCCTAGCTGGCTTGGAACTTTCTATATAGGCCACATTGGGCTTGAACTTGAGATCTGCCTGCCTCTACCTCTGGAGTGCTAGGATTAAAGGTGTGCACCACCAGCCTAGCCAGTGACATCTTTTTTTAATTATACTTCATTCTCTTTTTCCATCAGGTTTCAGTTACAATGGATGATGCCCAGAAAGAACGTAAAAATAGGTCAGAAGATACAAAGTCGGTTCATTTTGAATCTAGCACATCAGAGTCATCAGTTCTTTCAAGTAGTAGTCCAGAGAGTACCCTGGTAAAGCCAGAGCCTAATGGAATTACTATTTCTGGCATCTCCTTAGATGTCCCAGACAGCACCCATAAAGCACCTACCCCAGAAGCAAAGTCAGATGCAGGACAGCCTACCAAGGTGGGACGTTTTCAGGTGACAACTACAGCCAATAAAGTGGGTCGTTTCTCTGTTTCAAGAACTGAGGACAAGGTCACAGAGCTCAAAAAAGAGGGACCAGTGACCTCTCCTCTCAGAGATTCAGAACAAACTGTTATTCCTGCTGTGATACCAAAGAAGGAGAAGCCTGAGCTGGCAGAACCTTCCCATCTGAATGGGCCATCTTCAGACCTGGAGGCTGCCTTTCTAAGTAGGGGTACAGAGGATGGCTCAGGTAGTCCACACTCTCCCCCTCACCTGTGTTCAAAGAGCCTTCCCATCCAGAATCTAAGTCAAAGCCTTAGTAATTCATTCAACTCCTCGTACATGAGCAGTGATAATGAGTCCGACATTGAAGATGAAGACTTAAGGTTAGAACTACGACGACTACGAGAAAAGTAAGTCATTTTTTCATGCAAAATAGTGTCTTACCTGGTATTAATAGCTTTTCAATACAGATGCTAGTTTTACACCCCATTTGAGCAGAAAGTGATTTACAAAAGCTAAAATTACCTGATACATTATTCATTGGGTTGTCCTGTACTCATCAGCACCCATGGCATTTCTACTTTTGGGATCTCTTCAACACCTCTATATTGCTATTTTTTATTATGGCACCTTTAAAGAAAGTTGTTTATGTGTATATATGTTTTGCCTGCATGTATTATATGCATCGTGTGCATGCCTAGGGTATATCCCTGTATATCCCTGCCTGTCTTATAACTTGGTTTATAGACCAGGCTGGCCTTGAACTCAAGTCTCCCTACTTCTGTCTTATAAGTTCTGGGATTAAAGGCATGCACTATGAAAATACGTAATAACAAAAATATAAAACAATGTTATAAGCAGTTGGATTTTTCAGCCTCATGGAAAAAGCCTCTGGCAATCGGTTTAGTAACATCTATCAAAGTTGTAGTATGTAGATCTATAAAAGACTATTTATCGTATCGTTCTCTGGACCTAGAGTTACAGATGGTTGTTGACTGTGATGTGGTACTGCCAACTGAACCCAGGTCCTCTGCAAGAAGAGAAACTGCTCTTAACTGCTGAGCCATCTCTCCAGCCCTGTTAATAACTAACAACTCTTAGTTGTTTGTTAGTCTAGAACATGAATCTAATAATAGCACTACAGTATATAATTGTGATCAGTTTTGCTAACTATCACTTGGATTACAGTAGCATTTTTACCTACCCTATGTATGACCTCAAGTCTTTTTTTGTTTGTTTGTTTGTTTTGTTTTTCGAGACAGGGTTTCTCTGTGTAGCCCTGGCTGTACTGGAACTCACTCTGTAGACCAGGCTGGCCTCGAACTCAGAAATCCACCTGCCTCTGCCTCCCGAGCGCTGGGATTAAAGGCGTGACTACGCCCGGCCCTCAAGTCATTTTTTTCTGTAGCATGCTATCATCTAGGCTAGGAGCTTGCTAGAAAGTGTCTTGTGTAAATAAAGAGCATCAAAAATGAATTGTTAAAATAGAATCTCATATTTAGCAAAAGAATTCATAGCTGTGTAAACACTTGAATGCAGATTTAAGAATCTGTGTCTGGTTATTTTTTGTAGACATCTTAAAGAGATTCAGGACCTGCAGAGTCGCCAGAAGCATGAAATTGAATCTTTGTATACTAAACTGGGCAAGGTTCCCCCTGCTGTCATTATTCCCCCAGCTGCTCCTCTGTCGGGGAGAAGAAGAAGACCTACTAAAAGCAAAGGCAGCAAGTCTAGTCGCAGCAGCTCATTGGGCAATAAAAGCCCACAGCTTTCAGGTACAACACCCTGGGCGTTCAAGTCAGTCATCTCATTTCTATATCCCACCATGTGTGTAACTACTAAACATTGCTTAACTTCTATTACATTGCAAAGATGTTTAGCTTTCTAGTATTCTTTCTTCTTTGAGTTTTCTATCTCTCGTGTATTTTGAACCTTTGTTGACACCATAGAAGTAGGCTTTTGGTTTTTTGTTTTGTTTTGTTTTGTTTTGTTTTTTTAATGTAATCGGTGTTACTGTTTTATCTTATTAACAATCTGTGTTTATGATTATTCTTCAGAATAAATATTCAGCTCTGTCAATTTATACAATGTCAATTTGTATAAATTTGATCAAAACCTTGGGCATTTAGGAAAAAAAAATTATTCTTTGTTTAGTAAACTAAAGATATTTTCTTTTTTCTTTTTTTTTTTTTTAATTTATGTCTTTTTATTCCATGTGCATTGCTGTATAGCCTGAATATTTGTCTGTGTAAGGTGTCAGATCTCCTGGAACTGGAGTTGCAGATGGTTGTGAGTGGCCATGTGGATCCTGGGAGTTGAACCCAGGTCCTCTGGAAGAGCAGCCAGTGCTATTAACCACAGAGCCATTTCTCCAGCCTCAAGATTCTTTCCTTTTTAAATGTCTGTGGATTGACCATAACTGTATAAACTTAATTTAGTCGTCAGAGACCTGGGTGTGCCTAAGTGGTAATACCCTAAGTGAAGTTTTGCATCTCATGTATCTATCTTAGGATAAAGAACTGGATGGTGACTCTAATCAAAGATATGAAATCATAACTTTTCATAATAGACTTTGCCTATTACAATGGGATAGAAAGTTTTGTCCTTGTTGTGTAGTATATGACAGCTAATTGGTTTCACAGTTAAGAGAGGGCTAAAAGTGGATTGATTTCACATTTGTTCTCCAGGTCTAGCTGAAGTATGGAAAGCAGGCATTTGTAAATTTCTTACCTGCTCTCTATTATCTAAAAAATTTTTATAGTATTCAGACCTTTTCTTGTGTACTTGACCAATTTATTCAACTTTATATTAATAGAGATATATATCTATATAGGAGAGTTCCTAATTCAGACTCAGACTCTGGATTTGACATAATACTAGTCAGTAGTTCCCTATATCATCATTCAACGCTTTCTTTGTGTCTTTTTTCTTTTCTTTTTTTAAATAGAGATTTATTTATTTATTTTATGTGTATGAGTACACTGTAGCTGTACAGTTGGTTGTGAGCCTTCATGTAGTTGTTGGGAATTGAATTTTTAGGACCTCTGCACGCTCCAGTCAGCCCCACTTGCTCCGGTTGACCCCATTCGCTCAGTCCCTGCTTGCTCTGACCCAAAGATTTATTTATTTATTATATGTAAGTACACTGTAGCTGTCTTCAGACACACCAGAAGAGGGCGTCAGATCTCNTTACAGGTGGTTGTGAGCCACCATGTGGCTGCTGAGATTTGAACTCAGGACCTTCAGAAGAACAGTCAGTGCTCTTACCTGCTGAGCCATCTCTCCAGCCCCTTTTTATGTATCTTATATCATGCATGTTTATAAGAAAATGTAAGCATAGACTAATAGCCTGTTTGTATAGTCACCATCTTTCTAATAGGCAGAAACCAGTTATTATGGAAGTAGAAATGGAAGCTTTGCATCTATCTTATAGTCTAATTTGCTGTACATTCTGCTTAGTGAGCTTTATGTGTTTTCTAAAGCTATCATTCTTGAAGACCAATTCATAATAACTATGTTTATAAATTTATCTTTTCTCACCTTCATATCAATAAAGTTCTTGTCCATTTGTCATTTTCTGGGTTTATTTGTTTGTTTTATTTACCACTCAGTACAAATAGGAAACAGAAATAGTAAGTGTATTTGGAAAGGCTTATGTGTTGTTTTGGTTTTTTTTTTTTTTTTCTTATTTCCTTTTGTTTTATTACTTATTTATTGAAGATATCGTCTCATGTATCCCAAACTAGCTTCATACTCACCGTGAAGTTAAGGATTACCTTGAATGTCTGATCATTCTTCCTCCACTTTCCAAGTGCTGGGATTACAGAAATGCTGACCACCATACCCTGGTTTATATGGTGCTGGTGATGAAATCCAGTGCTTCATGAATGCTTAGTGAATTGAAATATAGCTTCAGCTCCTTCCACATGATTTTTCATGCTTCTTTATCTTTCAACAGGTAACCTGTCTGGTCAGAGTGGAACTTCAGTCTTACACCCCCAACAGACCCTCCATCCCCCAGGCAACATCCCAGAGACTGGGCACAACCAGCTGTTACAGCCTCTTAAGCCATCTCCCTCCAGTGACAACCTCTATTCAGCCTTTACCAGTGATGGTGCCATTTCAGTACCAAGCCTTTCTGCTCCAGGTCAAGGTAAGAATTCAAAGTGACCACCATCTTCCAGAAACATTAAAATAGAAATATTGCCATACTTGGTACAAAAGGAAGGTGAATAACTTACTGCCATCGGCTGAGTAGAAAGAGTCTGAGTTGTTAAGCAATGACTAGCCATTGAACTTAGCAGAAAAACTGAGTAGGGATTAGCACCACTGACCTCCTTGCTTCCAGCCATCAGGTAGGATGGCTTCTTGTTTGTTGTTTAGACAGCACCTCATTTTATAGCCTAGACTGTACTGATCTGTAACTCAATGTGGAACCCAGGCTAACCTGGATCCTCCTGGAAGTCCTCTTGCTTCAGCCTCCCACATGCATGAATTACAGGTGTAAGTCATCAAATCCAGCTCTGAAATAACTTATTTTTGAAAGAGTGACCATTATACTTGCAGCCTATATGTACAGCTGATTTAAGACTTAGACCTTAACCTTTCAAACCTAGCCAAGACTTGTGGACAAAATTCTAAGGAGTTGCTGGCAGTTTTTAAAAACTAATGTCTTTTTTTTTTTTTCAGCCAATGTGCTTTTAAACTTCCAAGCATGATAGCAGCATACTGAAATGACTAGCTCTAACATCTTTTTTTTTTTTTTTTTTTTTTAAATATGTAGTGAACATTGATTTAGAAAATAAGAAAATTCTAGAGAGTGGGATGGGTTCCGAGAGCGGAATATCCTAAGATCAAATTCTTGATCCATACTCTACTTTCCAAAATACTGTTTTGTTTAGTATTATTCAAAACATTACTACACAGAGCTTTTAGTAACTAAAATTAGTGAGAACTGAAAGGAGAGACTAGGTATATCAGTGGTTAAGAGCACTAGCTGCTTTTGCAGAGGACCTGGGTTCAATTGACAGCACTCCCGTGGAGGTTCCCAGCCATCCCAGGGGATCTGATGCTCTCTTCTGACCTCATGGCAGTGCATGTGTATGGTGCACAGACTTTCAGGCCAAACACTCATACACATAAAATGTATTTTAAATGTTGAAAGGAAAGTCAGGTATTGTAGCACATGCTTTCGAGGCTGAGGCCAGGCTGGGCTATAGTAGTGAAACCTGTTTCAAAAAAAAAGACATCCAAAAAACAGAAGAGTTATTAATAGAAAAAAATTGAAATGAATTGGATGTTTGCATAGAAAGGAGTTGGGGGACAGACTACAGAAAAGTAAGTGCCTTTTGCACATTTACATAAAATCTAAACATTCCATTTTCTCTTCACCTAGTTGATGTGTTTGCTTAATAAGAACCGACACCAAGTAGCTAGCATTATTCCAATCGTAAAAAACCTTCATTTCTGCCAATGGAGTGAGGTCTGGCGTCTCTGTCTCATACAGCAGATGGGCTTCCCTGCGGATCTCACTCCTCTACATGCCGTCCAGTGTGTCACCACTCCAGCCTCAAGCTCTAACATCTTGTAGTTGTGTTGTCTCTCTTCTCCTCTCTGTTCTTTCCTTTTCCCTTCTCACAGGCTGTGCGAAGTTTAACTGTGCATCTGAGCAGGTGACATTCAAACCTGGTGGCAGGAGGACCCGATTTCTGAGTACGCCCTGCTTGGCTCTTTGTGTGTAACACCTTTACTCCTTCCTTGTCCTTGTTTTTCTGCTGCTTTGGATCTGATTTGTCACGCAGTTCATTTTCATTTGTCTTTATATTTCATCTACTCAGTGGCTTGGCTGATTGTTACCCTCAGAAGTTTGGGTCCCCATTGTTAATTATGGTAAAAGATCCACAAGCAACAGGAAGCTTCTAGAGATTTCAAAATAACTTCCAGGTAGAATTATTTCTTTCAATCTATTTTAGGCTGCAATACACAGTCATATTCTGTGACATTAGTGGTGGTATGTGCCCATGAATCCCATGTTAGGGAAGGAAAAGCAAAGATTTCAAGTTTGAGGCCAGCATGAACTACAGGCCAGTCTCTTTCTCAAAATTAAAAAGAAAAAGACAGTAAGCATATTCCTAACCAATTCTAACTAAGGATAAAAGTACACCTTCTCAATTAAGCCTGAATATTTGCAAGTTGAAAAGATGCTAGAAATTCCTTTCCACCATTACCAACTCTGTGACACTAAGTAGTTCAAAGAACATTTAATATTGTTATCTTGACAAAGCATTCATTCTTTTGAAGACCAAAGCTGAAGACCTGCACATGAAATTTGTCATTTTAATATTACGAGAACTCACCCACTTTCTGTTTTAAAACGAGGTGCAAGAAGCTAGAAAAATACCTCAAAAAGTGTTTGCTATGTAGAGAGCCTGAGTTTGATCCCTGGAACCTAAGTTAAAAGCTTAGCATATTGGCTTATACTTGTAATCCTAGTAGCAGCAAAGTTGGAGAAAGGATCCCAGGTCTCACGAGCAAATCAGTTTAGCCATGTTAACAAGCCCTGGGCCAGTGAGAGACCCTTCCTCAGAAGAAAACTGGGTGTTGTTATGAAGACCCACACTTGAGCTTGTCCTCTAACCTCCACATGTACCCCCATACACAGATGAGCACACACCAAAAAAAAAAAAAAAAAGGTACAGTGGAGCTGGAAAGATTGCTCAACAGTTAGGAGCATTGGCTGCTCTTCCAGTGGACTCTGGTTCAAATCCAACACCCACATGGCAGCTCACATCTGTCTACGATGCCAGTTCAACATCCTCCTCTGGCCTTAGAACACCACACACATAAGGTACACAGACATACATACAGGCAAAACACCCATATGTGTGAAGTAAAAATAAATTCTAATTTAATCATTAAGAATAAGGTGACATCTGCACAAGAGCAAATTGCCCTATCTTGTCCTCTCCGGGTAAGGAATAAATAGTCAGTGCCTACTTCCTAGGGCTATTGTGCAATTTAAATGTGATATTGTCCATAAAAACATCTGGTACTTAGTAGGTGGCCAATAGTGTATATTGAAAGAAAAAAATATAAAGGAAAAACCTCAAGTAAGAAAAATAACTTGATTAGAGTTTGAATAACAATTGGTTAAGGCCTCAAACTTCTGGTGTGGTTCTTAGTGCTTTTAAATGCATGTGCTAAAGCCATCAGTGTTTCTTAGTATGGCTCAGGGAGCCTTTGGCCTCTTCATGGTGGGAAGAATTTGCTCTCTGCTCTATTCTTGTGCCTTTGTGTATTAGATTTAACCTGTTTCCCTCACTGACATATTTGTCATCCTTGTTCCCCTTTTCTTTTTTTCCTGAGTTAGTTATGGATTGCTTCTGCCTATAGCCTTCTTTTACCACATTCCCACACATGTCAGTGGTCCAGGGCTGAGCTCTTCAACAAAGTGGCTGGAGGGCATTGTCCATTTTCGTACTTTCCAAGCATGCATAATTTGGGTATGCATTTATCAATAGCTTTTTTTTTTTTAATTAGGGTAGCTTTGACTACATATGTTGTTAGAACACTTGAATAAGCATTCAATTTATATGTCCAGCTAGATAGATTAATAATAATAGTAATAATATTATTAATAGAGTATTATTAATAGGGTACTAATAATAAAGTGGGTATTTTGCAGTAAAATGTGACATGCCAGGCCTGTAATACACAGCCTGATATGTTTGAGAAGAAAAGAGGCAAAGCAGGGCTTCCTTCTGTAAAATCTGATATGCACCATTTGAATTAATTTTGTATCTCACAGCATTATTATCTGTTTGAAAATGAAAGGCCTTATACCTATGGAGGGTGCATCATGATATGCCATGTAAAACTGCTGGACAAATCCTAGGAGGCAGATTTTTTAAAATACATAGAAAACAGGTACTTGAAAGCGTGAGGGACCCTTACTAGTTTTGGATACATTATCCTATGTTCTCAAAATAGTTCGGAAGCACGGCTTTGCTTAATGCTTTATCTATATTTAAAGGTTGCTTGTTTTCCACATACTTTTAAATTATTTCTGGAAGGGATGGGACATATGTGGGGGAAGCGAGAGTGAGTCCGTGTGAGTGGTGTAGGTGTAGGGGTGTGTGTGTGTGTGTGTGTGTGTGTGTACCTAGGATGTGGAAATATAACAACCAGATTAAATTGACTTAAAGCAGTAACAATGGTACTGACTTAAATGCTTTTTAACAACCCAGCAGGAGAAACAGGAAGTAGGACAAGATTAATGGAAGTACTGCTTGGGTATTTGAAATTCAAGCAGTGAGACCTGTTCTTCCTCTTCTAGAACCTTAATGCCACATTATAGTTGAGAAATAGAGTAGGTGTTAAAGTTCAGCATCTGTCATCCAGGCTTTATAGTCTACCCGATAATTATGTTAATGCGCACAAGCCAGTTAGACTAATCTATAGACTTGTATTTACATCTAGGGCTACCAGGTCCCACCCAGCTATGTCCCCTCCTGCTTTCTCTTGCTGGGCTTCTGTGTGCTGTTTGGAGAGTCTGTAAAGATTTTACACTGATATTTCTTTAACACACTGCTCTCTCTTTATGCTTCAGGGAAGATGGTGAAAAAAGTCTGTCCTTGCAACCAGCTCTGTAGTAATTATCTTTTCTTTCTGTTACTTTTGGTCCTGATTGCAAAGCCATGAGTTCTTTGAACTCTGAAGCCTCATTAACTCCCTATTTCCTAATTTCCATCCATTCCTGCACCTTTTCTGATATATTCCTTAACATGCTTAATTGCCATATTTAATTACTACTACTTCCAGATTGAGAAATCACTTCATAGTTAGTGCTCTCCTGTGAGCCCAGCTGGGTTAGTCATGGATCCACTGTGATGGAGGGAGCCTAGGATCCATACAGAAGGGTCTTTGAGGCAGGGAGCATGCTCCCACCACCATTGGTCACACTGGAAACCCAGCGATGGTCTGGGTGTACAGAGAGCCATGTTCTCATCTCACTCATACTGCAGTAGTAGTTGTTGCTCAGCTAGTAGGGAGAGGAGTGCTGCTTGGTTGGTAGAGCTTGGGTTTTAGCCTAGGAGTTTCTCATTAAAATAAAGTACAAATGCTAAGAATTTAGTACTCAACAGGTTATAAGAATATAGAGAGTTAGAGTTAAGAAAATTCTATGGGTGGGATTCTTTGGTAGTAAATATGGCTTATAAAGGCTAATGGGCATGTCTTAATCTGACAGTGTAGGGATAGGGGAATCATGAATTTAAGGGAATAAAATCTATCCTACTTTATAAAGCTTTCAGGGAACTGAAAACATTTTCAAGTAACCACACTGCAGAAAGCAAACTACAATAAAAAGCTAACTGTAGGGTGACTCTCACATGTACGGTAAAGCTCATTTTTAGAATATAGTATCGAGGAATATAGACTAAAATGCATGGCATTTGGTTTTAAAGGGCCCTCACAACATCAAGAGCAACTAGCATCAGACTAGAGAAGTGTGACTTCTGGCATGAGCTCTCTGGACAAGCAGTGCTCACCCTGACTTGGCTTTTCATCTGGCATTGACAGCTCTGTTCACTTGTGGATATTTTTTATTGTTTTGATCATCTGGCCTGTCATCTAGCAGGATGCTAGTCCTCGTGCATGCCACATGCCTGCTTTCTAGGTTTCCTCACTGTTGTAACTGCCCATCTCATGATCCGTGCTTCCTTCCCACTGCACCTTTGTCCCACACTTGCTATTCAAGGAAGGCTGTTTCCTGTGCTTTTATACTTTCCCACTTGGTTTCCTATACTGTAGGTGAATTACTCTACCTTTACACTGTATAGTAACAATCCTCTGCAGTTTTAGCAGGCACCATGTGACTGCAACAATTCATGTCTTGCCACAGCAACCAAAGAAGCATGTGAGCATCCTTATTCTGCAGCTTCACCCAAGTTAGCTTTCCTCTAGCACAGACATGCTTTTAGCTAGAGACATTCTCTTTGGTACCAATGGTGGGTTGCAGTGGGTGTTTATAGGGTTGCTTCAGGTGTGCTGCTGTGCTCTGGTGTGCTGCTTTGGCATTTGAAAGCAGGCAAACGCATGCACTTAGTCCCAGAGTTCCTTGAGGATGGTAGGACCTTCTGGCTCACAACATTCGTAACCTTTATTTACTGTGTAGTAAATATAAAGTCTACTAATAAAGTGGCAGATAAAAACCAAAAATAAGACCATGACTCTTCTTTCCCTCTTCCCTAAAACTTGCCTCTTCGAATAACCGTCAGTGTGCCCTCCAGCTGAACCGAAATCAGGCAGGACACAGACTCCTCCTTTCTTTTTCATCAAACCATAGAAATAGAAATCCTTCATCACAACCTCTATGCCTTCTCTCCCCTCTGCACCCCTGCCTCAGCTGCATTTTCCTGTTGCTTCTACCCAGGAATGCTTCTTCTGTTGGGAAGAATGGGGAGAAGGGATGACCAATTAAAACCCAAGTCCTCAAGAAACCATAACTTCATGGAGCTGAGAATTTCAGGCATTTCTGCTGCTGCCAAATCTCAGTTCTTTATTCATGGGACATTGAGAGGAGTTGAAGCCTTGACTCCTTCCAAATTTATATTTACAAATTTATGTTTATGGTTTCAGGTGAAAACTTTTGAACAAAGCATGTAGCATCTCCTTATTTCTTTCTGTTGAAGAGCATCTAAAGAACGAACGCCACAGTATACATGCTGTCTGGGAACCCCATCTTTTCCACAGAAGCCCTGATCTCTGCCTTTGTACTATATAACTTGCCGAGTGCACAGTACTTCTTTGGCCCTGCTTTCTACAAAGTTCCATAGCAGCCAGCCCTGTGGACCATATCACTCCCTCGTCAGTATGTTGCTGGGAATAAAATACTGGCAGACAGTCCCAGTGTTAGAAAATGCTTTGTTAGAAAATGCCCTTCCCCTTCATGCCTGCCATCATTCCAAGTTGTTTAGCCTTATCTACAAGCTGTGGAAGAGAAACCATTTTCATTACCTGTTGTGCAAAAGCAAATGGATAAGTAATACTTTGAAATCTTCCTCTCCTGCATGGCTTCCCAAATACTCTCCCCATTCTGTGGCTTGCCAATCATTATCCTATGACATTTTCCCCTTTCCCCCAGAGTTATACTCCAGACCCCCCACTTTAATGCTAATATTGTGTTACTTACAATTCTAGGGACCAGCAGCACAAATACCGTTGGAGGAACAGTGAGTAGTAGCCAGGCTGCCCAGGCTCAGCCTCCTGCCATGACTTCCAGTAGGAAGGGCACATTCACAGATGACCTGCACAAGTTAGTAGACAACTGGGCCCGAGATGCTATGAATCTTTCAGGCAGGAGAGGCAGCAAAGGACACATGAATTATGAGGTGAGTCTTCCCTTTTCCTAACCTGCCAGACTACACACAGACGTGTCATGAACAGCCAAGGCTGGTATGCCATCCTTACCACTACCTTCTTCGGTAGCCTGTGGAGTCTAACTATTATTGAGAAAACAAGGCAACAATCATTTTGGTACCCTTTTCTTTCGACATCCTACACTACCTGTATGTGCACATAAACACATCTCAGATCCTAGTGTTCACTCCTACTTGTTAAGGGTAGAGCCAATAAAAATTATGGGCAGCTTCGTTGTATTTTGATAATATAATAATAATAAATTTTGATAATAAATGCTAAGATTAGAACATCTCCACTCTATAACAGCATTACAGTATCACCCATTTTGTGTCTGGGTATTCACCTATGCCAAATTCTCATTGCTACTTTCTTGTTTTTAGGGCCCTGGAATGGCAAGGAAGTTCTCTGCTCCTGGGCAGCTGTGCATTTCCATGACCTCAAACCTGGGTGGCTCTACCCCCATCTCTGCAGCATCTGCTACCTCTCTAGGTCACTTCACCAAGTCCATGTGCCCCCCACAGCAGTTTGGTTTTCCAGCTGCCCCATTTGGCACTCAGTGGAGTGGAACAGGTGGTCCAGCACCACAGCCACTTGGCCAGTTCCAACCTGTAGGAACCACATCCTTGCAAAATTTCAACATCAGCAATTTGCAGAAGTCCATCAGCAACCCCCCAGGTTCCAATCTACGGACCACCTAGTCAGCAGCAAGGATGTTAACTGAGTAGATTTGGGGGCAGGAAATTGAATGCTGGGGGGTGGGGGGTGGGGAAGTAGCCTATATACTAACTACTAGTGCTGCATTTAACTGGTTATTTCTTGCCAGAAGGGAATGTTTTTAATACCATTTTGAGCCCTCAGAATGGAGAACCACCCTCCTTCTCCATTTGTTAGAGTTAAAAAAGAAGGAAAGAACAGCTTTCTGGTGGAGGGGCTGCCTGAGACTGCTTTTCTGTTTTTGTTCCCACCAGTAAGGCCTAGAGCTAGAAGAGAGCCTTGTTACCAGAAAGCCCCAAGAGCTCAATGTAAGCCAAACCCGATATATATCTGTAAGTGGGTAGAGCTCTTAATTTTGACATGTGTCCCAAATTCCTTATTCCCTCAACAATGCACACCTTAAGACAAAGGTTCTCTCCCACTCTGATCCCTACCCCCACTTTTTTTTTTTCCATTTACAACCTAGTGAAAAATACCAGGGGACTGGGGTTGCAACCCTTTCTTACATAGGTCATTAATGCTTTAAGCAAAAGATATTAGCAGCTTTGACTGCAGCATTAGCAATTAGGGAAAACAATGACGTTCCCTGCGGACATGTAACTTTGCCATCAGTTTTGATGTGGAAACACTGTGATATATAAATGTTGTTGGACAACATTAGTTTTAAGAGAAAAATTTGAAAGATTTAAAAGGTTCACACACACACAAAAGCTAGCTCTGTCCTTTACTTATTAAGACACTTTAACTTTTTCCTTTGTATTTCCATTGTATTAGATAAATAAATGTGAATGTAAAATTGTATAAATTACTGTACTTGAATACTTCTGTTCTCCCAGTATTGCTTGCTGGATATTTTAGTGCCTTGGACTTCTATTGCTTCTGCTATTAGCATCAACTTACCAGACCCCAGGTCACCAAAGGGTATGTGGAAAGAAATCTTAGGTCCACATGACCCCAGCAGTGGATATGCCAAAGGGAAAATGAAAGTGTTTTTGGTTTTGGTTTGGTTTATTTTTTTGTTTTGTTTTGTTTTGGTTTTGGTTTTTTTCAGTTGTTTCAATTTTGCCTAGAGCAGGTGTAAGGTGAGCACAGTGAAGTTGGCATCAGTGGTTGAAAACAAAGTTCTGTTTCAGAAAGAATGAGGAGGGTTGTGAGCTGTGTGAAAGACAAGGACTGAAGATGGGACAAGCTTGTTTGAAGTGATGCCTGGCCAGTGAACAAACAAGACCTAGAAGAGACCAAATGAGGGGAGTGGGCTAGATTTTAAGTTGGGAAGGATGACAGTGCCAAGTCACAGATGGAAAATGTTGCTCTAAGGAAACCTGCTTGGTTGCCCCCGCCTCTTGTTGCACAAGTACCACACTTTCTCTGCTTTAAGTACTGTATTGTGGGAATTAGACCCACTTCTGACTTTCTAAGCATTGTAGGAAAAAGTGCTTATTTCCTTTCCTACCTGTCCAAATGGCTGCACAGTCAGAATCTATTGTGCTGCCTGTACTTTTAGAACTAATACTCTCACATTTTCATCCCCATATCCCCAAATAACAGCAACCAACCAGTATTATCTGATTTTCTGGCAATAGGGACCTAATTGGCTGTTTGGATCTGAATATTCTGGAAAAGTGGAGAAAAATAGAACTCATTTCTTGGGTGCTTCCTCCTTCACCTTGAGTTGGAAACTGACACATTTCCAACTTTATGACACATCCCAGGAGTTGCCACACTAGCATGGCTTCTTCCTGTAAGAGTCCTGTTCTATTTAAGTTGGTCGAGGCCCAAAGATACAAGTGAGAGCTGAAAGTTTTAGGAGAGGGAAGTGTAATGAGCAGGGCTTTTGTTTCAGGTCGTGCTACCAAAGTGTTGACTCATTTATTCCTTTTGGGAGAGGTTAAGAGGTAAGAGGTACTATGGGAGTGAAGTGGGTTACAGGATGACTGAGTGCTTCATACCAGCAGTAGAGGGAGCCAAATGCAGCATGTGGTGTTTGGTTTAGTCATTCTGAGGTCTGTGCCCCCTTCACAGAGGTTTACTTACTGTTGGTTCCCCCTCCTGTGGATGAAATAACTGAAGCCTAGAGAAACGAGCTAGTGCTACTGAACTGTTTAAATTATTTTTGTGTTAATAGTACACTTTGAGTATCTTTCCACATTTAAAAAGAACTTTCCGAATTATAAATGTTTTCCTTACGTTATTTAACAATATACACTGTTTAAAACTGAATTCAAACCTTGGGGTTTCTCAGCAGCCGTTAACTGTACATTTGCACTAACTCCGGGGGTTGCGCTTCTGTAAGATTGCGCTTTGTGCTTCAGTTTGTTACCTTTGTAGACTTATTTAATGAAACCATTCAAATAAAACCAAACTTGCTTTTGTTGAACTGTGGGGTGTTCTTTCTGACAAACAAAAAACCCTTATGTCCTCACTGGCCCTACCTTGAATTTTGTACAACTTAAACTCGATTTATTATTTTGGGAACTTTTAGTAGAAGTTGTACCCTAAACTAAAATCATGTTGTTAAGGAGGAAAGTGGCACTTCTCCAAGGAGTCTGTTCCTAGTCCTCAGGAAAAGGCAAAGCAGCAGCTGTTAGATGGCAGGGAAATTATTGCAAACTGCTGTCAGTCAACAGCATCTGACTTAGGTCTCAGTTTCTCACAAACAGATCTTGTCCCTGCTTCCAGATGAGGCTTAGGGGCGAGGTACTTCTCGCCAAGCCTGTGCCTGAAACCATTTCCCTCATAGCATAACCCTAAATTCAGCTTAAGTAGAATTGGAAATTCATTGTTCCTTTGAAAAGAATCATGAAACTTCTGGGTGTGGAGTAGTTAAAGAGTAGTTACTTCCTTAAAACATCTATTCCTGGGCCTGGAGAGACTACTAAGTAATTGCTCTTCCGGACTGCTCTTCCAAATATCCTGAGTTCAATTCCCAGCAACCATATGGATTATGATTCCACCCTTCTTTAAATGAGAAATTATGGCTTCCCAACAACCCATGGTTTTTCACTCAAAAGGCTTCAGCCAGAGAAACAATTCTTTAAAATTGTGCACTGTTCATGTAGTATGATAAGAATCTTACCCTCGATATGAACTATGACTTTGCCAAGAACAGCCAAGCAAGAAGCCTAAACAACCTGTACATTACACCAATTCTGCCAGTGTTAGTGTTCAAGCATTACTTGATGGCTCAAAAAACACTAACAACAGCACTAATAGGAGCCAGGTGTGATGGTGTGCACCTTTAATCCTAGCACTCAGGAGGGGCAGGGCAGGTTCAAGGCAGCCTGGTCTAAAAAGCAAGATCCAGGACTACATGAAAAAAAAAAATCATCTCCAAAAAAAAACCCCTAGTAAAAAGAATGCCAACTAATCCAATGCCTTGAGCACCCCATTTAAGTGTTGGCACATCTCTGTAAAGGGAGACTACTCCATGGATCCATGTGTGATCCTGAACTGACAACATGACCTTGTTGATAGCAACACTTAGTGGAAAACATTAAAAACCTGAAGCCAAAGGAAAGATAAGGTCACACATGATTTAATGTAGGTAACAGTCATGCTGTGGCTTGGTGGGCTATATGGTTAAAAGAAAGGCAGCCTGCAAGGTCCTAGAATCGGCTTAGGAGTGAATAATACTGAACAAAGTTTATCTGTTGGCCTCCTTCCCATCATGGGGTATGACAACCTTCTTAAGTAGTTAGCTTCCTCTCAAGTCCTCTAAAGAATTCAGCATGAGCCAAGGTGGAACAATTTTGTGACCAAACTGCAGTGTTCCAAAGTCCTTTTTTGACAGTCTAGTAACATCTTTAGCTTCAGGATGGATCTAGTTTTCTTTTCTTCAGGTCCTGGTTCTTCCTATGAGGTCCAGAGTTCTCTGTAGAAGATAATGGTTTAAATACAGCAGCCTTGACTTCCAACAGTAGCCCCCACCACCACATTTTTTATAGCAGATGTGCAGCTTGGTCTTCACATGGGTCCCCTAACAACTAGAAATAGGGCCTGTCTCACAGTTGCCTGCTATTGCATCCTCTTCCCCTAACTGGAGACTGCCTGATTGGGCCTCAGTGGGAGAGAATTTGCCTCGTCCTGCTGGGACTAGATGTCCCAGGATGAGGTGGTACCCAAGGGAGGCTTCCCTTAGGCTCTGAGGAGAGGGACCACCTAAGTCAACTTCTTAAAACGAATTAGCACCTTTCCTTTACATTTTATAGAATTAAACCCAGAACTTTTGTTCTTCCACACACCTCTGCTACCTAGAACATGCTGGTTGGTGCTGCAGGTCTGCAGGTGCCCAGGTCCAGGTTTTTCTTGTGGTTTCTGGTGACAATGGATATGTGGGACGCTGTCCTGGTTGTTGAGGGTTCGAGTGGCAGAGGCTTGGGGTGGTTCTGCTCTACACAAGGGCTTAATGATGTCCTCTAAGTCTGGAGTAAGGTCCCACATTTCAAGGTTCTCTTCAAGGTTATCTACAAAGAGAACCACAGTGTCATTCACAAAAGCTTCCATGTTTTGATAACCATAATGGTGCATGTGGCAGCCAGCAGGGAGTAGATGAACAATTTTCAGGCCAGAGTTCAGTATTAAAAAAACGAAAAAAGAAAAGAAAATATTCCATGCTTTGAACTCCCTCTGACAAATCACAAAATTTAATTCCCACAAATATCCTAAATCTTCCCATTGGTCAGAGCATGTACCAGAGCCCCTATCAGTCAATTTGGGGACCTCTTTCCATTTTTATAAAACTTTATGGCACTAAAAATCAGGTGAAAGCCAGAGAGATGGCTTACCTGGTAACATCACTTGCCACACAGCTCAATTACCTAAGTTCAAGACCCAGGCACATGGTAAGAAACAACTGACTAAAGTTGTCCTGTGAGGACTTTTATGATTCCTTTAAGATGACATCTACAGGCTGGAGATGCAGCTCACTGGTAAGCAGCATTTGCCTAGTGTTGCGAGGTGGGATCAATCCCCAACACTGCACATGACCCCCCAAACTAACATGAATCCTATATCTTCCAAAAAGCACACAGTACAGTAACTTAACACTTGTATTACCTGGGAAGACGACTTTCTCCCAGAGGAGCTCTGAGGCTGCAGTTACGGGGGTGCTGTGTTTTGGAGGGGCTGGAAGCACTGCTACAGTTTGCACAGGAGACAAAGGATAGGCCAGAGGTCACATGCCAACTCTGGGATTAAGTTTTCCCCTCTTGCGCAGAGTGCACCTCTCCTGAGAGAGAGCCAAGTAAACTTCCTTCGGCATTTTGTCTGTGGGAGACAAGGTCTCTCGTGTAGTGCAGACAGGCCTTGGAACACCTGACCCTATTGGGTAAGAGCAGTGTGCCAGCACAGCAGGTCTGTGGGACAGGGGATAGAACTCTGGAGCGGCACCACTTTAATAGCAAAGGCAGAACATTGTTAGCTATCTAGCCTAGTGGATCTGAGACAGGGCAGTAGATCCTAGATGACCCACGCACCCCACCCCCACCCTTCAAGCTCCTGCCATGACCTAGAAGCCAAACTTTTAGGATAATTCATTATTCATGATGAGCCCAGAATGGTAAATGTTTTGGGTTTTGTGGTCTTCCTTTTTCCTACAATAATTTTACTGTTGTGCCAAGGAGTGATAACAGACCCAACACACAACTGTCTCCTGCAACCTTTACTCACTAAAGCTCCCTGGTCTGGGAATACTCCATTACAACGGTCTGCATAACACCACAGAGTCTGTGAGACCTGTGCTTAAATTAAGCTCTTGAGAGCGGAATCTGCCAAAAGCTTCCAACTTTGTCTTATATTCAAAAGCCATCTAAGAGGCAAATACCAGAAACGGAGGGGGTGGGGGTTGGGGGTGTTCTTTGAGACAGGGTCTCACTCTATAGTCCAGGCTGGCCTAGAACTCACAGATCCACCTGCCTCTGCCCCCCAAGTGCTGCAGAAGATTGTGTCAATCATAGCCCGTTGACTTCCCTAAAAAGCCTGTTGTCTTTGTAACTGGGAAAGGGCAGGGCAAATTTTACCATCCTAATTCTGTGGGGTCATCGGTCCTACACGCCCTAGTGAGACATGGCCTGGAGTGAGTCCCAGGATCTCCCTCTCACACACCCTCATGCTTGGCTTCCACCTCTTTGGCAGGTGCATGGCTCTGCTGGTGAGCCTCCATCTGTTGCCGGAACTGCTGCTGAAGCTGCTTCTGCCGGAGCTTCCGGAGCTTCCTCTGGTGAGTGGCATCACTCTCCAAGGTGGCGGCCAGACTGCTGCAAACCAAGTTAACCACAATGGACCCGGCGTGAGGAAGCACACAAACACTTGCTGGTTTCAAGTATAGGAGTGGAAATTGACCAAAGCCACACTAGAAGGGGCCAGAGAGGAAAGGGGGGAACCTGAGTCCGGTACCAGGAGCTGCTGATGTCCTTAGCCCCCTGAAGCTTAATGTTCGAATCATGTGGGTGGCTTGGTCTGCAAGGGGAAGTTGCTTCCTGTGGTTTGGGGGGTCCCAATGCTTCATTCTGTCGGCAGCTGTTATATCTTGCCTGTTCTACAGATGGTTCAAAATCTTCTCTCTTTGTTTTAGTTAAATCCACATCAAGAGGGAGCTAGTAAGGAGAGAGGAGAGAAACACTGAGTGCACCCCACATCCAGCTTTCCTTCCCCACCATGCATAGCTATTCAGACACACACTTGATCCTTGACCCATCTATCCTCACAAGGTGACCGAAATGACCCACAATTTCCAAATTGGTTTGTTTGTTTTTTAATTGGGTTTCTCTGTTTTCTATATTCATGTCAAACTCTTAGGCTAGGCAGCTGGAACTGCAGACATCTGACATTTTAACAAAAGAAAGTCATGTGTTTCAAACCATCCTATACTAATAAAGTTTTAGTAAAAACGAATCTTTGCTTTTGATGAAAATAGTATTTGAATCTTGCTTGCTGATCTGTCTACTTACACCTTCTTCTTTGCCCAGTGACACACACCTAAAATGAAGCCTTAGCAAACAGAGGGCAGTTGCAAGCTCAAGGATAACCTGGGCTTCCCCTTGACACTCTGTCTTAGAAGGGAAGAACAGAGGAAGAAAAAGGAAAGAAGAAGGGTGAGAAGGAGAGAGGGAAAAGAAGAAAAAAAAGCTGGAATCCTCCAGATTAAAAATGAAAAGACACAGGGCTGGAAAGATGAGTCAACCATTAAGAGCACTGACTGCTCTTCCAGAGGTCCTGAGTTCAATTCCCAGCAACCACATGGTGACTCCCAACCATCTGTAATGGGATCTGGTGCCCTCTTCTGGTGTGTGTCTGAAGATAGTGACAGTGGACTCATATATATTAAATAAATAAATAAATCTTTAAAAAAAAAAAAAAAGAAGAAGAAAAGTGTCAACATATGTGTGAGAGAGAGAGAGAGAGAGAGAGAGAGAGAGAGAGCGCGCAACACAAAGACAGAAGGAAACAATTCTTCAGTAAACACTAGCATGTACAGAGACTAACTCTGGGACAGAGAATTTAAAGAGCAAAGCAATAAAACGTTTTAATTAAAAGAAAACTGCCAGGTATGATGGAGCACACCCTTAATCCCAGCACTGAGGATGCAGAGGCAGGCGGATCTCTGTGAGTTCCAGGCCAGCCACAGCTACACCATAAGAGGCAACAAAACCTCCAACCATACGGTAATGAATGTGTAATATATAAAGCAGGTTTTTTTTTTAATGCAATTAGAGTTAAATTGATACCTCTTTTTAAAACAGAATTATTAACATTAAGATGGTTTATGCAACTATAGTAGAAAGAAAATAGACTGTACAAACGGGAAATGTGAAGAATCAAATCAGCAATAAAAAAAATTCAAAACAAAAACAAAGAACCTAGAACAATAAAAGCTATTAAATGTGCAGAAAATTAGCAAAACGAAAGTAGTAATCATCCTATCGATAGCTATTTTAAACGTAAATGGATCAAATCTTAGTAAAAAAGCATGGATTGGGAGTTAGATGGCTCAGCATATGCTGCTCTTGCTGAGACCTGTAACTGCTTCTCTAAAGAGATCTAACTCTTCTGTGCTCCATGGATACTTCATTTATGTTCACAGCCACCCACATACATAAACAGACATACACACAATTAAAAATAACAAAAATTAAAATTAAACAAGCAGTTTTGATGGATGTTACAAAAACCATATCAAATCTATGACACCTACCAAGATCGGAATCTGATCCTAGGTGGATGGCACATGCCTATAATCCTAACCCTGAGGGAGCCCTGGGGCTCCATGGCCAACCAGGGTAGACTAACTGAGGAGCACCAGGCTCAGTGAGAGACCCTGTCTCAAAATATAAGGTGGAGCAACTAAGAAAGACAGCTACCATCAACCTCACTACCACATGCACACCCAAACATGAATACACACCCACACGGGGGTGGGGGAGGTCAATAAATGATGCTGAGAAAGCTGGGTCTTCCTAGAACAAAGGATAAGATATGGTTCACGTCTTATACTACTCACAGGAACCAGCTCAACATAGGCTAAAGTCCTAAGTGTAGGATTCCACAAACTTTTTTTTTTTTTTTTTTTTTTTTTTTTTTTTTTGAGACAGGGTTTCTTTGTGTAGCCCTGGCTGCCCTGCAACTCACTCTGTAGAACAGGCTGGACTCAAACTCAGAAATTCACCTGCCTCTGCCTCCCAAGTGCTGGGATTAAAGGTGTGCACCACCACTGCCTGGCTAACTCTTATGAAAATAAAAAACAAACAAACAAACAAACAAACAAAAACAGAAGATGATCTCTTGATAAAATACCAAGAGAGCCAGGCAGTATGGCAGAGGTCTTTAGTCCCAGCACTCGGAAAGTAAAGGCAGGCAAATGGATCGCCAAGCTCAAGGCCAGCCTGGTCTACAGAGTAAGTTCCAGGACAGCCAGAGAAACTCTGTCTTGGAAAAAAAAAAAAATTAAATATAATGAAATAAAAATAACCTTAAGACATCCATGGAATGGAAGAAAATATTTGTATGTCTTAATAGATAAAGGATTTTAATGTCAAGAATATTTAAAGTACTACTGTAACTTAACAGCAAACATACCAGATAGCCTATTAAAAATGGCATAGGAATTCAATCTCTCTCAAAAAAAGAAAGAAAAAGAAAGAAAGAAAAGAAAGAAAGAAAGAAAGAAAAGAAAAGAAAAGAAAAGAAAAGAAAAGAAAAGAAAAGAAAAGAAAAGAAAAAGGAGAGAGTGAGCCCAAAATGGCCAGCAAGCTTTTGAAACACAATCCAAAGCCATAAAGAGAACAGACGGCACAGTGGGAACTACTGTGAATATTAGTGTGCAGATTTCTCAAAAGAAACAACACAGGAGACACATGATCCAGCACTCATACTATGTGTATCTTTCATGACACTGAAGGCTGAGCTTCTAAGGACATTTACACATCCATGTACACAGTAGTAACAACAGCAGCCAACAGGTGGACAGACAAACACAGTGTAGTCCCCAGGAGACTGTCATGCACACATGAGAGGAAAGGAGAAAGCAGAGGCCACTGGACTCCATAACAGGAGAATGGGGTAGGTGTGAAAAGGCCCAAGGAGACAGAGAGGCAATGCTTCATTCTGTCAGGTAGATACCAGCTCTCCCTAGACAATTATCTGTGACTCTAGCAGCATCTACTACACACCACACTCCAGAGGCTAGCGCTAAGATCCCATAGGTAGGTAGGCAGTGTGAGAATGGAGGTGTGCACCTCCAAGCTGCCAGAGCTAAGGGAAGAAAGATGGCTGGTCTGAACATGTATGGCGAACAGCAATGGCAGAAGACTCTGCACTGGTTCTGAGTCCCAGCCACAGCTCTCTGTCTATGAGATGCAATGGGAAACCTGGCCAGGACACATCTGCTAGCATTAATCTTCTAAGTCTGAAATCATCAGTACAGATGCTGCCAAACACTGGGTCCTCACTTCTCCTTTTAGCTAGTACAGCAAGGACACACTGGAGAACCAGCCAGCTCCTCCTTGCAACATACCTGTTGTGGAAGCTTATTTAGTGACCTCAGGTAGTCTTTGTCAAGAATACAGTTTCCAAGTGCATTCCCAAAACTCCTACAAACAAAGAAGTGAGAAACAAAGAAGCGAGAGTTCAGTTACAACATCAGACTGGCTGTCACAACACCACAGGGCTGCAAACACAAGAGAGGAAATGGACCCTAACCTTAATTCAGTGATGATGGACTATCCCTGAACTCCACAAGCTCTGAGGACAGAGCAATGACATGGCACACAATCTCACAAAATCTCCTACTAAGGGTGTCATCTCTAGGGAGCAGTATGGAACTGATGGAGTCTTTAGGAGCTCCAGGCTAGTGGGAGGCTTAAGTTACGGGGCATCTGTCCTCTGGGACTATGGACCACTGGTCTCTTCTGCTTGTTCTTATTTTTGCTTATCCACCACGATGCATGCTGGTCAATCCTGGACTAAGCCCCTCAAAGCTGAGCCCACCTAAACCTCTGAGTTGCTATATTCAGCCAACCATTCTAAGAACTGATTGGTGACTTGGCACGGTCTGAATTTGGCCATTTATTCGATGGAAAGTCCCTAAGAGAGCAGGGAAACATGAGATCAGGATGACCTGAGACATCTTTCCATGCTATTTAGATTTCTGACCCAAGTGACTATGCCACTTCCTCGGAAATAAGAGCTGAAATAAGGTGGTGGACCCCTGCTCCCTCCTTACCTGAGTGCTCGCTTCAGCCCATCAGTCACAGCCTCCTTCCTGGCCTTCTCCAGTGACAAGGCCTTCGACCGGAGGCCCTCACTAACTCCATAGCCCACATCCTCATGATAGGAACCATCCTGAGGTAGAAAGGGAGTAGAAAGCTGTAGCTCTGCCCTGGCTGCCCAGCCTCCTCTCTGACCAACAGCACTCAAAAGAAAGAAAGACAATGAGCAAACAAGCACCCTGTCCCTGCGGAAGCAGGCCACCGCTGCAGAGGACACAGCACACAGTTTTAGAGATCAGTTTTGAGAAGTGCTGTCTTGGAGCTACCTGGAAAGACGCCTGTGCACGGTGCCAAATCTTTAATATCTAAAGCTTTAAGGTCAATAGAAGTTAAACTAAAAGAATTTGTTTTTACATACACACATACATGTGCACACACAGAGGTGTAGAAGTGCTATGGGGCTATAAATGGAATTTTCAAGCATAAATATAGTAGGACAACAGCAGCGGGAAATATGACTTAAGACAAGCCACGGAAACAACATGACACTTCTGTGATAAAAGTGCAGCTTAGCAGGACATGGCAGAGCAAGCCCTGTAATCCTGGACTCAAGGTTAAAGGCAAGAAGACTGCCAGTTTAAGCATGACCTAGGCTATATACTGAGACCTTTCTACAGCTCTCTATAAAATTAAATACAAAAGCTAGTGGGCCTTGAGTAGCTCACGCCTGTCATCTCAGATGTAAGAGGCAGAAGAAGACGACTGAGCTGCAGACAGTCAGACCATCTCTGTGTGCTTCTCACCCTTCTATGCTACGACACCTTAACACAGTTCCTCATGTTGTATGACACCTCCCCACACAAACATAAAATAGTTTTCCTTGCTACTTCATAGCCATAATTTTACTAATGTTATGAACTATAATTTAACTATCTGAAATACAGATAGTCTTAGGCAACCCCCATGAAAGGGTTGCTCAACCTCCGAAGAGGTCGCCGCCCACAGGTCTAAACCAGTGGTTCTCAACTGAGCTAAGGGGTATGGGACACAGCACTGCTTCAAATAAATGACAGCATCTAATCCCCTATGACACTTAGGTTCTATTGTTACATTATAGAGATTTTCAATTGTCAAGTTACACACACACACACACACACACACACACACACATACACACACACACACACACACACACACACACACACACACACACACACACACACACACACACACACACACACACACACACACAGCCCTGGTCTCCACTCTAGACTCCCTCCCACTGCCAACTTGGTCCTCCCAGGCAGTTGTGGCGCCCCAGCCCCTCACCTTTAACTGCACCTTTACAAATGCACAGACTCCCACGTAGAACTTGCCATTGTGGAGGTCAACAAAATCTAGGAATGGGAAGGGAAAGCAGTAGGGAGACACCGACCCCTGCGCCCTGTCCATGTTCCTCAGCTGTCAGTCAAACCCGCCTGCCCTGTGTCCTAACTCACTGGACCCTCTTGAGCACAAGTGGAGGAGTTCTGCAGTCAGGAGTGTGAGGCAGGCAGCACGCACAGAAACATACCCACATTTTGCTGGGTGATGGAGTGTGCCCAGCCATTGTAACCAAACATCTCATTGGCCAGATTAATTACCCGATGACCTTCAATATAACACACCTAGAAAATAAATTTTTTAAGAAAAAGCTATTAAAGTATCTTTGGCATTTTAAAATGTGAATGAAAGTCATTTATTCCTCATGTGGATATTTTGGGTTTGTTTGGTTTTGTTTGTTTGTTATTTTTTTGTTTTGTTTTGTTTGGCAAAATTTCCATTCCACAGGAAACTTTGCAGCAAGTATTTCAGAGAGTTTTGGAAAAATCAAACCAGAACTACCAGTCTATCTCTGGGAATGGACTAGAGTCAGGAAAAAAAAAAAAGTCAAGCTGACATATGACCATATGACATGGTTTTTTTGTTTGCTTTTTTGTTTTGTTTGGTTTGGTTTGGTTTGGTTTGGTTTTTTGGGTTTTTTTGAGATAGGGTTTCTCTGTGTAGCCCTGGCTGTCCTGGAACTCACTTTGTAGACCAGGCTGGCCTCGAACTCAGAAATCCACCTGGCTCTGCCTCCTAAGTGCTGGGATTAAAGGCATGCGCCACCATCCCCTCGGCATATGACATGTTTTATGGAGGACCAAAAGCATACACAGAACTTTAGCATGGGTAGCTAGGTGTGCAGAATGAGCTTTGTAGGCAGGAGGCCAATACTACACCCTAGCACTAAAGCAAGGTTGTTAAAATTGAAAGCAAGACCTAGCATGACGGTGCACGCCTTTAATCCCAGCACACGGGAGGCTGAGGCAGGTGGATCTTTGTGAAGGCAGCCTGGGCTACAGAGTGAGTTCAAAGGCAGCCAGGGCTACATAGAAGACCCTGTCTAAAAAACACCTAAAACAAATAAATATAATTGGAAGCAAGTAGCAAAGCGAACAGTTTGAAAGATGATGTAAAAAATCTTGACATGGCATCTAAAGATGATGTAAAAATCTCGACATAGCATCTAAAGATGATGTAAAAATCTCGACATGGCATCTAAAGATGATGTAAAAATCTCGACATGGCATCTTAAGAGAGTACTTGTTTGGGCTACTGCAGAAGATAATGAGGGCTGGACCCACCCATCTTAGAGGCACTAGAAAGCATCTAGTAACAGGGACCAAGGGCCTCTGAGTCCATGAAATCTAGTAAAAGCAAAAGGCAGGACCTTCTACCAACAACTAGATACATGCCCATGACCCCACTTACCTTCTGACCTCCTCCGGCCATGCGGCTGCTAATGTACTCTGGACCCAGCCTCTGTCTCAGAGCTTTCTGGATGGCCTGGTATTCATCTGCTGTGTACTGGCTCTATAATCCAGAAGGAACTCAAATTGGTATGCATGCCATTTCTCGCACAGTGAAGCCCTCCCTGAGCTTCCAGACACAGCATCTCTTCCCACTGGTAAATACTGAGTAGAGCTGAGGAGGCCAGCAGCAGGAGAGGCTCAGACATGAGCCGTAGCAGGCATGAGGCTCAGGTTCCATCTGAAGCCCGAGGGAGGTGATGATTAGGCATTCATATACATACACATATACATATATATGAATCAAAGCACTGCATGGTACCCTACACAAAGCCTAACTTTACGCACCCATTAAAAACTGCTTTAAATGCCTGTGAACTGGAGACTAGATAGATCACAGTAGTAGGGGAAACCTACCTCTATTATTCTGCATAGAAACATCGCAATAAAATGACTCTTACTGATACATTACTACATTACTACATTGATACAATACTACAATAATAAAATGACTCTTACTGATACATTACATTACTCTTACTGATACATTACTACATCCATAGATCCATGCATCATTCAACCCTCCTCACAGATACACAACTAGACAGTATGAGGAGAGTAAGGGACCTTGGCACACTCTGCCCTAAATGGAATGTCTTCATTAAACATCTCCCCTCAAGGTTCAGGGATCTATGCAGAAGAAGAGGCAGAAAGATGCTAAGAGCCAGAGATGACTCTAAGCAAACAGTGCCTACCAGACACAAGAGGACTGACAAACCCAAACTCAGAGACTGGAGCTGCACACACAGAGGCATGCACAGGTTCAAACCAGACAGAATCTCAGCATTGAAAAGGGGAAGTGGATGCACAATCCCACCCTAGACAAGAAGCCACTAACCAGGGGCCATTTACGACTGATACCTGTTGGGAAAAGGAGATCAGGAGTGTCTGGACCTGTCTGGACCTGTCTGGACCTGTCTAGACCTGTCTCTGACGATCAGCCACACATGGGGCATGGGGCATGCTGAGGAGTAGCTGACCAATTAAAACAACTCCATGGAGTTTGGGGGGGTTGTTTGTTTGTTTTGGGGGTTTGTGGCCTTTTTGTTTTTTGTTTGGTATTTTTTTTTGTCTTATTTTGTTTTAATTGTTGTTTTGGGGTTTTTTTCCCCATTTGGAGAGATTTATTTTGTTTTGATTTTAGAGAAAGAGCTTACAGCTGGGTAGGTAGGGAGGTAGAAATATTTGGAAAGAGTTAAACATGATCAAATTATATTATTGTAAGAATAAAAAAATTTAAGCTGGATATAATAGCAAATACTTTTAATTCCAGCACTTAGAAGGCAGAGGCGGATGGATCTCAGTTAGTTCGAGACCAGCCTGGTCTACATAGTGTGAGTTCCAGGACAGCCAGGGCTATGTAGAGAAACCCTGTCTCAAAAGAGCAAAAACAAACAAAATAATTAATATAAAGGTATTGCTTTAAAGTACTGAGAACCTGAGCTGGAGAGATAGCTCAATGGTTAGGACTATTTGCAGTTCTTCCAGCAAGAGCAGAGTTCAGTTCCCTACACCTACATCAGGTGAATCAGAGCCAACTATAATTTCAGCTCCGGGCAATTTGACACCTTCACACACGTGTCCTAAACACTATACATTCAAATAGAATGAGCACAAAAAATTTACACCTACATGTAATCACTTGTACTCTTAGTTTTTTCAATTTTCTTATATTTCTAAAATGTGTCTATTTTGCATATGCATGTGTAGGCGCAGTGTCACAGTGTGCACTGGGCTCAGAGGATGGCTTACGGGAGTCAGTTCTCTCTTCCCACCCTGCGGGTCTCAGGGAGCCACCTCAGTCATCAGGCAGGCAGGAGGTGCCTTCGCCTGCTATGCTCGCTCGCTGCCTCACTGGCCCTACTACTAGTCTATTGCTGCAAAGCTCACAAATACACATAGTTAATAAAGACTGTAAGACAGAAGGACAGACTCCTATACCATGCTGGGGATACAACTCGGTAGTAGAGACTGAGTTCTGTCTTCAGTATCGCAGAGCCAAACAGCCAAGACCCTGGAGTACTGCATCCAAAGGAAAGGGCCAGGGACTAGGCAGTGGCACATGACGACAGAGCACTGCAGCCTAACAGTCCTCACTTAAGCTCCTTCTGCAAGGGGTACAGCAACCAGTTACCTGTCCAAAGAGGAGTACAGACTTCCCAGCAACAAAGGGAGGATGGTTGTCACACCCTCTGTGGGCTGCTTCTTCAGGCCCAGCCATGTTGACTCTGTTTAAATAAAACATTAAAACAAAATTCAAAGAATGCTAAAGGAAAAAGCAAATCTATCCGAAATCAGATAAAGCACTTACTTAAGGGACAAAGTCTCTCAGGGGTCAGCTAGGAGCTACCAAGACACAGACAAGCCTATAGTTGTTCCCACTTTCAGTTAACACATTTACTATTATGGGTTAGAAAAGGTGACTATTTACACTGAGAGCACATTGTGTCCTATCAGTATTACAAAACTTGCTGTGGAGGCAGATGATGGTGGCACACACCTAAATCCTAGCGTTCAGAAGGCAGAGGTGGACAATCTCTGTCTCAAAAAACAAAACAAAATAAAATTCTTGCTCCAAAGCCGGGCGTGGTGGCGCACGCCTTTAATCCCAGCACTTGGGAGGCAGAGGCAGGCGGATTTCTGAGGTCAGCCTGGTCTACAAAGTGAGTTCCAGGACAGCCATGGCTACACAGAGAAACCCTGTCTCGAAAAACAAAAACAAAAACAAAACAAAAAACATAAAAAAAATTCTTGCTCCAAGGAAACAGTCACTTTACTGCTAAGAGTAAGAATAGTAAAAGATGTTGAACTGTCTGTCTCTGGCAATCATTTCACAATGTATGAGATATATATATATATATATATATATATATATAT
>NC_034591.1:135440856-135451824 GCF_900095145.1 Mus pahari | reverse complement strand
ACACACACACACACACACACACACACACACACACACACATACACACATTGTAGCTGGGTCTGGGGCAAATGCCTACAGGCTCAATTGCTTACAGGCCAAATCAAATCGGAAGCCCACTGCAGTTCAGGATGAACAACACAGTTGTCATACTACAATCTTATAAAGCTAGAGGGCATAGAGAGGCTATTTTGAGAGAAGGCTTTACTCTGTAGCTCCGGCTAGCCTGAAACTATGTATATCAGGGCAGCCTTGAACTTGTAGCCACCCTGCAGCTTCTCCTTCCCAAGAGCTGGGATTAAAGGTGTATGCTACCAAGCCCAACCTGAGAACCTATGCTTTTATATTAAAAACTAAATCACAACTATCTAGCATAAGGACATTGTAACTCTGGTCTCTATGGGTTAAAATGGAAACAGCCACAATAACTCAACTGTTTTCCAAGAATCACTCTAGTTAGAGGGAGAACACCAAAAAGGAAACAAGCCAGATCTGGTGGGCCACACTGGAGAGCCCGCTACTAAGAGCCTAGGCAGTACATCAAGACCTCATCAGAAGAAAAAAAGGAGGAAGAGCAAGAGGAAAGGAAAGGGAAAGGGGACCCAGATACCCAGGGTGGGCAATGCCGTAGACTGACAGAGAAACAGCACCACCAGACTGGACTCTGGACCAGCAGCAGAAGCTGGGAAACTTGTAAAAATTACAGATTCTTAGAGTCCTCCTCGGGCTGCTGAAGCAAAACTGCCTCAGTACAAACTGAAAACAGTCTCTGTTTCCGGATGCCTGCCTCACAACTCCACTACATGCTCACTGTGCTTGAAACCCCACAGTTAGAGATAGAACCACCAAGACTCAGTATCTATCATAGCACAGACTCCAGGAGACAATGTAGCACTGGAGCAGGAGGCAGAAGCATTTTCTCAACTCCTTGGTGACACGGTGAGTTTTGAGCCTAGCCTGAAATATATGAGACCCTATCTTACTTCCCACATACACACCCCAAAGTAAATAAACTTCTAGAACTACTCCAGTGCTCAAATATATATTATGTGTATATATATTTTAGAATTATATATTAAGCATATGAGCACACTGTATCTGACTTCAGACACACCAGAAGAGGGCATCAGATATCATTACAGATGGTTGTGAGCCACCATGTGGTTGTTGGGAATTGAACTCAGAACCTCTGGAAGAGCAGTCAGCACTCCTAACCGCTGATCAGTCCTGTGTATTATTTTTTAACCAATAGAAATAAACAATTTAGTGGAGTCAGCAAAGGCTAGGCAGTAAACACTGTGTTTTAGAGCAATACAGGCTCTGTCATACCTACTCAACTGTGGAATGTTAGTGTAAAAGCAGCCACAGACAATTCATAAGTGAGCATTTCAACTGAACTTTGTATATGGAACTAAGAGATCTGCCCACAGGCCACGCTATGACACCCCTGCTATAACTCATGTTCTAATCCCTGAAAGTCCACTACACCAGGTGAGCTAGTTAGCTAGGTGACTGCTAACCAGGTTAGTTGTCAACTTGATATAATCTAGAATCACCTGGGAAGAGGGTCTTAAGGAAAAACTGTCCAGGTCACGTTGACTGGGAGCATTTCTGTGAAAACTGTCTTGACTACGTAAGCTGATGTGGAGAAACCCAGCCTGAACACAGACTACAGTAGTCCTTAGTGTGGGCCTGGATTATATCGAGAGTAGACAGAGCTAACTGAGCTTTAAGCATGTATCACTCATCTCTCAGGTCTTGACTGTGGATATGATGTGACAGGCTGCTTCAAGTTCCTGACGCCCTGACTCCCTAGCAATGATGCACTGTGACCTAGAAGGTGACCTGGAATAAACCATTCCTCCCCAGAGCTGTTTGATTTGTTGTTGTGGTTGGTTTTTGTTTGTTTGTTGGTCAGAATATTTAGCCATAGAAATCGTTTCATTCCTATAAAACTAGACACTGGACTAAAAAAAATTTAATAAAAGTAAAATTAAGAGAGGACAAAAAAAGAAAGAAAGAAAAGAAAAAAGAAGCTGTGGTTAAGAGCACTGGCTGCTTTTCCAGAGAACCCCAGTTTGATTCCAGGCACACACAGTGGCTCACAACCACCCATAACTCTAGTTTCAGAAGAGCCAACATTATCTTTGAGACTCCACGGCTACACAAAAATGGTACACAGACAAACATTCATACCCATGAAATAAAAAGAAAAATAAACCTTTTTTTCTTAAAAGAAAGACTACAAATAAATGAAAGTAAAACCTGAATGGATCCCACCACCAAGAAACAGCCCATCCTCTTTTCTATGTGTACATATGTGTACACTGGAAGAAATCTGACATCTCTCCCTTCCAACATGTACACTTTTATCAAAGGGAGAATCCACATAGACCAGGCAGCACCTCACAGGATCCTGGTCACACCATTTTCTCCATCCCAGCATCAGTGGCTAACCCAATAGACATGGGTCTTAACACAGCACATGGGCACAGGCTGCAGAACCTCCTGATGGATGCGACACACTGCAGTCACTTTCTACTCTTGGCTACGTACTCTCTTGCCTCTGAGGTACAAGAGCATACCTGATGCTCTTCCAAGCACAACCTGGAAAATTAAGGAGTTAATGTACCACAGGGCAAGTCACTCTGCAAGGAAAGAGAAGCTGGAGGTGGGAGTAAATTCTTCTTCTTCCTTCCAGTGGATAGAGCATCCTATTCTATACATCCTCCTGGGAAACAGTCTCAGGTCACTGTCAGCCACAGCTCTAAAAGGATGGCTAAGGTAGAAAAGCACCTCTGACCGACAGCCATAGCCTTTCCCCTCCCCTGCTTTTCCCACACTCCTGCTTCCTGAACTACACTTCCTGAAACTCTGAGTGCACACTTGCACTTTAAGCTCTGTTCCGGGGTACAGATAGCAACAGGCACTACAGATACCGCCCGCTGCCCCTCAGCTCTTCTACATGGCACATCCTGACCTTATTTCCAAACGCCAACACCTGCATCTCTTTATCTGAGAGAGTCTTTGGCATTAGTACCTATTTTGTTTGGCAAGCTAGAGTGCCAAACAACTGTCACCGCATGCAGCAGCAGCCTCAAATGGAGATGGTGTTCAAACATCCTCTTCCTAAGATACACCTCACAGGCAGTGAATACCTAGAACCACACAGACTATTGAACTCCATAAATAAGTAAGAGTCTAGAGTACTTACTAGCTGTAAGAAAGGGATGATTTTCTTTAAATCATCCTTTTTAAAAGGTAAACAGAGCTGAAGATGTACCGAATAAACAAGGCAGGCTGCTGCAGGCCTGTAGTCCCAGCTCTTAGGAAGTCAAAGCAGGATTAGCTCAAGGCTCTCCTCAGCTAAATAGTGAGTTTGGAGTTTGAGGCAAGCCTCAAACACAAAGACTCTATCTTAAATAAAACAAAATGTAAATAAGGGCCCAGCTCAGAGGCAGAGTTTAGGGAGCATAAGCAAAGAGATGCATTCATTTCTCAGTCCTGGGGGGGGGGGGGTGAGGGACACAACAAGCAAACCACGGCTCACTCTTTTCCATCTCCTCCTCATTACCTAAAAGCATTTCTAGAAACTTGTGGAAGGAAGGGAGGAAGAGGAACAGAAAATGAGACGTTGTCACTGGAGGAGTTTGACCTTTCTCCCTCCCAGCAACTCTTCTCATCTTCTCAAAACAGCAGCAGTGTGTATAGAGAACCTACAAAGTGTGAACCCATTTCATCAGCTTGAAGACAGGAGTGGGGAATCTTCAGGGAAGGAGGACTAAAACCCTACTTACTCCCCAGTGGCCGTGGTTAACAGTGAATGGGTCAGGTCGGTCACCAACCTCTCTCAACAGCCCAGAGAGGAGTGAGAAAAAGATCAACTAGGACAATGGGAAGAAAGGATGAAGTATGGGTGTGTATCACAGGGAAAGAAAAAGATCTGGGCCAGCAAGATGGCTCAGAGGGTAAGGGTACTTGCCACCAAGTCTGACAATCAGAGTTCAATCCTGGGGACCCGTCATGAAATAGAGAGGCTTCTGCACACTGTCCTCTGACCTCCTCATATCACCCAACCAAGCCCCACAGAAAATAATTAAAAGCTATTTTTAAAAAAAAAAAATCCGGGGGCTGGTGAGATGGCTCAGTGGGTAAGAAGCACTGACTGCTCTTCCAAAGGTCCTGAGTTCAAATCCCAGCAACCATATGGTGGCTCACAACCATCCGTAACAAGATCTGATGCCCTCTTCTGGTGTGTCTGAAGTCAGCTACAGTGTACTTACATATAATAAATAAATAAATAAATCTTTAAAAAAAAAAAATCCATGCTAGACTTTTTGCTACTGAATCACTGAAGTGGTTATGCCATCAATTCCCATTATTCATGGCAGAAAGGTAAAGACCCAGCCTGCCTCCATCTTGGGCTTTAAAGCCATCTTATAGTAAAGATAAACTAGATTCATCCCTGTTCACGATTAAACCTGTTTCTCAAGGACTGGACTATGTCCCACCTGCAACCTTAACTACAAATGGTTCTGTAAGCTTGTTCCAGAAATGCTAACCATGTCTTTGTCTCAAAAAGTTAGTAACTATCTTGCAACCCACCATTGTGCAAAGGGGTTGTTATGGTTACCAGTTATTAGGACTACTTGTTATGCTTTGTTCTGCCCCTATAACTCTGCCTATTTTGCCTGCCAACCCCCACCCCCAATTTGGAAACGTCCTACCCTTGAGCTATAAAAGTCTTAGCTTCCTCACACCCAATGCTGATCTCTCCAACCCTGCCGTAAGTGGAGGCAGCCCACACACAAACAGAAAAGGCTTATTTTCATTAACTGCTTGCTTTAATTAACTTGCCCATGATGATGTGAGTCAATGATCCTTCTCCTCCCATTTTTGGGATTAACATATGGGACATTTGTTTGTTCGAGTTGGGGTCTCATTCAGGCTGCCCTGGAACTCACTGTGTACCCACTCCCTGCCTTCTCAGCTCGGATATTGTACAATGTTCTATCAGACTAAACCAAAACTGCACAAAAGAAAGGCCTTGTTCAGAAAGAGGCAAGCCCACAGCCTTCGGGTGGCAGGTGGCAGGTGGCAGGTGGCAGGAGCTCCTTTCCCTTCACAGGTGACTTTGGTTGGTGTATCTTACATTTGAGGTTGTTCCTGTGGGGGAATGGTGGGGGTGGGACGACAAGGACGGCAATCCTGCTTCATATTCAAATTGCTATCACCACAAACCCTGTCTGCCTACATGAGAAATGAAGTCGGCTCCATTATGTACTTCGATTTTGAAAATAATGAACATATCTGGTCTGTTTGGTCTTATAATTTCATCAGAGCATCCATCTAAATTATAGGTGAAAATGTCACCCAGAGCTGGTCAAGGCGGCCCATGAGTTTAATCCCAGCACTTGAAAGGCAGAGGAAGGCGGATCTCTGAGTTCTGGGACAGCCAAAGAAAAAAAAAAAAAAAAAAAAAAAAAAAGAATGCAAGCCTGGCCTGACGGTGCTCCCCGTTAATCCCAGCACTCGGAGGTAGCCTGATCTACAGAGCAAGCTTCGGGGAGGCCAGTACAGGGCAGCCAATGCAAGAGAGACCCTGTTTCTCACCAATTCATTCAAAAGTAGGAAAAGAGGGGAGGAGGCTGCCAGAGCATCCTTAACTGTAGACAGCATGCTACTATACACGAGACCCAAAGATCCAACAGAAAAGTCTCAGCGCTGACGTCACTTTAATCAAGTACCAGAAGGCAAAATTAATACACAAAAACCACTAGGCTTTGCACATACTAATGACAAACACAATCATGTTCACAATTATTACAATAAACAAACGACCATGGAATAAACCCAGCCAAAGAGGTGACTTTCGAGGGGAAGGGGGTTTCTCTGTGTAGCCCTGACTGTTCTGGAACTTACTCTGTAGACCAGGTTGGTCTTGAGCTCATGGAAATCCACCTGCCTCTGTCTCCTGAGTGCTGGGATTAAAGGTATGTACCACCACACCCAGCTAACATTTAAAAAAAAAAAAAACAAAAAACTATGTCATTGGTGGTTTGTCTGCATATATGTGAGGGTGCTGGGTCTTCTGCAATAGAAGTTATAGACATGCAGGTGCTGGGAATTGAACTCAGGTTCTCTGAAAGAAGAGCCACTGCTCTTCACCACTGAGCCATTTCTCCAGCCCACATTTTTTTTTTAAAAAGATTAGAAATTTTGAATCTTTAAAAAAAACATTTAATGTTTGTATTATATAAGTATGGGTGTTTTGCCTTCATGCTTATCACAAGTCCTGAAGAAGGTATCCCTTATAGCTAGAGTTATAGACAGTTGTAAGCCACCATGTGAGTATTAGGAATTGAACCCAGGTCCTTGGGAAGAGCAGCCAGTGTTTTTTTTAAAATAAAATATAATCACATCGTTTCCTCTCTCTCCTCCAATCCCTCATATCACTCTCTCAACTTCATAGCCTTTTTCTGTTTTGTTTTACACTGACAACACAGTCATACATATATGAATATATAAATATAACCCTAAGTCTGTTTAATGTAGCACATACATGTACAATTTTAGGGCTGATCACTTGGTACTGGGTAATCCATTAGGGAGTTCATCTCTGGGAAAGACTCATTCTCCCGTTCTCAACAGTCATTAATTGCGTATAGCTCTTCATCTAGGGGTGGGGCCCTTTAAGACTCCCTCCCATTCCCATCCAAGTTGGCATGCCAACTGGTGTTGTAATTGTCCAGGTCTTATTAAAGCAGCAATACTGATTCTGTCATGTAAGGGAACCAGCCTAGATGACCATCAACTTAATCAACTGATGGATAATTCAAACGAGATACACACATCGGAACTTTATTCTGCGGAACAGACCTCACCGAAATACAAAGTAAAGTGAAACAGACAGGTTCACTGACAGAAGGGGTCCTGGGATGACGGGAAAAGTGGGAGGGAGAGCTAACTGTGGCTTCAGGATTTATTTAGGAGTGATGAAAATGTTATGGAATGCGATGATGCTAGGGGTTGCACAACCCCCAAGTATAGGAGTAGCCAGAGAACTGTACACCCCCGAGGAGTGAATTTAAACGTACTAATGCACGCCTCGTTTCTCTAAGTCCGGAAAGGCTACCCTGACTGTCAAATTCTCCAGTCCACCGTTTCTCCTCAACTCCAGCCACCCCCTCCGACTTCACCCAGTCACAGACAGCCCTGTTAACAGTCAGCGCGCGTGTCGCACCGTGCAGAGAACCGCCACCACCGCCCGGGCTGCCCTCCCGAGCACGCGGTCAGCAACCCCGGACCCGGGGCCTCCCTCCAGAACCAGCGCAGCCCTTGGGGCTTCAGGGCTCGGCCTCCCCGGTGGAGACGCCCCGGTGCCGGGCGTGCCCAGCAGCCGCCCGAATCCGAAGGGCTCCACGCTCCGCGACCCCGCTGGGACCACCCCGGCGAGAACCGTCCTCACCCACGCGCCTCGGAACGCGGTGCACGCAGGAGCTCGGTCCCGGGTGCCTGCCGGGGAAGCCGGAGGGGGCCTCGCCGAAGAGATGGAGACGCTGCAAGCTCAGGGGACGCCGGGAAGAAGGTCGGCTCCCAGGGACTAACAGAAGGGGGCCGTAAGTCAAGTCAGAAAGCGACGAGAGCCGCAAAGCAGGCTGTCGCAAATCAAGTCGCGAGCTGGAAGCGGCGGAGGATTCGACATCCTGAGCGCTCCCGGGTTGTTATCTTGCCGCCTGCGGCGATCAGCCTTCCGGCTGCTGGGCTCGGCTTGGAGCCGCGGCACCTTCTGCCTCGGCGGTCGTTGCTCTCTCTTCAAGGATGCCGCTTCGGTTTCCGTAGGCGCCCTGCGAGGTCCCTGGTGTGACCCGACTGGGTGACGCCCGGAGCCCACCTCTCCTTGGTGCGCTTTTAAACTCTGAGACCCTGGCAGCCAGTGGGATTTCCCCTGAAATTCAACTAGAACTAACGGGATGACAGTTACACCGTGACAGTCAGGAGCGGGGGGGGGGGGGATCAGATAACAGGCTTTAGTCATCACTCCAAGTTAAACACAGACGGATCTCAGTTTATGTTTTCTGCTTTACCACAGATCTATGTCTCCAATGCATAGTTCATATACTGAGAACTTTTTGTTTTTAATGGTTAGGCTTTCAGATTGTTACAATTTAACCAATTCACTATATGGCCTCTATCTCCAGGATCTTCTGTGTTTTCCTGGATGGTTGACTTAACTAGTTTTCCCAGGAACACAGAGTCAGATGCAGTTAATAAATAAATCAAAAGTCCTTTAGCACATTGTAGGGTCCATACTGACAAGACCAAGATAACAGTACAATGACACTAGTTACAAGAGAAACTCAGAATTCTGTTCCTGGAATTAGCTGGCCATTCAATTTGCCCATTACTTGCACATAAAGAAAAGATTCTTTCTCAGGGCAGTGGTGGCCACATCTTTAATCCCAGCACTCAGGAGACAGGAGCAGGCAGATCTCTTGAGTTCGAGGATGCTACACAGAGAAACCCTGTCTCGAAGAAAAGAAAAACATCGTTTGAAACTGTGCTACTGACCGATGAAAGAGTACCAGATTTGCCAATCCTGGTGGCACAGGCCTGTAACTCAAACTACTGGGGAAGCTGAGACAAGAGAACCCCAAATTCAAGGATAGCCTGGGCTTAAAACCTAAGTAAACAGAGGGTTGGCATTATAGCTTAGTAGCAGCACTCTTGCCTAGCATGTAGGGAGTAGTGGGCTCATTCCCAAGGACAGGGGAGGCGAACCCGAGCATCTTCGGCTACAGAGATCGCTCCACAGTTTAAGAGCACATGCTATTTCAGAGAACCTGAGTTAGGTTCCCCACATCCAAATTAGGCGACTCACGACTACCTGTAACTACAGTTCAAGGGGACCCAGTGCTCTCTTCTGGCCTCTGAAGGCACCTTACACATACGACACTCATTCGCTCAGACACACAAAACATGTATAAATATAAATAAAAACAAATCTTTAAAAAAAAAAATGAAGCCCCAGCACAAGATGGCACACACCTTTAATTTCAGCACTCAGAGGGCAGACACAGATGAAAATCAACCTGGTCTACATAAGAAATTACAAGACAGCCAGTGCTACATTATAGAGAAACTGACTCAACAAAACCAAACCAAACCACTAAGGACCAGCTGGTGAGTTTCCTCAGTGGATAAGAGAAATTGTTGCTCTTGCAGAGCAACTGGGGTTAGATTCCCAGCACCCACCTGGCAGCTCACAACCATCTGTAACTCCAGGTCCGGGGGATCTGATGCCTGCTTCTGGCATTCTTGGGCACATAGTGCATACATCCATGAAGGTAAAAATACTCATACCCGTACATCGAAATGTTCATACCCATACACCTAAAAAAGAATGGGGACAAAGGGGCTGCTTTACCTAGTCCAGTGAACCAACAAAAAGCTTGCCTTTTTGTCTATTCAGAGAACAATCTCTCAGGGATGTCTCTCCGCGGCTCCAGTCAAACTCGGGCAATTCATTTCAAAGTTCCAAAAATGCCTTGTCTATCTGTTGGCAAAGCTTGGCTAGGGTTCCATTTCCCTGCCCAATAGTCTCATCTCGGTTGGCACAGCACACACATTGGTTTTCTTTCCGGGTCTTACCTGATAGCCCAGGCTGGCCTTGAACTCACTGTGTAGCTAAGAATGAGCCTGAACTGCTTGCTGACCCTTCTGGCTTCAGTTCCCAAGTCCTAGGGTGAGAGGTGTGCAGCCCCTTCTTTCTTCCTGATGAGGACAGGACGCAGTACTTCGTGCATGCTAGGCAAGCACTGTACCAACTACATCTCCACTCCTCATATGTGTTTGGGGTTTAGTTTTGCACATACAGTGAGTGTGGATGCGCCCACACATGCAGGAGGTCACCTACAACTTTGTGGCATTGGGTGTCTTCTGCCATGTGGATTCTGGGAACAAACTCAGGTGGTCAGGCTTTGCAGCAAACACCATAATCCACAGAGCCATCCTTCCAGGCCTGTGTTTGTGTGTGTGTATGTTTGTTTGTTTGATGACTATTCTAACAAGATTGTGAGACAGTAGTTCCCCACGGTTTTTTATTTTTTAAGATTTATTTATTTATTATATGTAAGTACAGTGTAGCTGTCTTCGGACATCCCAGAAGAAGGCATCAGATCTCATTACAGATGGTTGTGAGCCACCATGTGTTTGCTGGGCTTTGAACTCAGGACCTCTGGAAGAGCAGTCAGTGCTCTTACCCGCTGAGCCATCTCTCCAGTCCCTCCCCACGGTTTTGATGAGCATTTTCTTTCTTTTTTTAAGATAATGTGCATGTGTGTACATGGTATGTGTGTGGTGCATGTGCGCCACTGTGTGCATGGGTGCCATTGCCTGCACGTGAAGGTCTGGAAACCAACTTTCTGGAGTCTGTTTTCTCCTTCCATCTTTAAGTTCCAGGGATTGAACACAGGTCATCAGGTTTGCACTGAGCCATGTGGCTGAACCCCCTTCCTTTTATAATTACTGATGTTAAACATCTTTTCATATTTTGGATATCATATATCATATGTGGGTCCTTTCCCTATCTATCTATCTATCTATCTATCTATCTATCTATCTATCTATCTATCTATCTATCTATTGGTTTTTCATACAGAGTTTCTGTATAGCGGTGACCATCCTGGAACTTGCTCTGGAGACCAGGCTGGCCTTGAATTCAGAGATCCACCTGCCTCTGCCTCCCGAGTGATGAGATCAAATGTGTGCGTTACCCCCACCCAGCATTATTGTCATTTTTTGACAAGCTCTCTTTTTGTAACCAGGGCTGGCTTCTCTCTCCGGGCCCTGCTTGCCTCTGCCGCCTGGGTGCTAGGCTAGTGGGTGTGAGCCATGGCACCTGATTATTTACCCTTTCTAAATATAAGAATATTTCGGTTTATTTGGTGTCATAAGAGTTACTTTTTTTTT
>NC_034591.1:135433495-135440811 GCF_900095145.1 Mus pahari | reverse complement strand
GCCTGCCTCTGCCTCCCAAATGCTGGGATTAAAGGCATGTGCCACCACTGCCTGGCTAAGAGTTACATATATATTTTGGTTATTCAATGCCTATCAATTAAATAGTTTGAAAATATTTCCTCCTATTCTGTGATTTCTGTGATTAGTCTCCTATTTCACTCTGTGGCTTGTGTCTCTTTTTTTCTTTTCTATTCTTATTTTTCATTCTTTTTTTTTCCAATACAAGGTTTCTCTGTGTAGCCCTGGCTGTCCTGGAACTCGCTCTGTAGACCAGGCTGGCCTCGAAACTCACCAAGCTCTGCCTGTCTCTGCCTCCCAAGTGCTGGGATCAAAGGCGTGAGCCACCACAACCCAGAAGCTGTTTCTTTTTTACGTTGAAGCTTTTTAGGTTAGTATTCTCCTTGTCCTGTTGTGCCTCTGGTTTTACATGTAGAGAGAAATCATTGCTAACCAAAGGTCATAAGGAAATGTGTGTGTTGGTCTGAGTTTCTCATTTGTTTTGCTTTTTAAATGAGTCTCTCTGTGTCACTCAGGCCAGCCTCAAACTTGTCCTCCAGCCTCAACTTCCCAAGTAGTTAAGGTTACAGGGGTGCATGGCCAACCACCAAGCCTGGCTTTTACTTTCACCTTGTTGTTGTTGTTGTTTGTTTGTTTGTTTGTTTGTTTTTCTTTCCCCTCCCCCCTTCCCTCCTCCCTCTTGCTCCAGCCCTTGCTCTCTCCAGGCCCTGCTTGTTCCAGCCCCTCTTTTCTTTTTATTTAAGACAAACTTGTTCTGCACCCCAAGCTTTCCTGGAACTCATCGTGGCTCGGTACAGCCCTAAACTCACACTTCTCTTGTCCCTACCTACTGAGCATGGGAAATTATTTATTACTGCACCGTAGGAAGATAGTCTGATTTTACTCTCACCTGGGAATATCCATTTTTCCGGCACCATGTATCAAGGAGACTACCCTTTTCTCGTACATTCTTGGGACTATTGGTCAAATGTCATTTGACCAACATCCAGGGGGTTATTTCTGGGCCATTCCCAAAGGGGCTTCATGAGCAGACACTTCTCTGGGAGTTTAAGGAGCCTGCCCCTGGGAGATGTTCCTGCTTTCTCCTAGACCTCCTTTTGCTTTGATGGCATTGATAATTAATTTCCAAGGCCATTATTTTCACATTGTAGAAACCTTTAATTTTCCTTTTGCATTTCTCAAAAGCTTGCTGCTTATGACATATTAGAAGTCAGGCTGCCGGGTGCTACTGTTAAATTAACAATGACTCATTTTGTAAATATTTAATAACAGTTCTTAAGTGGTGCTAACTCTTGTTCCAAGGCTGTAAACACTGTATATAATTCATTTAGTTCTCATGCTTTATAACAACCTTGTGGGGTAACCCAATGAGATACCATGATCACCCGCTGAAAGATGCTGCCCCTCTTAATACTTATCATTATTTATTTACTACCTAGGAAGAAAATGAAAGTCAGGCATGGTAACTTCTGCTTCTAATCTCAGTGTTTGTGAGGCTGAAGGACAAAGATCGCCACAACTTTAAGGCCAACCTAGGCTACATAGCAAATTTCACACTAGTTTGCGCTCTAGGATGAGACCCTGACTCAAAACAAAATCAGGAAGTCATGATGGCCTGTGCCTATAATCCCAGCATTTGGAAGGTAGTGGCTTGAGGATTAGGAGTTCAAGGTCATCCTAAACTACTAAACGAGTTCCAGAGCAGCCTGGGCTACAAGAAAGGGAGGGAAATAAATGAAGGGGTGGGAGCAAGAAAAGAAGGAGAAAGAGGAGGCTGGACATGCATACCTACAACCCCAGCAAGTGAGGCAGGAGGGTCTCAAGTTCTAGGTCAGCCTGGAGTAAATAGCAAGTTAAGGCAGCCCCAGTTGTACAGTGGAGCCTTAACTCCAAAACGTTTAAAGTAGCTACAGAGACTGGTTACACATCAGAATTGTATAGACCCTGTACTGCTGCCATGGCTTTACATAATCCACCTTTTCAGTGAAAAGCAGAGAAAATGAGACTTATTCAATGTAACCTGCATTGGAAAGAAGAACAGATAACGGTGTCTAGTGACTCCAAGTTCATCTTCTTTTTTGGTTTTTTGTTTTGTAGTTTTGGGTTTCTTTTTAAGGTTTTCTTTATGTGTATGTGTGAGCATCCGCATATATATGTGGGTAGCATTCAGTGAGCACAGAGGCCAGAAGAGGGAGTTGATCCCCTGGGACTGGCCTTAAAGATTGTTGTGAACCTGGATCGGGTCTTCTGCAAGAGCAACAATTGCCCTTAGACATCCCTGCAGCCCCTTTTTGTGTATTTCTGAGACTGGCCTGAAACTCACTCTGTAGCCTGAACTGGACTCAGATTCTCAGTGACCTCCTGCCTTAGGATCTCAAGGGATCTACAATCTCAAATATGAGCAACTCTGCCTGATTCAGCCACGTCTTTCTAAGTACGCAAAAGATTCCCAATGACAATTTATCTTGTAATTGTTAAGAAGGCATTTGTTAAAGTTTCGTAATTTACTATAAGCCTGAACGATGTGAACTGTCAATCAATGTCACCAATGCCACTTGGCTGACAATAAACATCCAACTACAGAAACATAAAACAATTTAAGGAAAATGTTTACATTGTATTTTGGGGTCAAAGACTTACCCACATTTTGTACAGCACAACGGGATTTAGTGATTTTCCAGAAACCGTGTAGCTATTGGTTTAATCAGACTGATGGCTGACCATATCTGCTTCCTCATTTTAGGTTGTCAGAGCCTCTCCCCTTTTAAGCAAGTGCTCTACTGCTGAGACACACACCTGCAACTGAACAAGACTGTGATCTGGGGTCTGGCTTTATTTTTTATTTTTTTCCGAATCAATATGAATTTTTCTTAACACACATTTGTCGAAGTCTGTACAAACCAAACATTTCTATGTTTTAAAATGTCCATTATTACAAACATACAAAGAAACGGAAGGTGTTACCAAGTTACTCAATTACATGGTAAAATGCTGTCATAATTAAAAAAAAAAAAATCGACATCTCAGGGCTGAGGCTTCCCCTGTCTTTCACGAGCTCATGGGAATTTAGAAAATGTGTGGATTTGCTGAATATTAAATGCTTAGACCTTTAAAAAGGCTTAGCATAAAACTAAGTAAGTCTTTGTATATTGTCACACCACACCAACAATTTCTCAAGTCTTACTTTTTGTTGAAGAAACCATGACTGTTATTCTTTTTCTACCATCTTTTCCCCACAGCCAATGCAAATGCATCTGAAAAATACTGAACGATAGTTTATCTTTACAGACGTTTCTCATTCGGAAAGTTACAAAATGATTTAACATGGCAGTTTTCCCTGCTTAGAAAGGAAAATTGCATTCCCTACCACAGTGAGACACAAAACAGTCCTTCGAATCTCCTGTTGGGAAGAGCCTCTCCCCTCCGGACCTCTGCTCACCCGTGTGCACGCGTCCCTTTGGAGAATGTAGTCCCAGACAACAGAGCAGGTGAACAGTGACCCTGTCTAAGTCACTGCCTTCGGGATCCGCTCTAGCTCCAGCACTGCTGGCACCCACTGCAGAGTTTGCCCTGTGTCCCAGCACATACTCTCCATCTCTAGTTACTTTCCCAAAGATGGAGGGGTACAGCTCCTTCCCACACCTACTGGGTCAGACAGGGACAAGGGCACACCCTTCGGCTCCCAGAAGCGCGTGCTTTCTGAACATTCCATTAAGAACAGGGAGCACGCAGGATGAGGGGAGAGAACCTGAGGTATAGTGAGGTTCTCCCCACCGTACAGCCCGCACCCAAGCAACCCATGCCGACCCTCAGAAATGCACAAGTAGTTCACATCTTATCCCACTTGAATCTGCTCATGTTAAAAAACAAATACAAAAACCCAAGGTTTGATAACAACCTGGTACGACAGCTGATATAGCAAGAAACAAAATATTTTTAACAGAATATTTTTTTTAAAGATTTATTTATTTATTATATGTAAGTACACTGTAGCTGTCTTCAGACACTCCAGAAGAGGGAGTCAGGTCTTGTTATGGGTGGTTGTGAGCCACCATGTGGTTACTGGGATTTGACCTCTGGACCTTCGGAAGAGCAGTCGGGTGCTCTTACCCACTGAGCCATCTCACCAGCCCCAACAGAATATTTTTTAAAAAGAAGTGGCAGTGTGGGAATTTAAAATTATGTAGAAGGAGGAGGAGGGGTGGGTAGAGGAGGAAGTTTCCAATACATCCTGGACAACCGTCTTTCTGCCCTACTGAAAGACAGACTGGCCAAACTCAGCAAGCTTCCTTAAGCATCTCCTCACACGCTCTTCCATGGGGTCCTCCCAAAGGAAAGCTCCACAGTTCCTTTGGTACTTACGCCTCCAACATTACCTCCGCATCAAGACTCTAAGGTAATGAGAACGAAAAGATTGCATTCTTATACTAAAATCTAGCAAATGAGACTGGATTTTTTTCTTTTTTCAGAGTTGTCACTTTTACAACAACTAACTAGGCTACCATCATTCCTTTTTTTTTTTTTTTTTTTTTTTTTTGGTTTTTTGAGACAGGGTTACTCTGTGTAGCTCTGGCTGTCCTGGAACTCACTTTGTAGACCAAGCTAGCCTTGAACTCAGAAATCCGCCTGCCTCTGCCTCCCAAGTGCTGGGATTAAAGGCGTGCGCCACCACGCCCGACCCATCATTCCTTTATCAAGAAAAGGTTTCCTTTTTAAAAAAATAAATAAAAACCCTGTCTATTCAGAGTACAAAGGTCATACATAATATACATGGAAAAACCCCAACCATATACCCAGATGCAAAAGGTTTATTGGTGAGAAAAAGCCTCCCTCACTGCACAGAGTCTCCAGGTGGCAATTTTCGAGTTTGGGGGCGGCAGTGACGTACACCTGACGACAGACTGCTTTTCATGGGGATGGCAGGTGTGATGATGGACAGACACTCTGCACGTGACACTATGAACAGTGACCACTATGGAAAACCTAGGGGAGAGAGAGAGAGAGAGAGAGAGAGAGAGAGAGAGAGAGAGAGAGAGAGAGAGAGAGAGAAGCGAGAAGCATGGGTGGGGAGGGGAAGCGGGGGTAGGGGGGAGCGGGAGGAGCGGGAGGAGGAAAGGACGAGGTCTGGGACTGTAAGCGCTCAGCATGCAGCCATAACAGGGCACACACCAGGTGTTTCCATTCAGCCACTACATCTGAACAAAGAGGGGTAAGGTAAGAAGATAGACATTTTGTAGGAAAGCGCACTTCCCAGAGAACAGCCAGCTCACCAACCCTGGCCCGGGAGCACTGGGTTGGTGCTGTTGTTGCTGGGAGCCTTCTCGAGGTCTTCACGGAGATGTTGCGGTGCCTGACTTCTCAGACTTCTTGCTCTTGGACATGGCAGCTGCCTGCCTGCAGTTGCTCTGTGACCTCCTTGTGGGTTTTCTCCATTTGGTTCATTTTGGCTGGAGTCTGAGACTCCTGGTACTGAAAATCGGCTCCGTCAACTTCGTCTCTTTCTCTAAGATCATTTGATCCTTCTGATGCAACATCTTCTTCAGAGTGGCCACGTCTTCCTTCAGGTGAGCAATGATGACAAGGGGGCCGTGCCTGGTGAACCAAGAGCCAGGTCTGGGGAAAAGCTGTCTCCCTTAGTTGTGATTGACTCAAAGATGTAGAAAGTGTTTTACGGCTGCGGTAATGGCTGTCACCACTCAGGCGGTTGGACTGCTCCTTCTCCTGAGGGCTGCCTCGAGAAGAGCTGCTCGGGTGTTTCTTCTGCTCTTTGGTCTTCTGAAGGACACGCTTGTACGTCAGTGTGCACAGCCAGCACAGCAGCTTCCCACCACCTTCTTTCCATCATCCTTCCTGTCACGTGCACACCGCTGCTTGCACTGTTCACAGGAGTATGGGGGGGGGGGTCCGTACTTCGTCTCAGAATTTGTGCGGCGCTGGCACTTATTCCCAATAAATGCAGCAATTATGTTGCAATAATGACAAAGCTTAGGCATTCCACAGAACGGTACATTCTGAGCACACTTCTTGCACGTTGTATTGGTTCTACTCTCCTGCTGGTACTCAGTCCTGTAGTAGGTGCACTTCACAACAGGGTGGGCAGCCCAGCATTCCTTGCACAGCTGCTGCCCCTGAGACATCGTCTCGCCTCGAAGGGGAAGCATTGGTGGCATTTGGTGCAGGAGTACTGCGCCTCCATGTCTGGCCAGGCTGTGCTCACCACCACCCCTCCCACAGGCCCGCTGCTTTATCTCTGGGGTCTGGCTTTAGAGACAGTACTTTTGCCACAAAGAGAAGTTCAGAGCTGAATAAGGTAATTCTCTACACATCTTCACCCATCATCCATTTCTGTTAGCCCAAGGAAGCCCTACCATACAATTTAGAAAATCTATTTGTGGGGCTGGCAAAATAGATCAGTCATTGAAGCGCTTACTATTCAAGCATAAGGACCAGAGTTGAGATCCCTAACGATGGAAAAAGCCAGGACTAGCAATCTGCACCTGTAATCCCAAGGCCAGGGAGATGGGAGCAGGCAGTACCCCTCCAAGGCCTCTGCATCAGCTCCTGCCTCCAGGTGCCCATCTAGTTTGTGTCCCTGCCTTGGCTTCCCTCAATGGACTGTGTGATCCAGGATGTGAAAACCAAATAAACCCTTTCCTCCTCAAGTTGAGTTTGATTATGGTGTTTCACCCCAACAGCAGTGACCTTAACTAAGACAGGAACTGATACTAGAATCATGGGTGTTGCTGGGACAGACTTGATCATGTGTTTGAGGGAGAATCGTGGAAGGCCTTTGGATCCTTGGGCTAGAAAAGCCACTGAGTGTTCAAAACTAGGTGAGGTGCTCTGTGGGAGCTTGGAAAAGAAGTGTTGAGAGAATACAGAGGATGGAGGCCTGGCTTGTGAAGTTCCAGGAAAGTGTGGGAGTCACTTAAAACTCTATTGTTGCATATACTGTGTTACTAATCTGTGATTCCGCATCGCTGCGGATGAAAAATTAGCTGGGATTAACAAGATACCAGAACCACTAAAGTGAAAACTTTGCTCTTCTAGGACAGTCAGCACAAGAAGGTGGGCTAGCACTGAGAAATTAGCAGTGATTAAGAAGAAAGCCGGGCAGTGGTGGCTCATGCCTTTAATCCCAGTACTTGGAAGGCAGAGGCAGGCAGATCTCTGAGTTCGAGGCCAGCCTGGTCTACAAAGTGAGTTCCAGGACAGCCAGGGCTATATAGAGAAACCCTGTCTCGAAAAAACCAGGAGGAGGAGGAAGAGGAAGAGGAGGAGGAGGAGGAGGAGGAGGA
>NC_034591.1:135423119-135431672 GCF_900095145.1 Mus pahari | reverse complement strand
GCTATACAGAGAAACCCTGTCTCGATTTAAAAAAAAAAAAAACAGAAAAAAAAAAAGATATGCGGACAGCTATTGTTGGATCATGTAAGGCAATCTAATAAATCCCCTGTGAATAGATCGTTTTGTCACTTCTGTTCCTCTATCCTAATCCATGGATGGCCTTCCCCTTAAGTGCTGGGGAAGTATAAAACATTAAAATCGGTTACAACAGTGCTAATGACTAGTTCTTTCGATAAGCACTCCTTTAGTGTTCATCTTCCTAAATAAGCAAAGATGCTGGGACCAGGGCATTCTGAGTCCCTAATCAGTAGCTGTCGGACGCTCCCTGGAGCTCTGATGCCTTGAGGAGAAACTATCAGTCTAACCCCAGTCAGATTCCCTTTTTGCCAGCACTGGCTGTTTTGAACTCCCCTAAAGACATCTGATGCTCCGAGCCCCTGAGGGCACAGACGGATTGTGAAATAGTACTTACAGGGTTTTGTTTTCTTGAACCTTGATGAGCTCTAGGTAACCCTATAAGACACAGATCATTATGTGTCCTGCGCCAATTAGTTGTTGGGGGTAAGGGGAGCTTTGTTGGGTTTTCTATTGCTGTGATAAACAGCAAGCATGGGGAGGGAATGGATTATCGCACAACTCTCAGGTCACACTTCATCACTGAGGGAAGCCAGGGTGAGAATTCAGAGTAGGAACCTAGAGTCGGGAACTGATGTAAACACCACAGAGGACGGATGCTACATACTGGCTTGCTTCTCTGTGGCTGGCTCAGCTTGTTCCCTTATAAGGCCAGAGACTACCTATCCAGGGGTGACACCAGCCACAGTGAGCTAGCACCTCCTACATCTATCATTAATCAATACAGACTTCACAGACTTGCCTACAGGCCACTCTTAGGAGGCATTTTCTCTCTCTCTTTTTTTTTTGGTTTTTCGAGACAGGGTTCCTCTGTGTAGCCCTGGCTATCCTGGAACTCACTCTGTAGACCAGGCTGGCCTCGAACTCAGAAATCCACCTGCCTCTGCCTCCCGAGTGCTGGGATTAAAGGCATGTGCCACCACGCCCGGCTAGGAGGCATTTTCTCAACTGAGAGTCCCTTTCCCCAGACACGCCTGGGTTTGTGTCAAGCTGACAAAACCAACCAGAACAGGGCATTTGGGAGATATGCAAGTTCTGGCCTATAGAAGAGGATAAAAATTTCTCCTGATCAGACAATTTTAAAGCCCACTGTCTTTTATTATTTGCTTTTTCTGACCTTCCCCTCTGCCCCCCAGGCTGTGGTATACCCACGCCACTCCCCACTAAGAATAAATACAATAAGTTTAAAAGTTTGTCCTCTTAGGTCATCCTTTCTTGTCAACTTTTCGGAGTGCTGGCTATAGTGACAAGAAGCAGTGGTGGCAGCCATAGTAAGGACACCAGACCCAGAGTATAAGGGGAGACTGAACAGTTGGTAATCTATGTTGTGAAAGCAGTAAGACAGCTGAAGTAATCACAATGGCCTCAGAGGTGATTCTGACAAATCCTTCCTGGCCTGTGGTTGCTGGTTCAGGCTCCCAACAGCCCAGCACAGTCTCCACCCCACACCCAGCTTCTGAACCTCAGGCCCTGGTTTTGGTTTCTGATCCCAATGGTTGAGAAAAATGGCAGCAGCCAAGACAGCGTGGAGAAGGACACCCACCCTTTTCCATGGGTGCTGGCACCCGTGATTGAGGCACCCAAGTCTCCTGTCTCCTGAGCAGTAGGAGGTACCCTAGTTTGTCCCCTGTAAGCACATGTATTGTTCCTGCACAGGCAGACACACCAAGTTGACCTGGAAGTGGCCACTGAATCATGTGAAGAAACAGCTGACTGGCTCAGAGGTGGGTCAATGTACAGAAAAGACAGGAAGCAGAAGGAGAAATGGAGAGAGGGAGGGGAGGGGAGGAGAGCTGAGAGTAAAGAGGGATAAAGGTTGTATGGAGCCTTAGAAGAGACCCTGAAGTCTGAGTTACCAGAATAATTCCAGACAGCTTGCCAGCTCCCCGGACCAAGTGTGTTATACCCGAGGCCCAATAGTCTCAATGCTGCCAAGCAAGGGCTGGTGGCTCCCAGGAAGGGTGCAGTGCAGAGGCCCCCCCAAGTCTTTGAGCAGGACTGGGACACTAGTGCTTCTGCTGCCCTCGCTGCTCCCAAATGAGTTCCTGAGCCCCTACAACAGAGGACAGGGGAATATAACAGTCCTAGTCTGAGTTTTTGATGGCTCTTTGCTAAAGCAAGTTTCCATCACCTTGTGGTCTTTAAAAACTATTTTTTCCTCAATTATGCATGTATGCATCTGCTTATTAGCTTTTGGTTTTGGTTTTGTCAATTTGACACAAGCTAGAGCCATTTGGGAAGATGGAACCTTAACTGAGGGCTTGCTTCCATCAGATCAGCCTGTAGGCAAGTCTGTGAGGCATTCTCTATACTTCCCATCGATGTGGGCAGAACCAGCTCACTGTGGGGGGAACCAGCTCACTGTGGGCAGTGCCACCCCTGGGTGGTATAAGAAAATAATTACGCAAACTATGAGGAGCCTTCTGGGGACATTTCAGATTCAAACCATAATAGTACCTCTACAGGACAACCTGAAAACCATTCCCAGTGACCCAGTTGGTATTTTTGCACTCCTTTAGCAAGCAGTTGTCTGGCCAGTGCTTAGAATTGATAGATTGGTATATGAGCAAGGAAGTTATACAATAAGATAATTCAGTTATGAACATCCACACATAGATCACTGATATTGACATTGTTACCAGAGGCTCAGATGAGATGGAGTATTTCCAGGTTCTTGGCCTCTTACACAAACAGATAGAAATGTAGGCTCGCACAGATGTAGAAAACTAGCAAGGGAACTTCATCCAAAGCAGCAGTAATACCACAGATCAGATGCTCCATCACAAGTGGCAGCAGGCCACCTGAGTGCAAGTAAGTATTCAAGGGCTATTGTTCAGGGCCCTGTTGTAGGACTCAAGGGGAGGAGTTTGGTTGCTAAGTAGCATAGTTTGGATGGTTTTCTATTTGGCAGATTAAGTTATAGAACCACTTTTCTACCACACATGTCCCTCCCTATTATGCATCTGCTTCTAATCATATGCACCCCTAATTACACGCAGGCATGAAACAGGAGCTAGGAGATTCTAAAGGCTCACTTAGAGGGTAGAGTCTGCCTTATTGCACATGCACTCAGAAAAACTAGTCCAGAACAGATCAGCCTTCCTACCCTGGCATCAGATTTACTGGAAATGTATTTCAGTAGAAACTGTCCAAGTCTGGTGGTTGTTAAGGGGAGGAGAATTATTTCAACATTTGGAGAGGACTGTGAATGCAGCTCAATGCAGGTGGGCATTACAGATTGCTAACAGGTGGCTAGGTGCATTGTTTAGAGCAGGAGGGGTGCATGTACATGCAAAGAGAATGCCAGGCACGTTGCTAGAAGAGAGACGAGTGCATAGCCCAAACCAGCCTAAATCTCATTTCCTGGGCTATTCCCTATGCTTGCCTGTCTCAAAGTCCTAAGATTTAAGTTTTCATCATCTGTCACGTATCACCCATCTCTTGCCTTCCCTTCCCTCCTTCCTTCTTCTTTCATTCTTTCCTTTGTTCCTTTGTCCCTTCCTTCCTTCCATCTTTCTGTACTGGAAGATCAAACCCAGGGACTTGAGCATGATAAGCATATGATCTACCACTGAGCTCTAGTCCAAGCCCCTCTCAAAAAGTGGAATCTTCTTTACTTTTAAAAGATGAAAATAAGCCAAAAGGGATGGTGCATACCTGTAATCCCAGCACGAGAGAGCTGGAGACAGGAAGATCAAGAGTTTAAGGTTAGCTGGGCAATGATGGCACACACCTTTGATCCCAGTGTTCAGGAGGCAGAGGCAAATGGATCCCTGTGATTTCTAGGCCAACCTGGTCTACAGAGCTAATTCCAGGACAGCCAGAGCTACATAGAGAAATATTGTCTTAAAAACAAACAAAATAAAACAAAAAAAGCTGTCTCCTGAAGGTCAGAAAGTCCTTTGCAGTTGGATGACCCTGAAGCTAAAGTTAGGTGAGTCCCATCCACGCCCCCCCCCTCACACACACAGACACACACACACACACACACACACAGAGAGAGGCATGAATCTTTTAGCTAGGGATAAATGCCTAACATCCCACAGATATGAAAGTTAGTTATTACTAATGAAAAGAGCTTTACAGACTACAAGCTTTGACAACTGTTAAGCAATCTTGTGTGTGTGTGTGTGTGTGTGTGTGTGACATTTTCTTAGCCCCTACAGAAAATAAGTCTAATTGTGTCCATTAGCTCAGTTACTGCTCCTTTATGAGAGGATTCCTCCTATCAGGGAGCCTCTTGGAGCAATCCTCTCTTCGTTTCATTGCTTCTAATAACTTTATGTCATTTCTTGCAGAAAACCCATATCTTGAAAAGTTATCGCTTGTTATACATTTGCTGCCTGAGAATTGATGCCCTCCATGCCCTGCACTAGAACCCCATGATTTAATAAAATCAGCACAGAACAGCCATCACTGAAAGGTCTGTGCGTGTTCCTCTTTCCCGGCACACTTACATAACGCTGTCCTCTTTGAGCAGGTTCAGAGTGACTGTGCTGCACTGGCCAGTGTGTGCTCAGTAGTTCCTGAACAAATGACCTCTAGAAGGGAATTCAGGGCTTCTGCATAGCTGGATGGACTGCTTTCTCCCTCCATTTCTGATGTTTTTTTTTTTTTTTCTATTCTATGATCTGTCTGCTTAAACCAATACAAAGCAGCTTTGGAGGGAGAGTTGTGTTTTGTTTTTATTGTTTTGCTATTTTGTTTTTTATGTTTTTGAGACAGATTTCTTGTGTAGTCCTGGCAGTCTAGAACTCACTCTATACATCAGGCTGGGCTCAAACTCAGAGATTGGCCTGCCTCTGCCTCCCTAGTGCTGGGATTAAAGGCATGTGCCACTGCTTTTCAACCTTTGTTTGTTTTGATTTCTAGCATTTATCATTGAAAAGGGTCCTTGGATATGGGAGGGAAACACTCTACCACTACACTATACTCCTGCCTCCAAAGAACCATATGGTGGAATAAGACAGAACTAGTGTTACATGTCTATAATCCTGACATTTGTGAGGCGGAGGCAGGAGCATCGTAAATCCAAGGCCAGCCTGTGCTATACACTGAGATGGGGTTCGGGGTAGAGAGAGAGAGAGAGAGAGAGAGAGAGAGAGAGAGAGATCCATCTGTGCATGACTGGCTTGGGCTTCACATCATCACGATGTCTCGGGCTCTTTCAGACTTGTCACCTTAGCCAGTGCCTTTCATCTTCCTGCCTTTTGGCTTTTGGTGCCATCTGTCACTCACTTCCTGCCTCATATCCACACCATGGAGATTACAAAGTCAAAGGACTTTATAGATGAATCTGATAAATGTAAGAGGCTTTCCTAGAAACTCTAAGTAGATCTGGGGTGTGGGGCACAGTGGTAAAGCAATTGCCTGAGATGCAAGAAGCCCTGAAAACCAGCATCGATACTGGGTTAGTAGACATTTAGAGGCATCCGTCAGAGCTATTTATTTCTTTAACCAAAGATGTAGAAGGTTAATAACTCCCTCTAGTTCATAATATGTCACCAGCATTGGTCTGGGTAAAGCTTGCCTTCTGTGTTTATTTATTCCCTTTAGATGGATAAACCATCCTCATTCCCCTATGCCACTTCAGTGATAGTTTAGTTGTAATTTCTTTTACCTAATCAGCTTTCCGCAGTTGTAATTTACATATGATACAAATCACCACTTTAAAGTATCAATTTTAGAGAAATCTGACAAATTGTATCCACCTATGGTAGCCCCCACAATCAGAATACAGAGAATTGCTATCACCCCCAAATCTGCCTTATTCTTTTATGGTCCTCATTCCTTAAAGGCTTTCTTTCCTTCTGTCCTCCCGCCAGCTTTTATCTATACGTTTTTACTCTTTCTAGAATTTCATATACAGGGAATCATAGCTGGCCATTAGCGTGTCCTCTTTTGACAAACATGTATTCTGATGCTTCAACTACTTTTTTGTTTGCTTTTGGAAAGACTCCTGCTTTGTGGAACACACAGTAATCTGTTCTAATTGTCCTCTCTGCTGACTTACGTTTTAAAAACTTTTTTGAGGCTTTATTGATTTTTGTATGTGAGCATTTTGCCTGAACGTATGTTTGTGCACACATACCTGCAGTGCTCAAGGAGGCCAAACAATAACATCAGATCCCCTAGGGTACAGACATGAGGCACCGTGTGATGCTGGGAATGTAGCCTAGGGCCAGTGTTCATCTCTCCAGTCCGAGAGTTCTTCTCTCTCTCTCTCTCTCTCTCTCTCTCTCTCTCTCTCTCTCTCTCTCTCTTCTCTCTCTCTTGGTTTTTTTTTTTTTGAGACAGGGTTTCTCTGTATAGCCCTGGCTGTCCTGGAACTCACTCTGTAGACCAGGCTGGCCTTGAATTCAGAAATCCACCTGCCTGCCTCTGCCTCCCAAGTGCTGGGAGAGTTCTTTATTTTAATAGAGTATCTTGTATTTATTCCTTGACAGTTTCATACATGTAAACAATATATCTCATGTATATCCATCCCAAACTCTCCCATATCCCCGTGTGTGGCACCTCAGCTCATCTCTAGCCCTCATTCCTCCTCTCTTCCCTTTGGTGTGAGTGACTCACTGAGATAGGTAAGCGTGGCCTGTCAGGATGTGAACTGAGCTTGTGTCACTGGCTAACTCTTTTAACTGTTAACATGAAAATATTACATCATTTCCTTCTAATCCCTTCCTTCTTCCAACTCCTCTTATGGCCAAACTCGCTGCAAAACCAAAATTTTCTGGTCCTCTCTTGGCCTCCTCCTACCTGAACATTCATTATTGATACAACTCTCTCTCTCTCTCTCTCTCTCTCCCACTCTGTGTGTGTATGTGTCTGCAATCACATGGCATGTGTGCATATATATGCATAAATATATAGAAACAAACTGCTGAGTCCACTCGGTGTTGCATGTGCACACAGTACTGGATAACCAGAAGGTCCTTCCTTCTTTTCTGCATCCCGTGGTTGTCTATAGTCCTTTGTTTAGGGATAGCACCCCCAGAGTTACTCCCTTACGTTTTAGCATGTCTATTGGTATTGTTCTGTTCGGGTCTTGTTTAGGCAGCCATACTGAAGTATCATGAACGAAGCTTCCCTGTACAAGACAATCTCACTCAGATTTTCTGGTCCTCTCAAATGCTATTCCCAAAGCCCCCTATGCCCTCCCCGCCCCCGTCCTGCTCCCCAACCCACCCACTTCCACTTTCTGGTCCTGGCATTCCCCTGTACTGGGGCATAAGATCTTTGCAATACCAAGGGCCTCTCCTCCCACTAATGGCTGACTAGGCCATCCTCTACCCAGCCCATTTCTAATTTGATCTCATTTTCTCTCTTTCTCTGACATATCTTTCTGTGTTGCTTAGAGGCAAGAAATAACTTTTTGCTAGCAGCTTTGGTTCCAGGGTCTTTATTTTAGAATTCTGACCTTCCAGACTATGCAAAAATAAATTTTCATTGCTTTAAGACATCTAATGTGTGATCATTTGTTATGGTGAACAAATAAAACATAATTTTAAAAATCTATTATGGTTACCTGTCAGAGAATTTTCCTCACAGTGCCTATATAATCTCTGGATACCAGGTTAGTTTAAACTCCACGCCACTATAAATAATAATATAATGGACACAGTCACAGATATCTACACTGTAGACTGTTTGAGAACTTTCTGCAGAATACAGACAGGTGTACAATTGCTGGGTCAGAGACAAGAACTGGATTACTTTTCTCATCCCTGTGACAGAATACCTGACAGAAGCAACTTAAGAGAGGAGGGACTTATTTTGGCTCACGATTTCATGGAGTACCATCTGTTGTAGAAGAGAAGACACATATGGCTTTTATATTTCTGGGTGTGGGTCACCTCACATTGTATAAAAATTTCCAGTTCCATCAACTTTGCCACAAATTTCATAATTTTTTTCCTTTACAGCTGAATGAAGTTTTACAGAGTGTACATACCACTGTTCATTCTTCACTGGCCTTAATTTCCAGCTGCTGGGACCAGAGCAAGAATGGTCATGGATGTGCAAGTCCTCTGTGGTAGAATAATAAGACTTCAGGGTGTGTGCCTAGGAGTGGTATAGCTGGGTCACATGCCTGAGGAGTTCAGAAGAGGATGGCAGTGAACCACCACGGATGCTAGGAACTGAACCGGGCGGGGTCCTCTGCAGAAACAAGTGCTCTTGACTACTATGCCATTTCTCCCACCCTGCTTTCTTAATCACAGCCATTCTGACTGGGATAAAAGGGAATCTCCAAGTAGGAATATTTTTTTTTTTAAGATTTGTCTTATTTTTAATCCTCTAATTAATTTTTTTTGTTTTTGTTTTTGTTTTTGTTTTTTCGAGACAGGGTTTCTCTGTATAGCCCTGGCTGTCCTGGAACTCACTCTGTAGACCAGGCTGGCCTCGAACTCAGAAATCTGC
>NC_034591.1:135391887-135422749 GCF_900095145.1 Mus pahari | reverse complement strand
CTTCAGAAGAGCAATCGGGTGCTCTTACCCACTGAGTTATCTCACCAGCCCCCTCCATGTAGTTTTAATTTGTACTTCCCTTATGTTAAAACTTGAAAACCACCGTTTATTATTATTATTATTGTTACTATTATTATTATTTGCATGTATGTATCATGTGTGTACAGGTGCAGGTGTGTGTGCCATGGCAGGCATGTTGAAGTCCGAGAACAACTTTCTAGAATCAGTTTTCTTCTTCCTCCATGGGATCTAGGCATCAAATTCAGCTTCCAGAGCCTTTACCTGCTAAACCATCTTGTTGGCTCAGGATGTAGACATTTAAAGATTTGTTTTTTAGCCATTTTTATTTTTGTGAACTGTTTAATTCTATTACCTGCCTCCTCAATTGGGTTGCTTGCTTCTTGATTTTTCACCTCGATAAAGTGTATCTATATATGAGTATAGGTGGTGAGGAATTTCTCCATTCTGTAGGCTCTTGAGACACTCGTTCATTGTGTCATTTTTAGTCAAGTCTAAGAATTTTAAGTTTCCTTTTTAATTTCTTCAGTGACCCATCCAGCATTTAGTAGTGTACCACTCAGTCTCCATGGGTTTATAAAATTTCCATGGCTTCTTTTGCTATCTTTAACTTTATTCCACAGTGATCAGCTAATATAAGGCATTATTTCAGTTTTCCTATTTGTTGAGACTTGCTTTGTGTCCTAACACATCATCTGTTTTACAGAGAGTTCATGAGCTGCTGTGTAGATGCCGGTTCCACGGGGTCTGTATGGGATGCTCTGAGGTACCGTTCGTTTCTCTCGGTTTATTCTTTACTGGGAGAATCAATCTATGGGGCAGAGTGAGGTACTAACATCATCCAGTATTATCCCATGAGGGATAATCAGTGATTTTATATCTAGTAGAGTTTGTTTTGTGAAACTGGGTGCCCCTCTGTTTGGTGCATATATGTAATGTTCTCTTGAAGGATTATTCTCATAATCAGTAGGAAGAAACCTTCTCAAGGGACCTGGTGGGGCTGGCCAAGCTTGAATCCCAGCACTCGAAAGACAGAGGCAGGCTATCTCTGTGAGTTTGAGGCCTGGTCTACATTGTGAGTTCCAGGCCAGCTAAGACTACACAATGAGATCCCTTTGGGAGTCTAGGAGTGACGGAGAGAGACAAAGAGAACACTCCTTTATATCTCCTGAGTGGGTTTGGTGTGGTCTATTTTGTCAGATATTAGAATAGCACTGCTGCTTGCTTCTTAGTTCTGTTTGCTCAGAATATCTGTTGCATCCTTCTACCCTAAGATAGTGTTAGAGCTTCCTTTCTGTTGCTGTGATAAAATAATGACCAAAAGCAATGTGAGGTAGAAAGAAAGCTTATTTGGCTTATAACTTCTACACCACAATCCATTGAGGGAAGTGAGGACAGGAACTCAAGCAGAAACCATGGAGGAACACTGCTTGCTTGCTTGTTTGCTTGCTTGCTTGTTTATTTATTTGCTTGCTTGTTTATTTATTTGTTTGCTTGCTTGTTTATTTATTTATTTATTTATTTGCTTGCTTGTTTATTTGCTTGTTTGCTTGCTTGCCTGTTTGCTTGCTGGCTTGCTTGTTTGCTTGCTTGCTTGTTTGTTTGCTTGCTTGCTGGCTTGCTTGCTTGCTTGTTTGTTTGCTTGCTTGCTGGCTTGCTTGCTTGCTTGTTTGTTGCTAGCTTTCTGTCTTACTCTGACACATGCTTAGTTAATTTTCTTATAAAACCCAAGAGCACTTGTCTAAGGATGGTGCTGCCTACAAGTGCATCAGTTAAAAATCAAGACAGTTCCCTAAAGACATATCCATAGCACTGTTTGATCTAGGCAATCCTTACTATACAGGCTTTTCTCTCAGATAACTCTGGCTGTGTTGACAACTTAAAGCTTTTGTTTATCTTTGACGGTGTGTTTCTTGAATGCAGCAAATGGATTAATCCTGTTTTTAAATATTTCTTTTCACATTTATTTATTTGTGTGTGTGTGTGTGTGTGAGAGAGAGAGAGAGAAAGATAGAGACAGAGAGAGACAGTGAGAGAGAAAGATGAAAGAGGAGAGAGAGAGAGAGAGAGAGAGAGAGAGAGAGAGAGAGAGAGAGATCCCGACAACAAACTGACTCACAAATGAGACTGCCATGTGTTGGTTATCCTGTTATATAGCTGAACACATTCTGATGCAGTCAACTAACACAACATTTACCTATTTACCTATAGTGGTATCTCCTGGATTCTCAGTTCTGGGGATAGAGTCTAAAATTGTTTAAAGAGCATGAATTTTGTATTTAGTCAACTTTACAGTTTGAGCATTCATCTTTAAACTTCTAATGTCAAATTTTCTTTTCTTTTCTTTTCTTTTCTTTTCTTTTCTTTTCTTTTCTTTTTTTTCTTTGAGAGACAATGTTTCCCTGTGTAGCCCTGGCTGTCCTGAAACTCCTTCTGTAGACCAGGTTGGCCTTGAAGGCAGATATCAGCCTGCCAATAACTTTCTTGAGTACTGGAGTCATTGACATGTGCTACCACCACCCAGCACAAGTTTTCCTTTTCCTTTTTGCATAAAGATTGTTGTTGTTGTTGTTAACATATTTGTATGTGTGTACACACGTGACAGCACTGGAGATGAAACACCTGTTTGTGTTTGTAGCATGTGCAGGTCAGACAAATCTGGCCAGTCCTCTTGCTTCATTGTTTACTGCTATAGTTGGCAGTGTCAACCTGGGAGAGCAGGGCCTAAAAATAAGGCAAACTAAAGTCTCCTGCAATAGCCATCTTTATTCAGAGCATCAGACAATTTATACTCTGGGTTAAGAAGAGTCACCTTACTTAGGGGTTCAATCACAAGGATAGGCCATAAGTGGCAAAAAGATGTTTTTCCATAGAGGCAGCTGAGGTAAACTCTCTCCTATCCACTACACCTGTGAGGTGCACAAAACACATTCCAAGAACAATTCTGTTTTGAAGAAACTGAGGTCACAAGACTCTTGTTTTCTCACAAGCACTCAGAGTTCTCACGTCACTCTGCTTTGGAGAGTGCTCTGACACTTCACCTTCATTTTTGAGTGCCAGAAGTATGGCAGGCCATCACACACACCTAGCATCTGAATCCCACCTTTTATGCTTGATAGGCAAGTGCTGACCATTGAGCAACCTCCCCAGCCCTGTTTGGTTTCTGGGCAGGGTATCAGGAAGTCCAGCCTGGCCTCGAACTCACTTTGTAGACAGATGGACTTGGTTCCTGAGTCCTGAGATATCAGGAGTACCTCCATAGCGCCCCGGTTGGTTTTAAAAAAATTTTTGTTTAGTTTTACTCTGTAGCTCAGGCTGGCCTGGAACTCAAAGTGATCCCTCTGCATCAATGTACCCAGTGCTGAGATTACAGGTGTGAGCCACCATGCAAGGCTCTCAAAGTGTTTTATTCCTTGGGAATTCATCAAGAGCTTCCTAGTCCCACAGTGCCTGTGAAGACAGAGCCCTAGACATCTGCCTGAGGTTAGGGGCAGCAGGGATTACAACTGTTCTCAGGCTTCACAATCAGTAGAACAAATCCAATAGCATCCAACTGAAGGCCCCCGATCTTCTTCTCTGGGCTTGGTTTCCTTTTCTTTCTTCTCTCTCCTTAATCCTTACACTCCACCCCCACATGCACCATCCTTTTCTTGAGACTGGGTCTCACCAAGCCAACCTGGCTATCTTGGAACTTGCTGTGTAGACCAAACATGTCTGAACTTACAAATATCCAGTTGTTTTTGTTCCATTTTGTTCCCCTTTCTAAGTAGGACTGAGGCATCCACACTTTGGTTTTCCTTCTTCTTGACCTTCATCCAGTTGTCTCTGCTTCCTGAGAGATGGAACGGAAGGCATAGCTACTCTGCCTCACATTCTCCTCCTTTCTTTGGCTGTTGTTTTGTTTGGGGGGACAGTTTTCTTGTCTAGGCCAGCCTCAAACTCACAGCAATGCTCCTGTCTCATTATCCCAAGAGCTGGGAATACAGTCGTGTGCCATCATGCCTGGTCAAAATACTGCTTGGAATAACAGGCATGTATTAGATAGAGTCCATGGTTCTATAAATATTTCAGTAATGTTTGTTGATTATTTTTCATTCCTACATCTTTCATTCAGCCCATCTGAGAGGCTGGGTTTGCAGATCCTTGGTAGAACATTTAACAAATATACTTGAGGCCTTTGGTTTGATCACCAACACCACCAGAAACCAAAGTAAATCAAAAAGAGGCCACGTGGAAAACAGGCATTTCTCAGTGGTGTTTGTTTATTTAAGTAATAACTTAAGGAGAGGAGATAGCACTGTTTACATTAAAAAACATTAATTATTACATTAATTAAAGAAATTTAAAGGAAATACAATGTTCACATTTACAAGTATAACCAGTGGGAGTTCAAGGCTAGCCTAGGCCACGTGAGCTCCTCTACCATTTTAGCCAGGCATGGTAGCTGACCATGACTTTTTTCTATAGCAACATTTAAAATATTTTTATTTTATAAATCAATATAAAATTGTTTATGTGTGAGTATGTGGCGGTAGATTGTTCGGTAAAATAACTTCCCAACTGAAAGCACTTTAACAGGCTGTACTTGAGGAGGTGAAAACCAGAACTCTTTCTCCTTTCCTGATTTTCAGAGATGTCCTTGCTGAAAGGGCAAAGGTATTTCATGTGGAAAACAAAAATGGTTCAAATACAAGTCATCAGTCGTCTTTTGATTTCTAGGTTGGTGAGGTTTTTTTTTTTTTTTTTTTTGTATTTCAATATTTTCTCAATCTCTAAAATGTGAGAAAAATGGTTTTATTTTTTATTTATTTTTAACTTTTATTGGCTATTTTGCTTATATACATTTCAAAAGTTGTTTCTCCTTCAAAAGCCCCCATCCCACGCCCCTTCCCCTGCCTCCAAGAGGGTGCTCCCCCACCCACCCATCCATTCCCACCTTACCGCTCTAGCATTCCTCTATACAGGGGCATCGAGCCTTTACAGGACCAAGGGCCTCCCCTCCTTTTGATACCAGACAATGCCATTCTCTGCTACACATGCAGCTGGAGCCATGGGTCCCTCCATGCATACTCTTTGGTTGGTGGTTTAGTCCCTGGGAGCTCTGGGGGCAGGGAGAGGTCTGGTTAGTTGATATTGTTGTTCTTCCTATGGGGTTGCAAACCCCTTCAGTTCCTTCTGTTTTTTCCCTAACTACTCTACTGGAGTCCCTGTGCTCAGTCCAATGGTTGGTTTCAAGCATCTGCATCCGTATTGGTTAGGCTCTGGCTGAGCCTCTCAGGAGACATCCATATCAGGCTACTGTCAGTAAGCACTTCTTGGCATCAGCAATAGTGTCTGATGGCTTCATATAGGATGGGTCCCCAGGTGGGACAGTCTCTGGATGGCCTTTCCTTCAATCTCTGTTCCACTCTTTGTCTCTGTATTTCCTTTAGACTGGAGCAATTCTGGGGTTGCCCCATTCCTCAACCAGGGGCAGTGCCTAACCTCTGGATATGGATTCTACAGGTCCTCTCTCCCCTTTGTTGGGTATTTCAGCTAATGTCACCCCCATGGGGTCCTGGGAGTCTCTTGCTTTCCTGGCATCTGGGACTTTCTGTTGGCTACCCCCAATTCCCTATCCCCCATTGCTACACACATCTGTTCAATTTCCTGATCCTCTGTACATCTCCTGTCTCCTCCCACATCTGATCCTGTCCCCCCCCTTTTTTTTCTCTCCATCCTCTCTTTCCTCCCAAGTCCCTCCCACCTCTACCTCCTGTGATTATTTTGTTCCCCCTTCTAAGCAGGACTGAGGCATCCATACTTTGGCCTTCCTTCTTTTTGACCTTCATACGATCTGTAAGTTGAATCATGGGTATTCTGAGTTTTTTCCCTAATATCCACTTATCAGTGAGTACATACTATTTGTGTTCTTTTGTGACTGTGTTACCTCACTCAGGATGATATTTTCTAGTTCCATCCATTTGCATGCGATTTCATGAAGTCATTGTTTTCGATGGCTGAGTAGTACTCCATTGTGTAAATGTGCCACATATTCTGTACCCATTCTTCTGTTGAGGAACATCTGGTTTATTTCCAGCTTCTGGCTATTGTAAATAAGGTTGCTATGTACATAGTGGGGCATGTGTCCTTATCTACATATTGGAGCATTTTCTGGGTATATTCCTAGGAGTGGTATAGCTGAGTCCTCAGGTAAGTACTATGTCCAGTTTTCTGAGGAACTGCCAAACTGATTTCCAGAGTGGTTGTATCTGCTTACAATCCTACCAACAATGGAGGAGTGTTCCTCTTTCTCCACATCCTTGCCAGCATCTACTGTCATCTGAGTTTTTTTATCTGGTGTGATTGCATTTCCCTGATGACTAAGGATGTTGAGCATTTCTTTAGGTGTTTCCCAGCCATGTGAGATTCCTCAGTTGAGAATTCGGTTTAGCTCTGTACCCCATTTTTAATAGGGTTATTTGGTTCTCTGGAGTCTAATTTCTTGAGTTCTTTGTATATTTTNGATATTAGCCCTCTATTGGATGTAAGGTTGGTAAAGATCTTTTCCCAATCTGTGGGTTGCCGTTTTGTACCATTGACAGTGTCCTTTGCCTTACAGAAGTCTTGTAATTTTATGAGGTCCCATTTGTCAATTGTTGATTTTAGGGCATAAGCCATTGGTTTTCTGTTCAGGGAAATTTCCCCTGTGCCAATGTGTTCGAGGCTTTTCCCCCACTTTCTCTTCTATTAGATTCAGAGTATCTGGTTTTATGTGGCGGTCCTTGCTCCACTTGGACTTGAGCTTTGTACAAAGAGATAAAAATGGATGGATTTGGGGGCTGGAGAGATGACTCAGTGGGTAAGAGCACTGACTGCTCTTCCGAAGGTCCTGAATTCATATCCCAGCAATCACATGGTGGCTCACAACCACCTGTAATGAGATCTGATGCCCTCTTCTGGTGCGTCTGAAGACAGCTACAGTGTACCTATGTATAATAATAAATAAATCTTTGGGCTGGAGTGAGCAGGGACTGAACGAGCAGAGTTGATTGGAGTGAGCTAGGTCAACCAGAGCAAGTGGGGTTGACCAGAGTGAGCAGAGGTCCTAAAATTCAATTCCCAACAACCACATGAAGGCTCACAACTGTCTGTACAACTACAGTGTACTCACATACATAAAATAAATAAACAAACCTTTAAACAAATAAAAATAAATCTGTAAAAAATGGATTGATTTGCATTCTTCTACAGGCCAACCTCCACTTAAGCCAGCACCATTTGTTGAATATGCTGTCTTTTTTCCACTGGATGGTTTTAGCTTCTTTGTCAAAGATCAAGTGACCACAGGTGTGTGGGTTCATTTCTGGGTCTTCACTTCTATTCCACTGATCTACCTTCCTGCCACTCTATCAATACCATGCAGTTTTTATCACTATTGCTCTGTAGTACAGCTTGAGGTCAGGGACAGTGATTCCCCCACAGAAGTTCTCTTATTGTTGAGAATAGTTTTGCTATCTTGTGTTTTTTGTTGTTCCAAATGAAATTTGAGAATTGCTCTTTCTATTCTATGAAGAATTAAGTTGGAATTTTGATGGGGATTACATTGCATCTGTAGATTGCTTTTGATAAGATGGCCATTTTTACTATGTTAATCCTGCTGATTCATCTTCTGAGGTCTTCTTCAATGACCATGACTTTTAATTCCAACATTCAAGAAGCAGAGGTAGAAATGACTACTGAAGGTGCAGGGCCAATTTAGGCTACAAGGTTCCAGGCTAGCCAGAACTACAGAGTAAAATAAAACACTATCACAAAATGTGGGGGCTGGAGAAATGGCTCAGTGGTTAAGAGTGTATTCTGCTTTTACAGAGGACTTGAGTTCAATTCCCAATACACACACATATCAGGTAGCTACTAATAGACTGTAACTCTAATACCAGGGGAATCTGACTCCTTGGATGTGGAGCGCCGCCTCACATCGCCATTACAAGATGGCGCTGACATCCGCTGCCGGGAGTGATACTATGTTGCGCATGCGTAAGCCAGGCCACACCCTAAGGGCCNGAGTGCTNGCCTCTGANATCACATNGCATGATTCGACCTGTNCCAATCCATGAGCNCCANNTCNGAGGCNGAGTAGAGCTCCTATATAAGGGAGGCGGTTNTGTTGCTCGGGGTCTCCGTCTTTGGAAGCTTGTGCTCTCCCTCTCAAGAGTATTAAAGCTTTGCTACAGAAGGATCCTGTTTGTGTGCCGCGTTGTTCTTGCTGGCGAGACGGTTGGCGCGGGACACTTGGGTACCTGCACACACACACACACACACACACACACACACACACACACACTCCTGCATGTGCATTTACACAACAAAAATATAATTTTGCCAGGCATAATGTTATTGAGGCTGAAGAACTGCTGTGCTCTGGAGTTTGAAAGCAACCTAACCAACACATGCCATCCTCTCTGTGCATGTGTATGCATGTTAGTGTATGTGACTGTGCAGGAGTACATGAGGGTGGGTGCCTGTGGCAGTCAGAGGACAAGCTTGGATATCCTTCTCAGGAATATTGTCCACATTTGTTGAGGAAGGGGCTCTCATTGGCCTAGAGTTCATCAATTAGGCTAGATTGACTAACCATTGGATTGGAATTACACAAGAGTGCCATAACACTTGACATTTAGGTGGACCTGGGGGATCAAATTCAGGCAGGTCTTTGAGGTTTTAAGGCAAGCGCTTCGTCAACTGAGCTGGCCCCACCCCTAAGATCATGTCTTTTTTAAAAGAAAAAAAGGTAATGGGGCTGGGAGACATGGCTCAGAACTATTCTTCTTTGAGAGGATTTTAGATCAGTTTTCAGCACTCACAATGGCTCTGTCTCACTACTTCTGCTTCTACTCCAGCTCCAAGGGATCCATAAGCTCTTCTGGATTCTGCAGGTACCTGCACTCATGTGCACATAACCACACATATATGTATATATTTAGTATATATACTAAAATTTTTAAAGCAATAAAAAACATCTACCAAGCTGGGCAGTGGTGGCGCATGCCTTTAATCCTAGCACTTGGGAGGCAGAGGCAGGCAGATTTCTGAGTTCCAGGGCAGCCTGGTCTACAGAGTGAGTTCCAGGACAGCCAGGGCTATACAAAAAAAAAAAAAAAAAACCCTGTCTTGAAAAGACCAGAAAAAAAAATCTACCAAAAAGTATTATTTTGGTGAAATGAGTTTAGTGCTTATTAATTTGCTCCTTTGTTAGGAACACGTCATCATTATGTTGCTCATGAATCTTGCTTCGGGTAGCTTCACCTCTCACTCTGTGGATGAGTCAGGCTAGCAGGCTGGAGGCTGTAAGATCTGGTTTTCAAGCCAGTGCTGGACTCCACGACTGGCAAGGAAGTGCTGGCTCCCAGCCCAGAGTGCGGCCGAGTTCCGGGCTCCATCCATGTTCCTCTCCGCACGGGCTTCTTCACAGGCTGCCTGGAGTTTTTCCTGGCATATGACTGGACGCTGAGAGCTAGCATTCCAAAAAAGCAAAAAGCTGCACTGCCTCCGATTATCTAGTCTTCAAAGAAAACGCAGTCTTCCCTTTCAAAGACATCAGCGTATCAAAGTAGGACCAGTGGAGTGGGGGACAGCAGCGCCTCGTTTTGTGAAGTTATTACCTACCACAGAACACTAACAGTTTGTGCCAGGGAATGAAGTGGCTGCTAGATCTCCGATCTTCACATGCAAGCCAGGCTGAACTGGAAGGATCTGGGTGGCACAGAATGGATGTAGTGAGTCAGAGGTCTTGTGCAGAAAATGAAGCTGGGTGGGGTGCTTCAGTGGCAGGAAGGCTTCAGGAGGTGGGAAGCATTTTCTTTAAGCATCACCATGGTAGTTATTAGTAATTTGGCTAGGTTTCAAGACTGGTTACTTTGTCCCATTGTTGAGGGTGGGTGGGTAGATAGGGTATTTTTACTGCCGTGTTTCCTGCCCTTGTCTACTGCATGATGGCAGTGGTACAGCTTGCCAGGTGGGTGCAGGGAACTGAACCTGGGTCCTCTGGAAGAGCGACAAGTGCTCTTAACTGCTGGGCCATCTCTACAGCCCCGTACCCTACTGCATTTAAATGTATGATTTTCAGGCTAAGGGTGTAGCTTAGTGGAAGACCACTTGCTGATATTAGCCACGAGTTTGATTCTCAGCACCTCAAAAAAAAAAGTTTAATTTTATTTATTTAACATATTTTAAGAGGTGGGGATGTAGAGTCCTTGCCTAGAATGCAGAGTCCTGGGTTCTATCCCCAGTACCACATGAATCCCAGCACGAGGACACGGGAGAAGAAGGATGAGAATTGTAAGGTCAGCTTGGGTTACTAAGGGAGTCTGAGGCTGCTTCAGCTACATGAGAGACTGTCTCAAACAAACAAACAGCAACAACAATGAAAAGCCCTAAAACCAAGCAAACCACCTATCTCTCACATCACTACCCCTTCTCTTGAATTAACTTTGTTCTAAGAATACACCTATCGTGGTGGAGAGATGGCTCAATGGTTTGGAGCCCTGGCTGTTCTTTCAGAGGGTCTGATGCCATCTTAGCCTTCCCAGGCACCAGATAGAAAAGTACATATATATACCCAACCAGACAAAACTCTCACACACATCTTTTTTTAAACAAAATCTGTGGCAAGGTGTTTGTGCATGCTTGTAATCCTGGCTCTTTGTAGGTCGAGTTCAAGGCTAGAGTTAGCCCTATTAGACCATGCTTCAAACAAACCCAAAGAAGAAAGGAAAAACTCACACTTGTGAACAAAGTAGACTTTTGATTCACCATCTTCCACTGAGCAAAGAATGATTCTCAATGTCAAGTAAAGAGCCTGGGAGGGCTGGTGAGATAGCTCAGTGGGTAAGAGCACCCGACTGCTCTTCCGAAGGTCCGGAGTTCAAATCCCAGCAACCACATCTCATAACCATCCATAACAAGACCTGACTCCCTCTTCTGGAGTGTCTGAAGACAGCTACAGTGTACTTACATATAATAAATAAATAAATCGTTTTTTTTTTTTAAAAAAAAAGAGCCTGGGAGATGGATACAGTAGCAGATGCTGTAATCCTAGGCCTTGGGAAGCTGAGGCAGGAACATCACCATGGACTTGAGGCCCCCCTAAGCTACCTAGTGAGTCCCAGGTCAGTCTTTGTCACATGTAAAAAGCTCGTCTCCAAAAAAAGTTTGGCATGATGATGAAATAGATGAGGGTGATATTTGATGGTAATTTTCTTCTATACTTGAGTTATAAGGACAGGCTAGTGTGATGAATGAGGAATGTCTTCCATGGTCTTGGGCATCTGACGACTTGGTCCAGGAGTAGTGGTACTGTATGGGGAAGTTTAGGTGTAGCCTTGCTAAAGAAAATATGTCCCTGGGGGGCTTTGTGAACTTAAGACCTAGTCCTGCTAGACCTGTCTCTGCTTTGTGCTTTGACTTTGAAGATGTGAGCTCTGGGATTCCTGTTCTGGCTGCCATGCCTCTGCTCTCACATTATGGACTCTTACTCCTCTGAAACTGTAAGAAATAATCTTTCTTCCTTTAAGTTCCAGTGGTCCTGGTGTTTTATCACAGAAAGAGAAATATAACCAATACAGCTAGTAATGGGGACTTCTGTGGAAAGAGCAACTATAACAATATGTGTAAGAATTTTTAGATTTAGAGGTCTGGTGGCATACACTGGAGATTCCACCACTGGGAGGTGGAGGCAGAAGCATCAGGATTTCAAGGTCAGCCTTGGTAACAAAGTGTGTTTGAGGCTAGCCTGGCATATGTGAAACCCTATTTTAAAGTCCTCTTCTGAAATGAACCAACTAAATTAGATAAATTTCTAGTACTACTTCAGTATTCAAGCATGTATATGTATTTTTTTTTTAAAACAAAATAGGAACAAAGAAATTTAGTAGCATCAGCAAGTAAGTCTTGTGTTTTTTTTTTTGTTTTTGTTTTTTTGGATTTTTGAGACAGGGTTTCTCTGTGTAGCCCTGGCTGTCCTGGAACTCACTCTGTAGACCAGGCTGGCCTCGAACTCAGAAATCTGCCTGCCTCTTCCTCCCAAGTGCTGGGATTAAAGGCGTGCGCCACCACGCCCGGCTAGTCTTGTGTTTTTAGGCAATATAATCTCAGTCACAAATATTCAACTCTGACGTTAGTGGAAAATCATCCACTAACTTTTTATTACACAAGATATTTTCATATTGTGATTTGTGATCATTGTGGATGTGTTTGTGTGTGTGTCACCTTGACACAAACATAAAACATATCTGGAAAGAGGGACTCTCAATTGAGGAACTGCCTCCATCAGATTAGTCTGCAAGCAAGTCTGTGAGGCATTTTCTTGATTGGCCAATGTGGGAGGGTCCACCTTACTGTGGGTAGTGTCACCACTGAGCAGGCAGCACTGAAGTGTATGAGAAAGTGGGCTAAGCAGGGCATGAGGAGCAAGCCAGTAAGCAGTGTTCCTCCATGGCTTCTGCTTCATCCAGCTCCTTCCATAGCTCCCCTCAATGGACTGTGATCATATATGTATGTATGTGTGTATGTATGTCAAAAACCCTATTTACCCCAAAGTTGCTTTTAGTCAGTGCTTTATCAAAGCAAAATGAAAGCAGAGAAATACAGGTCTTACCAAAAAAAGGTAATACATGTTGGAGAGAGGGCTCAGTGGCTAAGAGCATGTGCTGCTTCTGCAGAGGACCTGAGAGTAAGAGTCTGTGATTTGCCAAAGAAAAATACCCAGGACTCATATAGTACATAATGCAAAGAGTGTTTTATTCTGCAGAAGTCAAGCATTACTAGAACAGAGAGACAACCAAGTGAGCTTGCAGGCCTGATTTAAAGCACACTAAGGAATTCTGGGGTAGGTGACCTCTATGTTAATCTGTTGAGTTCATCTCTATGGACATTCCATTACTGGGGTGTGGGGGGCTGGAAACTTGCTGAGAAAGTAGCTGAGGAAACTTCTGACTCGTTGTCTTTGCCTCAGGCCAGGTAGCAGGGGAGCCTCTGAGTCCCGGATTTGCCTGGAATTGCCCAGTTCTTGAAAACAGATTTAGGCCTGGTCTTGGAAACTGCCAGTTTGAAGCCTGAATCAGCCTAGGCCTCTCATGGGTTTGGTTCCCAGTGTCCACATAGCAGCTCACAGCCCTCTGTAATTCCAGTTTCAGGGATCCAATGCCCTCTTCTGTCTTCACAGGCCAGGAAAAAAAAAAAAAATGGAGTCACAGATGGCTGTGAGCTGCCATGTGGGTTCTTTGGAAGAACAATTAGTGCTTTTAACTGCGGGTCCATCTCTCCAGCTCTAAATAAATTAAAAAGCAAAATAAGACAAAATAAACCCAATAAAATTATGCCAAAAAGATTTTTAAAAAGAGGAACCTAATCGGGCATGGTGGTGCACGCTTTTAATCCCAGCACTCGGGAGGCAGAGGCAGGCGGATTTCTGAGTTCGAGGCCAGTCTGGCCTACAAAGTGAGTTCCAGGACAGCCAGGGCTACACAGAGAAACTCAGTCTCGGGAAAAAAAAAAAAAAAAGAGGAACCTAAATTTTAATAACTCAGGTGGAGCAATTTCCAGTGGTGTGGTGGGAGAGTTTGATTTGGTAGATTTTTCTGTGGTTGGCTGTTGGCTAGTCTCATGGGCTTTTGTTTGTTTTGTTTTTGTTTTTTCCAAGACAGGTTTCTCTGTGTAGTCCTAGCTGTCCTGGAACTTGATCTGTAGACTGGCTTCAAACTCAAGAGACCCACCTGACTGCCTCCTGAGTGCTGGGATCAAGGGCACCTGCCACCACAGCCTGGCTTTTTTCTTTTTTCAAGGGATGGAGAGATGCTGGAGGCTTGGTTCCTCCTGATCTGTCTGTGACAAAGCAGGGACCGGGAACCTTGCGCTAGCCAGAGATTTGAGCGGGGTATACTTCTGAAAGATGTGCAATATTCAATGCGACAAAACAGACAAGAAGAAAGCTTGTGTGCTAGGTGAGTAGCAGGCTTGTCTACAACAAACACTTCATTCTGGAGAGAGGTGGGACCATCCTTACTGCAAGCACTGATTGGTCTCTTGTTGAAGCTTGCTAGGGTTCACAGTGGGAGCCACTTAATTAAAAGCTTCTTTTAGAATATTCTAGCAAGTTTCATGAAGCTTTCTCACCAAGAATTTACATGCTGGAATTTTAAGGAAGAAATATTTTCTTAATGCAATTTCCCCAAATGGAGCAGCAACATATTGCATGAGGCATATGAGTTATGACTGCTGGTTCTTGTATATTTTGAATTTCCCAAAGATGAGTAGTGAGTCATCCAGATTAAACCATGTAGTGGTGAGTTTGGGCTACTTCGATTTATGTTCCCGATGGGTCCAGTGCTTCCACCATCTGCCCAGGAACTCTCTGGATACTCAAGAGACAAAGACACACACATATTAGCTTATTTAAAAAAAAAAAAAATGCCTTGACTACTCAAAGGCTGGGCAGTTCTTTCCTTTTTTTTTTTTTTTTTAAAGATTTATTTATTTTATGTATATGAGTACACTGTAGCTGTACAGATGGTTGTGAGCCATCATGTGGTTGCTGGGAATTGAATTCAGGACCTCTGCTTGCTTTGGTTGGCGAAGTCAGTGCTCTTAACCTCTGAGCCATCTCTCTAGCCCAAAGGCTGGGCAGTTCTAAACCTCCTGTAGCTAGTGTACTTTTCCCTCTGGTACTCCTGGCTCAATATCATCTAAATCTACTTTTAACTTTGATGCCCTGTTACCTTCTGTGAGGCCTACTGGTCCTTGCTGCCCAAGACACTTCTGGACAACCCTCCTGGAGGCTGCTATCCCTTACACCTACATTTCAGATGATCTTTCTTCTGTAGCTCTAAATCTGATCCATCTCTCTCCTCCCCCACTGCACCTCCCCCTCCCCAGTCATGGCCCACACAACTCTAAGGGTCGCTGCCACATCTCCCTTTGTTCAGCCATTGGCTGCTGGCATCTCCATTGTCAAAAACAATTAGAGACAAGGACCTTTAACATTTGGACACACAGATTATCAATGAACAAAAATCATTAAAACCAATCTTCAACAAAGTCTTGGAAACTCTGATGAGTGAGCTTGACCCATTGGCTATATATGTCAGTCCCAAATGAGAGATGGTGTTACTGCAGCAATACTATCCATGGAGTGAAATTCTTGACCTGGTATCAGGTTGTCTTTGATGCTACACTGTTCAATTCTTGGGGCTATCTAGTGAATTGAACGACATGGGATGGAACTGATTGAACTAATCATGTCAGTTCAAAATAAGAATTTCCTATGTTAATCTTTGAAAGAAACTTAAGTCAGACTTCCTTCAATGACCTAATTAGGGCAGTTGTGGAAGTCTGTCTTCAAGCCAGGAAAATTAGTGACAACCTTATTAATCAGAGTTCTAAAAGTTACATATGCTCTTATTATTTAAAAAATTATTTGCATACACATCCTGCTTGTATGTATGTCTGTGCAGCACTTCTGTTCCTGGAAGCCACAGAAACCAGAAGAGGGCTTGAAAGTCCTCAGAACTGGAGTTACACATGTGTGAGCTGCCAGGTAAGTGCTAGGAGTTAAACTTGTGTCCTACGGAAAAGTAGCCAATGCTCTTAACTGCTGAGCCATCTTTAAAAACAAAATAAAACAAAACAAAAAACAACAAAAAACCTAGCCATGTCTGTGCATGTCTTTAATCCCAGCCCTTGGAAGGCAGAGGCAAGTGGATCTCTGTGAGTTTGAGGCCAGCCTGGTCTATATAGTGAGTTTCAGGATAGTGAGGGTGATATAGACACTGTCTTAAAAAAAAAAAACAAAAAAAAAACCAAAAAACCACCCCCCCAAATGAAACAAAACAACAACAAAAACCCAAAAACCACTTGATATGCTCATGTGCCACATCGTGTAAGTGGAGGTCAGAAGACAACTTTCTGGAGTTGGTGCTCTTCTACCACGGGGGTGCTGGGGCTAGGGGGAGCTCCTATGCACAGTATATTTCTGCAAACATCCAAAATTCCCCACAGATAAGGCTTTCTTCCTCATTGAGGGTTGGTCTCGGCTACCCATCTGGGGCTGTTCTATTAAATTGTTTTTGGAATTTTTACATTCAGTTATGCAGTTTCTAGACACAAACTCTATTAATGTTATTAAAATTAAATTTCTAATTCATACAGGTGTGCTTTACAATGGTGATTTAGTCACACCCCCCCCCCCCACTAGTTGACTTCTCATAAAAATGATTGCCAAAGGGGCGGTGGTGGCACACACTTTTAGTCCCAGCACTGAGGAGGTAGGGGCATGGGCAGCCAAATCTCTGAGGCCAGCCTGGACTATAAAGACAAACACTGTCTACAAAAACCAAAAAGGAAAAATAAATAAATAAAAAAGGAAAAAGAAAACGATTGCTTATTTGTGTACTTCTCTTAGTAGCTGTTCTTACTTTTGTTCTCTTATCATTGTCATTTCCCCTCACCATGGTGTTTTCTCTTGCCGCCAAAAACAAAACAAAACAGAAAAACCCCAACCCCAACCCAACAAACAAAAAGTAACAACAAAAACCCCAAAAGCAGAGAAAAAAATCCCAAAGACCAAATAAACAAATCCCCAAACCATCCCAATTTAAGTTAATACATTGTTGCAATGTGGGTTTATGTACTAATCTTATAGCCCAGCTTCCCAGTCAGGTATGGTCCTTAGGCTAAATTTTTAGGGGCATGGGAGTGTCAAAAAAAAAAAAAAAAAGGAGAGAGAGAGCGCGAGCGAGCCTGGAGACTTAGACTGAGCTGAACTCTATGGAGGCTATAGACTATGTGATACTCTTCAGGAATTATGTTCTATCAAAGTATTACACCCTGTTTGCTAACAAGTGCCACTAAAGGACTTGCCACTAAGTCAAAGCAGGCTCACTAAGTACAGTCACCCTGATGGTTACTTTTAGTAGTCACTGTCACTGAAATCCATTGTGTAAGCACAGGTTCAAAGGAGAACTGTGGCTTTTCCATCTTGTGACTTAAAACTTCTGCAATCCTAAGATGTATATGATCTGTTCTGATTTCACCTGTTCCTGGTCTTCCTTTACCATGTCATTTACAGGATCAGATGAATGGACTATCCTACCTCTTCAGATAGCCAGGTGGCAAAATACATGAACAGATGAAACAATACAATATTCTGAGAATATTTAATGGAATGGACTAGAAATATAGGCTTTCAGGAGCTGGCACCTTATTAGCATTATTTGCAAAACTCTGAGATTTAAGCAAAGGAGCAAACTTGACTGACTTTTCTTACTGTCCCCATAGTCGTTTCTGAATCGATGTAGTGTCTTTCTTGCTCTAGTTATGAATGAAACACTGCTGAGTGTTCCTAACAGAGAATCTACTTGCTAGGAAATGGAGTGGTTAGGATGGTTTGACTGTTAAGCACACTGCTGATCAAATGTTTCATTGAGAAAGCTGTCAATCAGCTGTACCGTACCTATAGTCTGATTCTGTAATGAGCATAGCTCCTAATGAGTCACTTGCCCTATTTCCAGGAACAATGCTTAAGGTGGATTTTATTATTGAATAGTAATCCAGGAGATCTGATAACATTTTGTTGGCTTGAGATCTGATCCCCCTGGGGGGCCCTCCCCAGAGAATAGAGAATTTAATATTGAAAGCTTGCAAAGATTTGTGAGGGAAAAGCCTAGGCAAACAAAACAAAACAAAACTGACAAGTAATTTGTCCTAGAGTAGTTATAGGAGCTGAAATCGTGGTATCATAATTTCTCTTTTCTTTGCTGTTGAAATGCATTTGTGTGTCACAATATAAGCCTCAGTAAAAGTTAGCTTAATTAATAAATTAAAAAAAAATCAGAGGTTGGAGAGACAGCTCAATGGTTAAGATTACTGGTTGGTGGCTCTTCCAGAGGACCCAGGTTTATTTCCTAGCACCTACATGGTGGCTCACAACCTTCTACAAATCCAGATCTAGGAAACTTAATGCCCTCTCTGGTTTCCACAGATACTGAATGAATAGATTTTATTTATTTATTTTTTGCATGCAAAACACCCAAAGACATAAAGTAAATAAACCTTTAAACATTATTTTTTAAAACTCTAAAAATTATACTTAGAAGCTCAGTAAACTCAATTATAACCTACTTTAACAATTATTTTTATCTATATGCTTATGCACCATGTATGTTCCCGCTGTCTTTGGAGGTCAGAAGAGGACATTGTATCCCATGACCTTAAGAGTTAGAGATGGTTGTGAGCCTTCATGTGGGCACTGGGAATAGAACCCAGGTTCTCTGCAAGAACAAGCGCTCTTAATCACTGAGTCAACTCTCTAGCCCAACAATACACTGCCTTTTACTATATACATAACTAAAAATAATAAATCTTTAAAAAAGATCTAGCTTCAAAACCAAAATGAAAGCAAAGCAAAAGAAAATCCCACCTACAACACAAAGCAAGGAAACAAAACCAGAGAGAGAGAGAGAGAGGGGGGGGGAGAGAGAGAGAGAGAGAGAGAGAGAGAGAGAGAGAGAGAAAACACAAAAAGAAGACAGTACCATGCTAGAGCAGGGTGAGTCTGGAATCACGCAGGGGGTATTTATAAACAGAGAAGCAGCCAGGTGGCAGGCTGCATCTGCAGGTCCTGCTTTTTGAAAGGCTGAGATGGGAAGATTACTTGAGCCTAGGCATTTAACACAGCCAGACCCTTTTTCAAAGCAAACACAGAAGACATTCAACAACTAGAGGGAGAATGCAAGTGATGAAGGAGGCAGAGGCTGACATCAGCAATTGCAAGTCAAGGAATGCCAAGAATCTCTAGGGAATCGCCAGAAGTCAGGACAAGGCAGGAGGGTTTCAGAGGAACTAGGGGCTAAACCCAGGGTTTAGGTATGCTAATCAATCAATGAATCCTACCATTTAGCTATTTCCTCTGCCCCAGAGCTGTGAAGTAGTAAATCTCAATTATTTTAGGCATCCAAGAGTCTGTGGCGGGCTGGAGAGTTGGCTCAGTGGTTAAGAGCACTGACTGCTCTTCCAGAGGTCCTGAGTTCAAATCCCAGCAACCAAATGGTGGCTCACAACCATCTGTAATAAGATCTGATGCCCTCTTCTGGTGTGTCTGAAAAAAGCAAGAGTGTACTTGCATACATAAAATAAATAAGTAAATATTAAAAAAAAAAAAAAAAAAGAGTCTGTGGCATTTAAAGCAACCCAAAGAATGACAACATATATATGTACACACACACACACACACACACACACAGAGTCTGGGTTCCCATGCATGTGAGGCAAGCATCCTACCATTCTACCACTCGCTAAATTTCCAGCCTAATTTTTACTTTTTATTATAAGAAAGGTTCTCACTAAATTGCCCAGGTTAGCCAAGCTGATCTTGCTTCCTGTCTCAGGATCCACAGTAGCCGGGAGCACATATTTCACCACCACACCTGGTTTCTGTGTGTCTTTAAACTACTTTTTTTTTTTTTTTTCAATTTTATTTTTGCTCACCATTTTAGATACTTTCTTTAGCTGAACCCTCTACATCACTTGTTCTGTGATGTATCTAATGTGACTTGAGTTTTAAAGATTAGGTAATTCTTTTTTTAAAATAATTTATTATTATTTTATGTGCATTGGTGTTTCCCCTCACATGCCTGTGTGAGGGCATCAAATCCTCTGGACCCTGAGTTAGAGTGGGAATAAGCACCTTTCACACTGAGACATTTCTCTAGTCCAGACTTCAGCAATTCTGGCTAACATCTGACTTTCTCTCGCTCTCTCTTTTTTAAAATTATTATTATTTTTTTTGTTTTGTTTTTTTCGAGACAGGGTTTCTCTGTGTAGCCTTGGCTGTCCTGGAACTCACTCTGTAGACCAGGGTGGCCTCGAACTCAGAAATCCACCTGCCTCTGCCTCCCAAGTGCTGGGATTAAAGGCGTGCGCCACCATGCCCGGCTTATTTTTTATTCTTATTTTTTGTATTAAAGGCAGGTTCATCGGGAAGCTGCTTTCTGGTGGGTGAGTTCATGGGCCCCAACTGAGGCCAGGGAAGTTGCTGTGGGGAAAGGGGGGTGGGGCAGGGATAGAGAAAGAGATGGGGGTGCATGCATGCAGAGAGAGATGAGGAGAAGGGAGAATCCAAAGTGTCGGGATTATACAGCTTAAATTTTTATTTATTTGTTATATACATATGATGAGTATGCTGTAGCTGTCTTCAGACACACCAGAAGAGGGCAACAGATCCCATTACAGATGGTTGTTGGGCCATCATGTGTTGCTGGGAATTGAACTCAGGACCTCCGAAAAACAGTCAGTGCTCTTAATCAATGAGCAATTTCTCCAGCCTGAGTTTCTCTCTCATAATCAGTTTTCTACCTATTTCAGTAACAGACCATCTTAATTTGGTTTCTTTTCTTTTTTCTTTTCTTTTCTTTTCTTTTCTTTTCTTTCTTTCTTTTCCTTCCTTCCTTCCTTCCTTCTTTTTTTCTTTAGACAGAGTCTAGCTCAAGTTGGTCTCAAACTCTGGACACTTCTCCTTACCCCTGTGAGTACTGGGATTACAGAACCATGGTTTACTTTTTTTCTTTTTAAGTACACTGTATCTCTCTTCAGACACTCCAGAAGAGGGAGTCAGATCTTGTTAAGGGTGGTTATGAGCCACCATGTGGTTGCTGGGATTTGAACTCTGCACCTTTGGAAGAGCAGTCGGGTGCTCTTACCCACTGAGCCATCTCACCAGCCTCTACTTTTTTTCTTTTTAAATGGTACGATTTTTTTTGTAGCCCTTGTAGAGTTGAACTCCAGATACTTGTCTGTTTCTCCTAAGTACAGGTTTAAGAAGTGTGTGCCACTATGGGTTTAGCTATGTCTTAATTTTTTTTTTTTAAAGATTTATTTATTTATTATATGTAAGTACACTGTAGCTATCTTCAGACACTCCAGAAGAGGGCGCCAGATCTTGTTACAGATGGTTATGAGCCACGTGGTTGCTGGGATTCGAACTCGGGACCTTCGGAAGAACAGTCAGTGCTCTTAACCGCTGAGCCATCTCACCAGCCCCCGCTATGTCTTAATTTTAATTCTATGTATTGTCATACACAATGAAAGCTCTATTTTCAACTTGCCTACAAGGAAGAAAGGGCCATACTAAGTTCTCACAGGAGAGATATGCATCAGTGGTGTGCATAGCTATTTAGAAAGTTTCTTGTTCTTATTTTTGCTTTCAGTACTGGTTTTTTGTTTGTTTGTTTGTTTATTTTTTTTTTTTTCCGAGACAGGGTTTCTCTGTGTAGCCCTGGCTGTCCTAGAACTCACTCTTGAACCTTGGGCCTCCTGCTAAAGAACTAGCCTTCCTCCAATTTAGGTTTAAAAGCCATCTTATAGTAAAAAACAAACTAGGCTGTCTCCTGTTTTAAGATTAAATTTGTTTCTTAAGGACTGGACTATGTCCCACCTGTAACCGTAACTACAGATGGTTCTGTACTGCCTGCTCCAGGAATAGCAATCTTGTCTTTGTTTCTAACCATCTTGCAACCCTACCTTTGTTTCAAAAGGTTATATGACCACCCATGACAGGCTTGTTCTGAGGACCGGCTGTTATGACTACCTTGTTGTGCTCATCCTCCAACCGTATCTGTTTCTGGTCTTTAGGACTAACTTGTTAGGATGTTCTGCTCCTGTAGCCCTGTCTACTTTGGAAACTTCTTACTCCTAAGCTATAAAAAGAGCCTTGTTTCCTCACATCCAATGCTGACCTCTTAAACTGTGCCTGGGGGTTCGGGGAGGCATCCCCTGTACACAAATAAAACAGTTTGCTTTAATTAACCTGGCCCTGGTGATTTGGGTCAGATGTCTTTCTCCTTTCATTTTGGGATTAACACTGCCACGGAGCCACATTCTCTTTTGTTTTGGAAACTGAGTCTCACTCTGTATGTACCCTGAGCTGGCTTCACACTAATGGTAATCTTGCCACTTCAGCCTCCTAAGTGCTCAGACAGTGTTTTTCTCTATACCTCTGGCTGGCCTATAATTAATTCTGACTAATGTAATGAGCAGCTTCTCAAGTTCTTTTGGCTATTCGGATATCTTTGGAGAAATAATGATTCAGATTCTTTTCTCATTTTAAAATGTGGATGGTCTTTGTATTATTGAGTTCTAGATATGGAAGAGATATGATTTACAGATTGTTTTCTCAAATACATGTTCCCCTTTTACATGTCTTTAGGTATTTCCCAGCCTCTTTTTATTTTATTTTCAGACTACATAGTGCAGGGTGACTTCATGCTCCCGTTTCGTCCACCAGAGTGCTGGAGCTATAAATATGAGCTATTATATTCAGGCTTTTTGACTTCTTTGTTAGGGTCTCTATTAGTTAGTTAATGCTGCCATACCACAGACTGAAGATGACATCTTTGAGGATTACAATTTCAAAAACTTAATTTAATCCATATAACTCTGTTCTCCAGACCACTCAGATTTATGTTCGCCTCAACTTAAAAATGCATTCTATTTATTCCAAGAGACCATTTATATCCACATGAACTCTAAATTAAAAATCTTATCTAACTAAATACAGGTTAAATGGGGTGTGGTGCCACAAGTCTGTAGTTCCAGCATTTAGGAGGCTGAGGGTTTATAGGCTATCATTTGAGCCTGGTTCAAGACCAGTCTAGGTAATATAGTGAGATTCCCATGGTGGTGGTGGGGGCACCTAACAAACAAAATAAAGTGTGGTTAAATATTCTTGTTTTTTTTTTTTTTGTTTTTGTTTGTTTGTTTGTTTGTTTTTTCTGAGACAGGGTTTGGTTTCTTTGTGTAGCCCTGGCTGTTCTGGAACTCACTTTGTAGACCAGGCTGGCCTCGAACTCAGAAATTTGCCTGCCTCCTGAGTGTTGGAATTAAAGGCATGTGCCACCACGCCTGGCTTGAGGTTAAATATTCTTAATAAAAAACGTGGAATGTTTCAAAAGCTGAAAAATTCTGACCGCCAGTATGGTACCAGTGGAAAATTTCACATTATAAACTCCTGCTTTATGTACAAATTAAAACTACTGCATGAGCCAGGTGGTAGCAGTGCATGCCTTTAATCCTAGCACTTGAGGGGCAGAGTCAGACTGATCTCTGGGTTCAGGGCTAGCCCAGTCTACACAGTGAGTTCCAGGATAGCCAGGTCTACACAGAGAAACCCTGTCTTGAAAAACCAAATCCAAATCAAACCAACCAATCAAAAAAACCAATTGCATGAAGTGCCCTTCAGGATATATTTGCTGAGAAAGATGTATATGAGCTAAATTAACTTTGTGTTTTGAGTTGGGTTCGGTCCCCGATTCTTCTTTAAGTGTATTCCTCTATCTCCTCCCACCCCCAAACTGAAAAACAGAATGGTCCCAGCATTTCAGATAAAAGACATTCTCTCTTTGTATTATCTAAACTATATATGAGTGATACTGGAGATGGGTTATCCTGAGGCAAAATCCTCTCTAGCTAAGAAGCAGAGCAGTTACACGCTTCCAGGATACAAAGCTGGGGCACACATAGGACAGATATTCTCATTCCAAAAGAGAGAAACTGGAGAAGAGGAAGGGGGCCAGGTGCCAAGCACATATACATCCCCGGGGGGAGTGCCAGGTGTAGTGTCACTTGCTTGCAATCTCATCATCAGGGAGACTGGACCAGTTACTGTTGTGAATTCCATCCTGGACCATGCACCAAACAGACAAACAAAACCACCAACAGAGACACATACATCTATAGCAAGGCAAGCTCCTCCTTACTTATTATACAGAGAAGTAGCTGGAAAAACAGCCCATAAAGAATGGCTTGAATGGGTGAGTACCTAGATATCTAAGAAATGAAATCTCGATTTCTCTCTCTCTCTCTCCCTCGCCCTCCTTAAGAGGCCAGAGTATGACACCAGGTGTCTTTCTCTATTGCCCTCTGCCTTGTTGCCTTGAGACAGGGCCTTTCACTGCATCAGAAGTTCATATTTTGGGATCAGCCTGTCCTCCTCCTGCAGTGCTGGGGTTACAGATACTTGAAGCATGCCTGGGTTTTCTGTGGGTGCTGGGGATTCAAATTTAGGCCCTACTGCTTTCAGAGCAGATGCTCGTATTCACTAAGTCATCTTCGCAGTCCCAGAAACGAAATCTTTGAAGATTCTTCTCTGGCTGCTGTATAGTCCCATTTGGCTGCACACTCTCTAACAATTGGTTGTCATAGGTTAGATGTACTGAAGGGGAGTCAGCAGTTCAGCGTGCCCAAGGAGCTGTAATGACTCAAGTGCATTTTGGAAGAGAACAATTAGAGAATCTGGAAAGGACAAAATATAGTTTGGTGAATGAACGTGAATACTACTGAATACTACAGGATGGGGGGAATGTTAATGGGATTATGAAGAGTGTAAGCCGGTTAATTACGATGGTGGGAGGTTAGGGATGAGTAAGCCGCTCCTCTCATCTCAAAGGCATTTCAAATTAGCTTAATAAACGCTGTGAGTATGGGGATGAGTATAATTCACACCACCCTTGGATTTGCGGCTTAGAGATAGCTTATCTACATTTTTAAGATTAGTAACTATGTGTTGCCCCCACCTCTGTATTTTCTTTTTCTTTTTTTTTTTTTTTGCTTGCTCTTGACAAAAGGCAAAGGTTGAAATTCAGCACCAGAAAACTGGGTTGTCTAAAATAAGGTAGCAGCTGCTTTGTAGTTCGCTTTGCTTAGAGTGAGGGCTAAATAAAAAAAGGTACCGCGGTGAAGCATTTGGCACAGTACACGCACTGCATGTGGACATCAGGTTCCGCCCACACTCTTCCTCCCTGGAATGATCCTTGCAAAAAAAGCCACCTACTGAGGCGAGGGTCTTTCACCACGATCGCTTGGACAGCCCAGATGACTCAAGAGTATTTTATTGCCTTCCGCAGCCTCCCAGCGCAAAAGCCAAGGGTGAGAGGCAAGCTAACTTCTCTTGGACAAAGGGTGTCCAGGCAGCCGCGGCTCTAATGACAAGCCCTGAGCTATTTCCTAAGGTGGCGGCCGTCCCAGGGTTCGGGTAACGGGCTTGCCAAGGAGGGGGCGGGGCGACTCCAGGTTTGGGAAAGGCCACTCCACTCCTGGGGCTTCCAGCAGTCCACGTCCTACGGCAAGCAGGAGGAGACAAACGCCGCCCCTCCTCGTCCGCACCTTCCTCGCTCAATATCGCGACCCGGGCTCCCGGTGGACGCTCGGCCGTGGGTGTGTGTGTGTCTGTGTGTGTGTGAGGGGCGGCGCTACGTGTGGCGCAACCCTGCCTCGGCACCCAGTTACCTTCACCGCCTCGGAGCGCCGCACTTGCCGATCCTGGCGCGCGGTCCCGTGGAGCGGCGTCGCGGGGCGCTTCCCAGTGGGACGAAGGGAAAGCCCAGCGGCCCGCGAGAGCCGGAGGCGGGGCAAGGGCGCCGCGCGGGCGATAGGGGGCGGGGCTAGGTGTGCGCGGGGGGCGGGGCGTGGTGACGTCGCGGGCGCCGGTCGTGCTGTGGCGGTGGCGGTGGCGGCGGCGGCGGCGGCGGCTGTGGTAGTGTCGGCGGCAGGCTGTCCGGGAAGCAGTAGCAGCGACGGCAGCAGCAGCGGCGGCCCTGAGGAGAGGAAGGCGGCCGCGTCGGCAGCGGCTCGCTCGTCAGGCGGAACCTCGAACTGCCCGGAGGTCGCAGGCGCCGAGGCATTTGTCGTTTCCTACCGGGCTCGGCGCTCCCGGCCCTGGCTGGGCAGGGCAGAGTGCCCCTGGGGAGGGGCGGAGCTGTAGGTGAGGCTTTGGGACCCCTCCCCCTCCTTTTTGGGCCGGGGGTGGGGAGGAGGATGGGGAGGTCGGACCCCGCCCCAGCGCACCCGAGCCCACCGGCGGCCGCGCCCTGCGGAGCTCCCGGATTGGGCGGGAGCGAAGGCGCTGGCGGTAGGGATCGCTGCTGGAGGTGGGAGGTGGGGGGCTTCTGGCCCACCGAGAGCCGGGGGTGGGAGGCATGATGTGGGGCTATTGGGGAGCCCTGGAGTTGGGGTGCGGCCAAGGTGGATCGGATGTAAAATGTTTAAGATGGTCTTATTATTTTGAACCTGGTTAGATAGAAGAGGAAAGGTTGTATTTCAGATGGAAAATGAGGCATGGAGGTTGCCTTGGAGGTAGCTGGAGGGGCTCCTGCAGCAGATCTCACATTGCTACTCTAGGGTCTTGGTTCTTTTCTTGGTCAGATGAGTAGTATTCGCTGAGGGAAGAGAATCCCTTTGCGTTGACTTGGGGTAGGTAAATTGTGAGCGTGAGGGAGTGAGGTTTTTACACACAAGAAGGAAGACGTTGATGTTTAGACAACTTCATTCTATAGCAACCAACCAAGAAGGAGTTTGTCTCATTACTCTTAGCCCCTCAGAAGTGCTATCAGCCTTTTCTTTTCCTTGCCCCCCTCAACCCCCGCTCTTGTGCGTGATCTCTTTGTACCATTTTTCATTTTTGAGTTGACCCATCCCTTAAGAAAAGGCCCTGGACTCAGGTAGTTTCGTTGCCAGGCGTATTTCAGAGTAATAGTTGCAGGTGGTTGTGGCTGATTGCTTTGAGCAAACTGTGAACAGTTCTGTTGGAGATGACTGTATGAAAATTGCTTAAGCGTTTACAGTGCATCTGTCTCTTACACCTTGCTTTTCAATAGACCTTGATACATTTTGAGTTCATTTATTCATTATGTGTGTGTGCGAGCGCACACAGGATGGATTACTCCCACCCTCTTTGAGGTCAAAGGTCAAAGCTTTGGGGACTTGGTTCTCCCACTGTGGATGGCAGGGATCAAACTTTGGTTGTTAGACTTGTGCCATAAGCACTTTTATCTGCCGAGTTATCTGGATGTCCCTAGTTTTCGGATCCTTCTGTCTCAGCCTTCCAAGTGTGAGATTAGAGATGACCTACCCTGCCTGGCTTTCTTGAAGATCGCTTTTATTTTTTTATTTTCAGGTGTACTTACTGTTGTCTTTTTTTCCCCCCCTTTTCTTTTGTTTTGTTGTTTTCTGAGACAGGATTTCTCAGTGTAGCCCTGGCTGTCTTGAAACTTGTTCTGTCGACCAGGNTGGCCTCACACTCAAAGATCTGCCTGCTTCTGTCTCCCAAGTGCTAGAATTAATGGCATGTGCCACCACACCTGGCTTTATTTCAGTCTTTACTAAACATTAAAAAATGAAATAGAATTTTTTCTTTACGTAAGTACCTCTATTTCTAAGGAATATTGTCAGAGTCAAGGGATTTTAAAATGTTCTTCTGGTACCCTGTGGGAACATGTATCGTACTTTGTTGGGAGACGATACTAAGGCGAACAGTGTCCATCAGCATTTTACTCTGTACCACAATAAACCTAAGTCTTTTTTGGATTCTTGCTTCCTATTAGATTATTGTAGTCACGTGTCTTATCATTTATGACTTAAAATATTTCTTGTTGAGTAAATAGGCCATTTGATGGATATATATTGTAATATAATGAGAGGCATGGCACTCAGTAGTTCACTTATAGAAGAAGAGAACAACTGCTATAAAATCAAATTTAAACAGCAACTTTCCTAACACTTACCTAATTTACTTGGGGAAGTGACCAGGGGAGTGCTTTTCTGTAACTCAGGAGAGAAATAACATAGGTTTGGTTCAGTAGTTCTCCAACTGACTGTTTTTCATGTTTACTTCATGAACAGACTCTGATCTACTAGAAAAAAAAAAAAACCTGCCTGTAGAGATTGGTAGGAAACGGTGGCAAAGATAGTTAATTGATAAAGTGTATAGATCAATTTGTAGTCTGGTGGTCTGACTTCTACCTCTGGGCTCCTCAGGCACCTGCACTCATTCACGTCATTCACACTTTCCATCCTCATAACTGACCATAAATCTTAAATGTCTTGTTGCTAACGAATGTGGTGGCTCACACCTGTAATTCCAGCCCTTAGGAGGCTGAGATTGCCTTGAGTTTGAAGCTAGCCTGGGCTACAAAGTGAGTTCCAGCGTGAGCTACAATGTAGAATTGTCTTTTTTTTTTTTTTTTTTTTAAATTAAGGTGGTTTGCCTCTTATTCCTTATGCTATACTTGTTGAGTCCACTGAAGTTTTTCTTCATTGCTAAAGTCATAGAGTACTATGTCAGTCTTGTAATTCAACTTCAAACTAGAAATTTAGAAGTGAAGGTTCTCAGAGAAACAGCCGTTTTATGCTATTTACACTTTGTAGGAAGGAGGATGGGAGTTGTTAAATGTATTTTATGCATAAGGTATCAGAAACACTGATGGAGAAAACGGAACAGAGTGTTACAGGTAATCAAATAAGTCATCAGCTATTTTGAGAGTGATGGGCCATGATTATGTAGAGTATAATTGAGTTGTATGGCGCTTGAGGTTCTCTGTGTTTTGGAGTGTGAGTGTCCAGTCCAGGCCTTGCCATTGTGTAGTGTAGGGCATATTGTTGCTTAAGCTTAGGTTGTTTTCCTTTTCAAGACAAGGTGTCTCTGAATAGCACTGGCTGTCCTGGAACTAGCTCTGTAGATTAGGTTGACTTTGAACTGAGATCCTCCTGCCTTTGCCTCCCAAGTGCTGGGACTAAAGTATGTGCCACCATGCCTGGCCTTAAACTTAATTTCTTTCTTTCTTTTTTTAAAGATACATTTTTTTGTATATGCATATATGTGAGTTTATGTATAGCACATGTATGCAGAGGGCCAGAGGGCATCAGCTCACCTAGAGCTAACATATAACATAGACTGTTGTAAACTGCCTGATGTGGGTGCTGGGGACAGAACCCATGACTCTGAAAGAGAATAAATGCTCTTAGCTGTTGAGCCATCTCTCTAGCCCTAATTTCTGAACTCTAACCTCTACCCAAAGTCTTCTGAAAAATTTGAATAACAGTAATAGTATTTAACTTCTTAGGATGGCTAAACAAGTTAATGTAGTTGAAACTGTTTTGACATAGAATTAGCTTGTTAACACCTTTTGAACTTTATTCCTTGAGCATTATTTACTCATTTAGTTAAAATATACATTTTGAAGACTGAGAGATGTTTCAGTAGGTATAGGCAGTTGTTGCCAGGCTGAACACTTGAGTTCAGTCCCCAGGACCGACATGATAGAAGGAGAGAATGATTCCTACAAGTTGTCGTCTGGCCTTCACATGTTCACCATACACACATGCACCAGTGCACATACAAATAGAAAATAAATAAAATAAATAATGTAATTAAAAAAAAAACACATAAAATTGAACATGTACTATGTGCCAGGTGTTTTAGGTGCTAGGACTCTAGTAGGGGACAAGGCAGAAAAAAAATCATAGGGGCTGGAGAGATGGCTCAGGGGTTAAGAGCACTGACTGCTCTTCTGGAGGTCCTGAGTTCAAATCCCAGCAACCACATGGTGGCTCACAACCATCTGTAATGGTATCTGATGCCTTCTTCTGTGTGTCTGAAGACAGTTACAGTGTACTCATATACATAAAATAAGTAAATAATTCATCTATATGACTATAATGTATGTCTTTAATATAAAAATATTGAAATCTCATGGAACAATTTATCCTAGCTGAGGATGTTAAACATACTGGCAGAAATAACTTCAGGGAGAAAGGATTTGTCTTCTAGTTCAGAGAGATACAGTTGATCATGGTGGGGAAGATATGGTAGCAGAGAGGGAAGGCATGGTGACAGGAGCAAGAAGCTCGTAGACCAGTGGAAATAACCTGAGTAAAGTAAGGGAGTCATGTCCTCTAGACAGGGTGGGAATAGAAATCAGCACAGTGGGCTGGAGAGATGGCTCACTGGTTAAGAGCACAGACTGCTCTTCCGGAGGTCCGGATTTCAAATCCCAGCAACCACATGGTGGCTCACAACCATCTGTAGTGGGATCCACACTCTCTACTGGTGTGTCTGAAGACAGCTACAGTGTGCTCGTATACATAAAAATAAATTAATTTAAAAAAACCGCACAGTAGGCAGGACATTGTACCATGCTTTTGACCAAGTGATAGGAAATGATGTGGTGAGAGGTGGTTGGACTTTGAGTCTATATTGAGGGTAGATAAGCTGTAGTGATTGAATTTGGGATGCAGGCATCTTAAAGAGTAGGTAAGGTTTTTGCTTGAATAACCGGAACAAAGGTGGAGACAGCAGTTGAAGCATGTTTAGGAGGATTCTGGAAGGTGAGGGGAGATATTCAGGAAAAGTAAGCTGTTTCTTCTCATACTTAAGACTGTGGCGTGTTGAAAGCATCAGGGAGTGAGTTTAGATAGAGAAGAGATGCAAGCCTCTGAGCTCGGGGACATGTTGTTTTATGTATTCATCCTGTCCTGAAGTAAGAATGATTCTAGGTGCTCCTTAGGCATTGGGGAGATGCAATAGCTAACTGGCAAACACCTCTTATCTTTATGGCCCTTACCTTATCAAAACCTGCAAGATATCCTGGAGAAATGCAGAGGATCTGATGGAGTAAAGTCACTGAATAAGAAGGAAAGCTAGAAAAGGACAATGTTCTGCAGGAGGAAAAGAAAATGATCAACTCTGTCATTGTTAGATGTGCCAGCATGTTGGGTAAGAGAACTCAGCTTGACTGTAATATCTAGCAATGCAGATGACTCAGAATCCTGGTGTGAGGCAGATGAAGCAGGTACACGCATCATTCAGTTCTTTTACTTGGATTGATTAGAGAAGTTAAAAATGAACAAAAAAGATGTCTGTGATTTTTGTTTTTATTCTTATATACATAATATTATATGCTCTAATAGTAAATGTATCATATTAGGAACTCAGGAACTTTCCCATCTTAAGTTTTCTATTTTTTTTAATCACTATTTCTCT
>NC_034591.1:135384735-135390837 GCF_900095145.1 Mus pahari | reverse complement strand
AGCCAGGGCTACACAGAGAAACCCTGTCTCGAAAAACCAAAAAAAAAAAAAAAAAAAAAAAAATTCTATTTAGTCATTTTAAATATTGCATTAAGAAATATTTCATTTTTCTGGTCAAATGATGAACTCTGGCTTTATTTTAGAGTAGATTCTCTTAATAGATAGTTTTGAACCCTTTCAAGGGAAATAGTGATCTCTACGGTTCCACAGAGATTCACTGAATCACACCAGACAATACCAGTTTTATAGAGTGATCTGGTTACTTGACTGATGAATAAAAGAAATGTGGTTATCATGTACTGGGTTTCAGCTACATCTTTTCATGCTGTCTTTGTGGAAAATATGAAAAAAAAGTTCTATATTTCATTAGGATAGTGACTCTCTGTCATGTGTTCTCTGCTGAGCGAATAATAGGTAGTTACTATATTTGATGAGTGAATGGATAATAGTACAAGTAAATAAATGAATTCACGAGTGATTGAATGGCTGAAGCCAGCAAATAGAGTTTTTACTGAGGATGGAGAGTTTCAAGAGCTGATGTTAAAGGACCCATTCATTCATGTGTGTATTGAACTGAGCAGCCCTGGAGCAGGAGTGGTGGTGTAGAGCACAGTGACCATCGTGAAGCTGGTGCCTGTGCATCCGGAGATGGTTGTCAGCAGAGTGAGGAGGGCGGAGTAGAAGTCCATGTTGGCTGAATGGCATGAGAAGCAAAGTAAGGGTCTCCATGAGGGTTTAGGAATAACGGCCTGGCGAAGGCCATTTCTCATTGCTGCACATGGAATGGGAGACTGGAGAAGGACTGTGTGGCAAGAGGTGTCCTGCTTGGAAAGTCAGTTTTCAGTTAAGGCACAAAGAAGACTTCGGCAGACTTCTAAAGAGAGATTATTGGCTTCTTACCATTTCTTAACTTAAAAAGTCTCTTCTTGAGAAATTCTACAACTTCATATTTTTTTGTTCTAAGCTGCTTTCAGCTTTGCAGCTCAACGTTATTGTTTGATTTTTATTTTGTTATTTTATTTTTGAGTCAGGGTTTTATGAAGCCCAGTCTATCTGTCCTCCTATTCAAGACCTTGAGCTCTTGATCCTCTATCTTACCTACTCTATCCAAATTTAGGGATTCCAGGCTAGTGCCACCATCCCCAGCTTTAGAGCCAAACTTCTTGAGAAGAGCAGTCCACATTTATTGTATTCTTCCATTTTTTTTCACCTGTGATTTCTTTTCCTTCTATGTCATCTTTATGATTTCACTGAGACTGAAAATAGCACATGAATATAGCCAGTGGCTGTTTTCCTGTCCTTGTATTTAATCCTTTAGCAGTTGTACCTGTGGTCTGTTGCTAAATAACCCCAAAATTTAAAATAAGAAACATTTCTCCTTTGATGGTTTCTGTGTCAGAAGTCTGGCTGTGTTTGGTGCCTCTGATTCAGGGTCATCAGTGAGGGTGTGGAGGTATTGACTGAGGTTGCTGTGATCTCAGAGCTGCTTTGCTGGAGGAGGTTCTGCTTCCAGGCTCCCACGAATGGCTGGTGGTAGGCTTCAAGTTTTTGTCGGCTGTTCACTGCCATATGGGTCCCTGCGTGGGTTTATGTGGGCACTTAGAACAGTGGCACCTTGTATCCCTTGGATCAAGAGCTCGGGAGGGCAGTGGGGAGATACTAGCCACAGTGTTTTGTAACTTAATCTTGTAAGTGATGTGCTCTCACTTTTGCTCTATTTTGTGTATTAGATGGTTGTGTTTAGATCCAACAAACTCAAGATGGGAGTTCATAATGTCATGACTACCTGGAGGCAGAGGCTATCTGTGTTGGAAACTGCCTACCACAGCAGACTTCACAGTTGCTCTTTCTTTTTTCTTTTCAAGATTTATTTATTTATTTTATGTATATGAGTACACTGTAGCTGTCTTCAGACACACTAGAAGAGGGCATCAGATCCCATTACAGATGGTTGTGAGCCACCATGTGGTTGTTGGGAATTGAACTCAGGACCTCTGGAAGAGCTGTCAGTGCTCTTAACCACTGAGCCATCTTTCTAGTCCCACAGTTGCTCTTTCTTTTCTTTTCTCTTCTCTTCTTTTTTCTTTTCTTTTCTTCTTTTTTTCTTTTTTCTTTTCTTTTTTTTTTTTTTTTGAGACAAGGTTTTGTTGTGTTTTCCAAGATGGTTTTGAATTCACTACATAGCTCACGCTGGCTTTAAATTCACATCAGTTTCAGCTTTTCCAAGTGCTGGGATTATAGGCAGGTACCATGATCCTAGAATTCTCCTTTTGTAAATTTCTCTTTTGAGGATTTTCAGAGGGTGCTCCTGTGTTTCTTGCTCAGTTTCTCAGCTCTGCTTTGAGTCACCCTTTGAATCCTTTCCTACACACTCATTAAATGGTTGAATTTCTCCAGGCCATCTTTTCCCCTTGTGTTTTATCTTATGTCGAGGATGTATTCTCATCGTTAAGGATCCCTCTATGCTGAGTGTGAGGACCAATGTATTTAACTTGACTTAAGTTGATCACTATTTCCACTTAGAAGCTCCTTAGACTTAGTGCATTCCAATCTGAATGCATGATGTCTGCTCTTCTCTGGGGTTTCTTAGTCAGGATACCAATCCAGAAATATATGTGGTTTCTCCCTCTTTTCTACCTCCTAGTTTATTGTTCCTTATTGACGCTTTATCACTGTAGTAGTGTTCAGTGTTGGTATGAATATTTTTAAAGAGGTATTTAATGCATTCTCTCCTGGATTGCAAACTTTGAGTGAGTGCTAAGTAAGATTCCTTAGCCTTTGCTCCTACCTATTGAAAGTATGAGCACTTTTTGTTTGTTTGTTTGCTTATTTTTTGAGACACAGTTTCCCTGTGTAGCCTTGGCTGTTCTGTAACTCAGTCTGTAGACTAGGCTAGCCTGGAACTAAGAGATCCACCTGCCTCAGTCTCCCAAGGGCTAGAATTAAAGGTGTGTGCCTCTCCCTCCAATGGAAGCTATGAACTTTTAAGTAGGATGTATTATCAAGTATGTTTTAGAAGGATAACTGTTTAATTTTATTTCTTTTTCTGAGATAAGAGTCTCACTATGTAGCCAGCTTTGAATTTTCAGTCCTCTTGCCTCTGCACTGTATTGCTATCATATTATAAGTGTGTGCCACCAAAATGATTTGGTAGTTATTAAACTGTCATTATTAGTGGTTCACCAACAAATACAATGAATCCCCTGAATTTTTTTCTAGTTTTGTTGTGGTATACTATGTATGAGTAAACAGTTTCACCTTACCGTTCTCTGAATATATTGCCTTAACTTCCCCCATTGTTATTGTTTATCTGAAAGCCCTTTCATTCAGAATTGACCAGTGTTCTGTGGGAAATGCCTTAGGCTTAACATTTGTGATACTATTGTGAGGCCATTCTGGAAAATAAAAGTTTAGACTTTAAATTTCATTTTAATGTGTAATATAATTTACCCATTAGAGTAGAAAAATATGAACTAGAGAAGTGGTTCAGTAGGTAAAGTGCTTGTTGCACAAGCACAAACACCTCAGCCATAGCACAAGAATCCATGTGGAAAAGCCAAGCATGGTGGCCAATCCCTGGGGCTAGCTGTCCAGTTAGCCTAGCCTAATTTGTGAGCTCCAGGCCAAATGAAAGATTTGTCTCAAATTATAAGACTCCTGAGGAATCATACCTAAAATTGACCCCTGATCTAGATGCATGCACACACATATGCACTCACATAAACACACAGCTGTATTCACATGTATACATGCAAACACACAAAGATATTTTTATTTTATATATCATATATAATATACATCATCTAAATTTGATATATTATACTATATCATATATATATTATTTATATATATTATATACTATATCAAAGATATCTATCTAAATATAGATATTTAGAAAAATATCTAAAACAAATGTGTAGTTAACAAAGTGTGGAATACTTATCATCTTGTAGATCAAATATTAGGACATTGTCACCATTTTATAAGCTTTTGGTACTCATCACTAGTCCACCCCTACTTAACCAAGACATGGCCACTGTCCTGACTATATGGGACTCATACTGTAGTGAGACAGAAGAGCCCCCTGTCAGCCCAGCATTTAGGAAGCTGAGACAGGAGTTAGAGGACAATTGGACTATATAATAAGTTTGAGGACTATATAATAAGTTTGAGGTTTTCTAGATATGAGATTAAAAGCATAACTCATAAAAGAAAATAAGACAATTTGATGCTTATAAAAATTAAAATTTTGGCCAGGTGTGGTGGTACATGTCTTTAATTTCAGCACTAGAGGCACAGGGACAGGGATAGGCAGGATAGGTAGCAAGGTGGGTGCAGAGGCAGGTGAATATCTGTAAGTTTGAGACCAACCTGGTCTACATAGTAAGTTCCAGGACATATAGAACTACATAGAGAGACTCTGTTTCCCTAAAACAAAAAACCAAACAAACAAGTTGAAAGTTTTACTCTTAAAATGCAGTCACTAACAAAATAAACAAAACAAAACAAATGACAAATGGGAGAAAAATACTGCAGTCATGTAGTTGATAAAGGACTTGGGTCTTTTGTTTAGAACATTGTTCTTATTTTTAAAGATTTTATTTTATTTTTGTGAGTACTCACAGAGACGAGAAGGGATCATTGGATCCTTTGGAGCTGGAGTTCCAGGTGTTTGTGAGCAGCCTGATGTGGGTGGTAAGGTCTGACCTCTGGCACTCTTACAGAACAGTAAGCACTCTATAATCTGAGCCATCTCTCCATCTAAATGCAAGCTCCCTTGCATTTAGAACATATGAAGAACTGTTACTAATAAGATAAACAAGCCAAGAGAATATGAACAAAAGACTTGAATAGCGCCTTCACTGCCATGGTAATAAGCACCTGGGAAAGATATTCCCCACCATTAGTCATTAGATCAGAGACACCACAGTGGATAACCACCCACACCCTTGGAGAAGAGCTCAAATGAAAGGAATGGGTAGTGCAGGTGAGGATGTGAGGAGCTGGTATTCCTTTGCATGGCCGGCAGTGCGATTAAATGTTACAGATATTATGAAAATAAGTCAAACATATTTACTGTATGCCCTTAGCTTTTATAGTTAGGTGTCTACAAAAGAGGAAATAAAAACATGTCCACAGATTTGTGTGTGGGTATTCAAAGCAGCATTAATTATAATAGCAAAATTTGGGAGCAGGTAAGCTGATGAACAATAAAAAGGAACAAACTACTAATAACTTTCACATAAATAGCCTCAAAATATTATGCCAATGAAGAAATAACAGGCTTATAATTTTATTTATGAGAAGCTTACAGAGAAGTCTGTCAAATTAGTTGTGGTTGGATCAAGGCATAGGATTGAGGATTGAAAAGTGAATATAGGAGCCAGGCTGGCCTCCTGCCTTAGCCTCCTGAGTGCTGGGTTTATAGGTGGGTGCCACCATGCTTGGCATAAGCAACTTTTTTTGTGTCAGTTGTATAATTGTACAAACTTACTAAAACTCATCAACATATACTATAAAATGGTGTTTGACTAACGACTTAATAAAACTATTTAAGATGTTTGACTGTGGGCCTGGTGGATTTTCATTTTAAAATTGGAATCAGTTTGTCAGATTAAGAACTGTATGAGGGTCGGGCATGGTGGGGCATACCTTTAATCCTAGCATTTGGCAGGAAGAGGTAGGTAGTTCTCTTGAGTTTAAGGCCAGCCTGGTCTACAGGGCGAGTTCAAGGATAGCCATCGCCAAACAGAAACCTTGTCTCAAAATAAAAACAAAAAACAAAACAAAAGAAAAAAAAGAGAGAGAGGCAGAAGTGGGTGGATCTCTGTGAGTTAAAAGCCTGTCTGGTCTACATAGTGAGTTCCAGGACAGCCAAAGCCATGTAGAGAGACCCCATCTCAAAAGGAACAAAACAAAAATGAAGGGCCTGGTTGATAGACAGCTCAAGTGTACTTGACGCTCTGCAGGTCAGTGAGCAGCATAGTGAAGCAAACCTGCAGGACTGTGGCTGGCTACACAGTGTAGAGTGCAGGACTGGCTGGCTACACAGTGTAGAGTGCAGGACTGGCTGGCTACACAGTGTAGAGTGCAGGACTGGCT
>NC_034591.1:135368547-135384695 GCF_900095145.1 Mus pahari | reverse complement strand
GCAGGACTGGCTGGCTACACAGTGTAGAGTGCAGGGCTGGCTACACAGTGTAGAGTGCAGGGCTGGCTACACAGTGTAGAGTGCAGGACTGGCTACACAGTGTAGAGTGCTTGCCTAGCTTGCTTGAGGTCCTGTGTTAGATGCTCATCACTTGATTGATTGGACAGGATGGTATAAGTCTGCAGCTGCAGAACTCGGGGTACAGGCTGGAATATCAGAGTTCCAGGTTCTTCTCAGCTGTATAGCAAGCTCAAGGCTTAAACATGATCCCATGTTCCAAAAATCAAAAACCAAAACCAAAACAAAACCCAAAATCCCACCGGGTAGGTCTTAGATAAGGTGGAAGGTGAGCAGGCACCTGAGGTTGTTCTGACTTTTGAAAGATGTGGATCAAGACATGATTGTGCCTACACTCACATACATGCACATACAGGAACCCCCTCTAAATATAAGAGGAAGTTGAGGTCCTAAATTAGAATTTGGTTAGACTTACAAGTTGGGTAAAATCACTTCTGAATGATGTGGAATCTTGAATTGTTAAATGTGATTCCATTGTTTTTCATTTCTTAGATGATTGTATTAAAATTACATTTATTTATTTGTGTATGTGCGAGAGAAAGAGAGAGAGGTAGAAACAGATAGAGAGGCAGGCAGACAGACAGACAGACATGGAGGGCTGGTGGAGGTCAGAAGACTACTTGTTATACTTGGTTGTCTCCTTCTACCATGGGGATCCCAGGGGTTAGACTCAGGTTATCCGGCTTTGCAGCAAGTGATGAGCCATCCCAGAAGCCCTTCACTTGGTTTTTGTTTGCTTTTTGAGACATTGTCTTACTAGGGTAATCTCACATTTATGGCAGTCTTACCTCAGCTGCCAGAATGCTGGGATTACAGGTGTGAGCCACTGCATAGTTTGTAGTTCTTTTCTTTTGCAATATTCTCACACAGCTTTTGTTTTATTAATGCTTAGACTTGTTTTTGTATTATTACTATTTTTTTTCTTTCTTTTTTTTTTTTTTGACAAGACCTGATCTCACAGTGTTGTTCAGGCTGGCCGTAACTCCCAGGCTTAAGTTACCCTGCCACCTCAGCTTCCTGTTCTGGCCTTCCAAATAGCTGGGCCTACAAGCATATGTCATGGTTCTTAGCTTTTATTTATTCATTTAATAAGTAATAAACTTAACCCCTCATGCTCCACTATTTAGTCCTGACTAGCTTGGAACTCACAAAGATCCAATCTGTGTCTTGAGTGCTAACATTAAAGGAGTGTGCCACCATGCCTGGCCTGATTATTTAACTTGAGGATAGGGGCCTGCTTTGTAGTCCAAGCTGATTGCAGTTTGCAATGATCTTCATTCCATGGCAGTTACCATGCCTTAGCTTCTAGTGCTGGGAGTACCAGTGGTAAGTCTGGTTGTCAAGAGAATTTTGAAATAAAATTTATTTTCTGTTTATTGTTGCTGTTTGGAGGCAAATTAGAATTTTTCAGAATAGGCTGTATTTTTCTAAGTTTTGCCAGCTTAGCCTAATAACTTAACCTGTAAATTCTTTTTGATTTCTGTGTTGTATAATGTGTAAATTGTTACTGTTTTTTCTTTGCAGTTCAGGTACCCCTTCCCCCCTTCTCTGGCTAGGATTTCTAGCATTGGTTGCATAGAATGTTGATGAGGGGTGTCCTTGTCATTTACTTTTCAGAGAGAACTTTTTGTCTTTATCTCTGTTAAGTATTATAATATCAAGCATAATTAATACACACATAAGGCATGGCCAAGCCTACACCTGGTAAGATGAGCCCTTTTTGATCTAACAGTTTATCACTTAACAGAAAGGAGAATAAGCCAAATTTCTGGTGCTCTGGTCTTTGTGCTAATTGTCAAAGGGTAACAGAAACAAAAGTGTTTGTCAGCTTAGATTCCATGGGTAAGAATCTAGTCTAGGTTGCTGCTTAAGGGGATTCCCCCCACCCACCGGAGACAGGGTCTCCTATAGCACAATCTGACTTTTAATTCCTGATCCTACTATCTCTACCTTCTCAGTGCTGGGAGTAGAGTGTGTGCCTGTGAGAGGAACAGCAAACAGCTTTTAGAACTCAGGAGGGTCACCCACTGGTTAGAGCAATCACAATGGGTGTTTCTCAGAGAGGCAGAGCCCTGAGGACTACACATCTTTAGTACTCCATGCTGTTGTGGAGTTCACTCTGTTTGCCTTCGAGGTCATAACATCCCTCATAGATCTGTGAGTTGTATAAAAACTCTAAGGGGGTTTCCAGCCCCTCACTGGGCAATGTCCTTGGCACTTACAGTAACAGTGACATGATTGATTTTTTTCAAGCATTGCTGCTGGAGCAGATGAATGAGTCAGCATCACCCTCAGAGCTTAGAGATGTAGATTATTAGTAACGATAACCACACTTAGGAAGAATTTAGAGCTCTAGATTGTCTGTTTAATTAAGATATTTTTGTTAGTGGCTTTGACTTAGAAAATCTTGGGGAACAATTTAAAGTTCAGAAAGGAACACTTTTGATAACTGAGTGAGGGACTTTTTGAGGCCAGGGAACAAGAACAATGACAGCCCGACTAGTACTAGTTGATGTGCCTTTCTTGCTAAAGATGGATTGATGATTAAAGGTGACGATTAATTTATGGTACTCATTTTTGCCCTTGGCTTCCTGATATGATTTAATAAAAAATTGTTAATGTGCACCCTGAGGATTTAAAGTAGAAATGACTGGTTGTTTTTATATAAAAGTTTAGATTAGTCGTCGTCTTTTTAAAATTTTTTATATGATTATTTTTTTAAGATAAATAATAAAATGATTGATCCTTTCTTTGTAATCACAAATTGCAGCCTGCCAGTATGAGAAACTGGCTGAGAAAAATACCTTGCTTGCTTACACTATGTAAACCTTTAACAAGTTGCCTAGACACGAATGTATGTGGGTTCTTGGGAATAATTTGTTTTCTACCTGTAATATATAAAATGTTTGATCATGTATTGGAGAACATGCTGCTTTTTTCCTTGTGCTCACTGTAACTGTTTACTTGAAGAGAAATAGAGTGTAACCACATTGTGATTTTTATACAGCTTGAAAGATTTTATTGGGGGATATAAGCTGTAGGAGAAAAAAATAGTTATTGAAACCTTGCTTTGTCCACCAAGTCTGTGTATTTCTTCCCCTAAAATAAAGAAATAAAGTTAAGAAGAACCTGTTTGAACTATCAAGAAGACGCACCCCCCCCCTCTCTCTNTGTGTGTGTGTGTGTGTGTGTGTGTGTTCTGCTGACTCCAGTCTTTCTATTTAGTCTGGCTTGGCCTCAGGGTGGAGATGTCCCTGACTCCTGCTCTACTCTGGTAGAAGTTCTTTTTAGGCCTCCTATTCTGCCTNCCTTGCGAGTCTTACATACAAGCTATAGCTTTCAAAGCACCTTCGGAGTTATTTCTCTACAGATACTTGTATTGGCTGATTTAGTGCATACCTTTTATTGAGTTAAGAAAGTTTCTTTTTAACTTAAAATTTTCATCATTAATAATTAGTAAATGGATGGTTTTCATATCTGTTGAGATCAAATGTACTTAGTTTTAACTTGTGTGGTTAATTAGATGGAAGTTAAAATTCATGTTTATTAAAGAATTTCTTAAGAGTTTTTGCTTTAAACGGTTTTAATTACATCCCTTCAGGTGTTTTCCTTGATATTTCTCCACTTTAAAAAAAGTTACATTTATTTATTTATTTGTTTGTTTATTTTGTGTATGTGTGCATGTGTGCCACTATGCTGGGTGGGGATTTGTCTTTCATGATTATGGAGTTACAGGTGGTTTTGAGCTACATACGTAGGTGCTGGGAGTTGCACTGTGGTCCTCTGAAGGAACAGTATTAGCTCATTCATAACTGCCGAGCCATCTCCAGCTCCTATGTGGTTGTAAAGCAGGTTTCAGGGATTATAGCTTTCTTCGTTCATCTCTTATGTTGCTATTTCCATTTTGGTACAAGCCTGGTTAGGCTACCAGATCATTTAAAACTTTTTGTATTTTATGAGATATTGGAATTTGGGTTTTATGGATTAGAAATTGTGAACAGGTACTTCTGGCTTTAAATTTCATTATTTTTTAATAGACAGGATCTTACCGTTAAGCTGTTCCTGCTGCTCTTGTCTAACTTGGGTTCAAGTGATTCTCCTGACTCCATCTCCCAAGAAGCTGGGATGACATGCCCATATCACATTGTACCATGCTCATGATTTTTTTTATTATTTTATTTAGGACGAGATTTGGTATAAAATGTAAGATAATTAAAGTTACAGTTGAATATTTATCATTCTAAAAGAGCAGTGTAAATGAGGGTTAGAATCAAGGGAAGGCGCCCTAAGCCAGATCTTGCCTTCCTGGAGCTAAGGGGCAGATTATTGATAGAAAAGAGGGCTCTGCTTAGCAACATTGTTTAGTCCTAAGTATCTGTTTGACAAGGTGTTTGTCATGGTGAGAATGTTGATAGAACTCACTATTTGCTTGATTAAATTGATAAGAATTATTGAAACCTGTAATCTATCTGATTTGTAACTGAGTTACTAATCCCTCTATAAAAGGGAAAAATAATAACAGTGGCAAATATTATTGCACCTTTAATTTCATATTTTGCTGTCCTATCAGAGACTCTCTTTCATGTTACTATGCCCTTTTGTTGGAGCTGCTGCAGCCAGCGATCTCTAGTTTCTAGTCTACAGTCACACTAAGGTTGTATAAGTCAGGGTAAGGTGTGTCAGGCACATATGGTTTAAACAAACCTAGTTTTACTAAGTTACATGTGGAAGGTGTAACAGAGATGAGTGCTTTCTTTAATGTGTAAATTTCTATTTTTTTTAAGATTTATTTTATAGTATATGAGTACACTGTAGCTGGACAGATGGTTGTGAGCCATCATGTGGTTGCTGGGAATTGAATTCAGGACCTCTGCTTGTTCTGGCCCCACTCACTCAGGCCCAAAGATTTATTTATTATTATATGTAAGTACACTGTAGCTGTCTTCAGACACAGCAGAAGAGGGCGTCAGATCTTATTACGGATGGTTGTGAGCCACCATGTGATTTGAACTCAGGACCTTTGGAAGAGCAGTCAGTGCTCTTAACTGCTGAGCCATCTCTCCAGCCCCTGCTGCACTTTTTCTAATAATACATTTATATTTAAATTTTGTGTGTAGCCATCAGAGACGGCTTGTAGGGGTCATTCTTCTCCTTCCTCCATATTCCTGGGATTGAACTCAAATGTTGGTTGGTGGAAAGCACTTTTACTTGATGAGGTGATCTCACCGGCCCAGGGTTTGTTACACTTTTGATATAGCTATGCAACATCACCTTTAAAGCTCCCATTTAAAACTATACAGTCAAATTACAAAACTTTCAGAAGGGACTAGCAATGTGGCTTTGGAGGTGTGAGTGCTTGTTATGTAAATATGAGAATTAGAGTTTGGATTCTTAGTATCCACCTGTCTATAATCCCGGAACTCTGGAGACAGAGGCAGACGATCTGTAGTCAGGCTGCTTACCTAGATTAGCCAGATCTGGGAGCTCTGCGTTCAAGTGAGCGACCTGCCTCAGTATCTAAGTGTAAATGTAATTCTTGGGGGGAGGTGGAGTTCTTTGCCCCACCTTGTACCTGATTAATTACAGGGCGTTTCTATGCCTGTTTTAGCTCCTGAATAAAGATATAGAGACCTGGTATTTTTTATTAACAAGTTGCAAGCACTAATAGCTGGGCAGATTCTGATCTAACCTGACTAGGCTGCTACTACCCAGCCAAATTTCCTTGCCATCTGGTCTTGCCCTGGTTTGCTCTGGTCCATGTGTTTCTGTCTCCATGGCAGCTTCCTCCTGGTGATCTCATGGTGAATCTTCCTGGTTTCTCCGCATGGTTTCTCCACACTTGCTTCTCCNCCCCCCCCCCCGTTCCTTTGGGACCCCCTGACTGGGAATAGAAATTCTGCCTATCACTTCTGCCCAGCTAATGGGCTGATTAGCTGTAGAGCTATTAACCAATCAGAGGTGATGGAAAACAATTTTTATGTAACATAGAGACTGGAGATGCTTGATCATGCTATCATCTGGACTGCACCCAGATATCTGGGCAGAGAAATCAGCATCTGAGTACACAGTGCACAAAACCATTCCCCAACATGTAAGGTAGAGAGTAACCAAGGAAGATAACTTACATAGTAAGTATACATTCATACGCAATATGCATCTGTATAATGCAAACATTACATACATGCAAAAAAAATCACAAAAAGTTCTCATAATGTTTTAAGTAAGTTACAGTTTTCATGAGACTTTTATCTTAGCTAGCCTTGGCTACTTGTGATCTAAGGGTTGGAGTCATTCCTGTGTGTATATGAACATAATGCGTGTTGTATCATTTTGTGTACTACTGATTGTATTATATGTATTCTTTCACAACTTACTTTTCTGTTTTACAGCAATATACTATGGTTATCTTTGTATGTCAGGTAAAGATAAGTATATTTAGAGTTTGCAGATAACATAATTAAACCAATCTCTTGCTGAAAATTTACATTCTTGCTGGTATAATGATACAGTAATGAACATCATTGTACATTGACCTCAGAACCTATGAAACATGCAGAATGTTTTAAAACATAAAACTTGTAAGTGTTGGGCATGATTCTCCATGCTTGTGCTCCCAGCACACGGAAAGTGCAAGGGGAGCATCAGGACTTTAAGGCCGTCCTCAGCTACATGACAGGTTGGAAGCCAGACTAAGATACAAGAGATCCTGTCTCAGAACACAAGCAAAAAAAATCTTCTGAGTTGGAAATGTAGCTCAATGGTAACCCTTTCTTACCTTGTGCAAAGCCCTGGGTTTAATCTCTACTACTATATATAAAAAAGTTAGAAGTTGAAACTTCTTTTTCAAATGGTAGCTCATTTCAAATTGTGATTCTGCTACATTGTACTTCAGTATGATTTTTAAATCACTTTTTCAGAGAGCTTAAAATGAATATTTGTGACCTTAGAAATTTTATAGTTTTTTGAGAAAACAGTCTTTCAAAAAAATTGAAATATAATTTAAAATTTAAAATACTTAACTCATTTTCAGATAGTAAGTGATTATTACACATGAGTATAACTAGCACAGCAGGTTAGTCTAGTGATTTTGAGATTTAGGCCAGAATTTTACTAGAAGTGCTTTAAATAGCTAGGCCAGCATTTTACTAGAAGTGCTTTAAATAGCTAATGGTAGTAATTACATCTTTTGCATCTTCTTATAAATGTCTCATAGCACATTTATGTGAGCCTATTCTATTATAATTAATTTAAGGTAAGTTACTATGTTACTCTTTTTTTTTTTTTTTTTAAGATTTATATATTTATTATATGTAAGTACACTGTAGCTGTCTTTAGACTCTCCAGAAGAGGGGGTGAGATCTTGTTACAGATGGTTATGAGCCACCATGTGGTTGCTGGGATTTGAACTCAGGACCTTCGGAAGAGCAGTCGGGTGCTCTTACCCACTGAGCCATCTCACCAGCCCTACTATGTTACTCTTAAAGCTTTTTTTTTTGTTGTTTTTTGTTTTTTAGTTCCATGTTGTGCTTACAGCTTTTGTAAGAAGAGTGAGGATTAAAGGGTCCTTGCAATCTCTGTATGCAGATGTACATGTAGCCATTTGGATATACTCTGGATTCTGAGTAAGAGAGTAAGTGTATCTGTGGTGTGGGGCCATTGTTGACATTTTGTGTTTTTATGATCTAGAAGCTTTGTGGTGGCATGAAGGTGGCCAGGCTTGACTTCAATTTTGTTGTTCTATTTTGAGAACTCATTGAGATTAGATAATAAATATGCAAAGTGGAATTTGGAGTGTTATGAAACAACTTAGCAAAAGAGTTTGACACCCTTTGCTGTTCCTCTTTAACCTTTCACCCAAAAAGGTCACATTTTTTTCCCATGTATATGACATGTCCAGAATAGGCAGATAGAAAGTAGGAAATAGTGTATTCTAGGTTCTGTATTTAGATCAAACCAATCAATGGTAAAAATTATTCAGAAAAATGTATCTGTATTGAACATGTGCAAACTGTTCTTGTTTAACCACTTTCTGTTTGTTTGTTTTTCAAGACAGGGTTTCTTTTCTATAACCCTGGCTGTCCTGGAATTTGCTTTGTAGACCAGACTTGCCTCAAACTCAGAGATCTGCCTGCCTCTGCCTCCTGAGTGCTGCAATTAAAGGCGTGCGCCTCTGTCCAGATGACTCACTTTAAGTATCACAATTATTTATATATAGCTGAGGTAGGCATTATTGGTGGTCTAGAAAAGACTTAGAGTATAATGGTGGATATGCGTGGTCTATATGCAAAGCCTTTTTGTATTAGAAATTTCAGTTATGGAGTTTTGAGAGCCAGTCCATCCCTACCTTGGTATCCTTCCAACTTTATGTCTTTTTTTGTTCAGTTACCCATTGACTAGTTTGTGCTGTTCATATTCTTCTGGGTGTTGAACCACCCGCTGGAACATGGTTAACTGTAGGGGACCATACTCAGAAAGAAAACTGACTTTCCCTTCCCCAGAAGCTATCAACTGTTCATAGCTCTTCAGTTAAAGGTGTGTGTAGGCTTTTAACCCCCTTCACTCAGTGCTAGACTGTTGACTGGCTTGATCTTGTGTAGGGAAACACAGCTGCTGTGAGTTCCTTAGTGTAGTGGTCCCCTCATGAGAAGACAGTCTTTGCTCTGGGTTTTCCCTGACCTCTGGTTCTTACAATGTCTCTGAATCCTTTCCCTTGATGGTCCCTGAGCCTCGGGGAGGCCAGGATATACAGTATGTCCCATTTAGGCTGAGCACTCTACAGCCACTAATTCTCTGCACTTCTCTCACCAGTAGTGAGTTTCTGTGTTAACCATCATTCTGTGCACAAAAAAACTAAGAATGGCAGTACTCTACAGATACAGAGATAAAATTTGGAGGGCAGTGTGGTATTATGTCTGTTTAGCAAAATAATCATAATCAGTTCACTCCTGGGGCCTATGAGCTCCCAACCATGGGTTAATTGGCTAGATTTGCGATACCAGGCATGTGCTTCTTCCTGTGGAACAGTCCTTAAATCCAACCAGAAAGTGATTGGTTACTTCCATAACATCGATGCCAGACCCTTTTTTGCTGTTCACAGCTTGGGAATATTGTTGATGACTTTCATTTTCTCTCCAGTGAAGTAGGCATTGGAGAGGACGCTTCCTGGTCTTTACCAGCTATTTATGTTCTGTGACCAATGTGTGTAGTGTCCTCAGAAATCAAATCTTACCATTAAGTTCTAGTGGGCAGTCAAGAGCAGAGCCAGTATTCTGTACTTTTTTCCAATTCTTTCTTTTTGAGACAGTTTTGCTGGAGATACATCAGCTTGTTTTGAAATTTGTAAAAGCTCATGTTGGCCTTGAACTCGATAACCTCTTGCTTCATCTTCCCCAATGCTTGTGATTACAAGCAGATACAACCCTGTCTCTCTGGTTTATTTGTTTTGTTTATTTGATTTCATCTTATTTTTTGAGACGTAGCTCAAGCTGCCCTCAAATTCTGGATCCTTCTGCCTCAAACTCCCTGTAGCTAGGATTATAAACATGTCACATATCTGCTTTTATAATAAAGTCTGTAGTTCTTTATGAGAATATGATGATCTGATGTGACTTTGTTTCCTGGAATTTTACTTAGAACATTATTGGGTGTTATACAGTATCCAGTGATCATGTACATTATTTTACTGATGATATACGTGATACATATGCTCAGTGTTACACATAAAAGCACTCGGTAACCTGGTATCAAGGAGAGGTTTCCCTGCCAAATTAGTTTTAAAAAAAGGGGGAGGAAGCACTCAGTGGCTAAGAGCATGTTCTATATATCTTTTTAAGATTTATTTTCATTATTTTAATTATGTGTATGTGTTATGGGTTATATGCACATGAATGCGAGTGCCCAGAGGTCAGTGGTGTCTGATTCCTCTGGAACTGGCTATTGTACTTTTAGTCCTCCATTTGAATTTTAGAATCAGCATTTTTAAATTACACGAAAATCTACTGGGATTTTGTTAATGAACTGGGAGAAGAACTGATACCTTCACAGTACGGGTAACTTTTAACTTTTTTTTTTTTCATTATTGAGGTATTATGTGTTTTAGAAGAGATTGAAATGCTTGAACATTTTTGTTAGGTTTAAGGTACTTTTTATAGGTTTGTTGCTGTTAATATGATTTAACTTATTTTTCGATCAGGGTCTTGTGTATGTGAGACTCAGCTGTAGGTGAAGATGACCTTTACCTCTTCTGCTGCAATTATTGGCATGTGTGTGCTGCAGCATCCATTAATGTAGTGCTGGGGCTTGAACTCAGAACTACATTTCTTCTCACCCCTCCCACCCCCCATTCTTCTCTCTCTGTATGATATGCGTTTGGCAGTGGTCAGCCTCAGGTATTGGTCCTGGCCTTCACCTTGGTTGAAATGGGGTCTTTTGTTCTTTAGCTGGCCCATGAGCTTCTGGGAATTTTCCCTTCTCTTCCTCCCATCTCACCATAGGAGCACTGAGATTTCAAATGCATGCTATTGCCTTCAGTTCTACCTCATTTCTGGGGATGTTACCAAGTGTTCTCATCATAGCATGGCAAGTACTTTACACACTGATCCATCTCCCTAACCTTAACCTTAAAAGCTACATTTTCTAATTGTTATTCCCAATGTATATGAAAGTATTGATATTTAAATATTGATCTTATGGAAATTTAGCTGTTATTAGTTCTAATAATGTGTCAAAGTATTAATATTTATATATTGAGCTTCTCTCTGACTAATGTATTAAGTTCTTTTATTGATTCTGATAATGTATCCAAGTATTGATATTTTTGCACTGATCTTATATAATATTCTGAGTTCTGTTATTCAAATAATGTTTCACTTGATAATTTTCAGTCGATACTCTCATTTTTATTTTATTTTATTTTTTTAAAGATTTATTTATTTATTATATGTAAGTACACTGTAACTGTCTTCAGACACTCCAGAAGAGGGAGTCAGATCTTGTTATGGATGGTTGTGAGCCACCATGTGGTTGCTGGGATTTGAACTCAGGACCTTTGGAAGAGCAGTTAATGCTCTTACCCGCTGAGCCATCTCGCCAGCCTGATACTCTCATTTTTAGTTAGAAAAACATTACATTATGAGTAATCTTATTTTAAAGCCATGAGAATACTTAATGAAAAGTGATTCTTCCTCAGATAAAAGTAACAGAATACTTCTGAGAAAAGTATATATCATTGGAATATTTAATGTGTGATCTTTTCATTGCAGATATGGCATAAGATATTTCTTCAAGATTGGACAACTGCTGGCCTGCTACTTCTGTTAGCCTTAAGCTGACTTTATAGCCACAGAGAAACCTCACAGAATTGCATTGTTGTTTTCTCCTTCATACCATTTCTGGCGCCTAAGTTCACCCTGCAACCATGTATGGAAGTGCTCGATCAGTAGGGAAAGTGGAACCAAGCAGCCAGAGTCCTGGGCGATCACCTCGGCTTCCTCGGTCCCCTCGCTTAGGTCATCGGCGAACAAATAGTACAGGAGGGAGTTCTGGAAATAGTGTTGGAGGTGGCAGTGGGAAAACCCTTTCAATGGAGAATATACAGTCCTTAAATGCTGCCTATGCTACATCTGGCCCTATGTACCTAAGTGACCATGAAAACGTGGGTGCTGAGACCCCTAAAAGCACCATGACGCTTGGCCGTTCTGGGGGACGCCTGCCTTATGGTGTTAGGATGACTGCTATGGGCAGTAGCCCCAACATAGCAAGCAGTGGGGTTGCTAGTGATACCATAGCATTTGGAGAACATCACCTCCCTCCTGTTAGTATGGCATCTACTGTACCTCACTCTCTTCGTCAGGCAAGAGATAACACCATCATGGATCTGCAGACACAGCTGAAGGAAGTATTAAGAGAAAACGATCTTTTGAGGAAAGATGTGGAAGTAAAGGAGAGCAAATTAAGTTCTTCAATGAATAGTATCAAGACCTTCTGGAGCCCAGAGCTGAAGAAAGAGCGGGCCTTGAGAAAAGATGAAGCTTCCAAAATCACCATTTGGAAGGAGCAGTACCGAGTTGTACAGGAGGAAAACCAGGTTAGTTTCATTTATACATTTATCTTTATGGGCTGAGTCCATGTATATAAACAAAAAGAGGCATTCCTTTTCCACCCTGTCTTAGATTTCCCCCATCTTTGTTCCTTTATTTTTTTATTTATTCTTTTTACTTTAGAATTCTGTTTCTACTTTCTTAGCCTTTTTTAGATTTGTTCCTGTACATGATGCAAAACACTCACACATATAAATTTAAAAAAAAAATCACAAAGCAATGACAACAACAACAAAAACCCAACTTGAGCTGGACAGTGGTGGTGCACGCCTTTGATTCCAGCACTGAGGAGGCAGGGGCAGGCATATCCCTGTGACTTGGAGGCCAGCCTCATCTACAGAACAAAGTTCTGACAGCCAAGTTTCAGGACAGCCAAGGTACATAGAGAAACGCTGTCTCAGAAAGAAAAAAAAAAACCTTGAGGACCGCTTTGGCTAAGTAGTGAATTCAGGGCTAACCTGAGGTTACAGATTGAGACTTTGTCTCAAAGTTAGAAACAATCAAACACAGGACCACCGATACCATTCAATGGAAGAGCGTTTTCCTGTCTGTAGCAGGAGATACTTGGACCTGTCTTGCTGCCTTCAGATTGTCATCATCTGTATTGAAATGGCCTTTTGGCCGGAAGATAGTGGTGGTGGTGGTGCACTCCTTTAATCCTAGCACTCAGGAGGCAGAGGCAGGCGGAACTCTGTGAGCCTAAGGCCAGCCTGGTCTAGAGAGAGTGCTAAGGCAACCAGGGCTACACAGAGAAATCCTCTCTGGAAAAACAAAACAAAAACAAAAAAGCAAAGGGCTTTTTGGTGATACAGTTGCATTTGAATCAGCCTCTGTAAGTAACCCCTCAGTCATATCCTTCTACTTTATTTTATTTTTGTATTATGTTTTGTCTCTGTGTATGTCTGAGGGTGTCAGATCCTCTGGAACTGGAGTTACAGACAGTTGTGAGCTGCTATGTGGGTGCTGGGATTTGAACCTGGGTCCTCTGGAAGAGCAGCTACTGCTCTTAACTGTTGAGCCATCTCTCCAGCCCCATAAGAGCAGGGTATTTTGTTGGTTGCTTGCTTGTTTTGGTTTTTGAGACATGGTTCTTTGAGTAACACCGGGATGTCCTGGAACTCACTCTGTAGACCAGGCTGGCCTAGAACTCACAGGGATCTGGCTGCCCCTGCTTCCTCTGAGTGCTGGAATTAAAGGCATGGGCCACTGTGTTTGGCTCCCCTCTGCCATATTTTTGTAAGTCACCTCAATAAAAAGTATTCATTGGTATACCAGAGTAAGTAAAAGGTTCATATTTTTAAAAACAATTTAAAGTCAATTCAGTACTTCTCTCTTATTTCACTGTGTAGCGTAGGCTGGTCTGGAATGCTTCTGCTTCCATCCCAAAGTGCTTAGATTTATGCTAGCTTGCCTGACCACCAGCCCAAAACTGGTCTTTTCAAGAGTAGATTCATTGTCTCTCAGTCTGTCTCGATTACTCAGTACATAAATTAAAAGCAGATCTGGATTTACCAAATACACTATTGAATTACCTAATCAACGTGTCTTGCTGAAAACATAGCCACCAATAAGGTAGTTTTATTGTCAAGTGACCTGGAAGTGTTCATTGAGGAAAAAAGCTATTGGCATATTTTTTGTCTTTGAATTAAATAAAGCATTTTTTAATGTGTATACTTTAAGGGTGTATGGGGATCAGGAGAGAAATCATTTCTGTATCCTTTTTCTAGTTACCATGCTATATTCAAAGGCAAAATATTTAATTTTCTGAGAATACAATTATGGGTACTTAGTATTTTCTGGGAGAGAAACAGACCACAGGTTTTTCCTGCCAAGGAAACCATTATTTGCTGAAGATGGTGAACACTGCTTTATCTGGGTCCACCCCATGCCCTAATTAAAAGCCAATGCTGGCAGATACATTCTCTTTGCACCCATTGTAATTACCACAGAATTCTAAAATTGTGTAACTTCAGTCCAAAAAACAAAGGGTGCAATTTTAAAGACAGTACAGTGAGATACAGACACTGAGAATGCTAATTAATAGATTATAGTCAGCTAGCATTGGGCCCCTAATTAAATAGTGCATTCATTATCCTCTTCTTAGCTCCCAGAGGTCAGACATCTTTTATTTGTGATGAAGACTGGTTTATTAGAATTTATACCAATTAGATACATTTCTGTATTTCTGTTTGAGCCTGGGGATTTTGGTCCATTTCAAATGTTTGATCTGATTGAGCTGGGTCCAGAATCCTATCAGTAGAGAACATATTTGCTTAGGATTGCTTGGTGGGCATAGCTCATTATTATAGCTTCTCTTAGAAGCTTGTGTCTATGATAAAATTTCTCAGGTGTTTCTATGTCTCAGACTCCTTTTGTTACTTTACTTTCAAATAGTTGTTGATTAAGAGAAGTGTGTGTATGTGTGTGTGTCTATTTATGTATGTGTGTATGTGTATATATAAATATATATTTGAGCAGAGAAACCCTTTTCTTCTAAAAAAAAGTGATTAGAAAGACTTTAGTGTAAGCTTTTTAGAGAAGAGTGAAAGTCTTACTATGGGCTTTGTGTAGTTGCAGAGCTCGTGGAGCTTTTGGAGAAGTTACATTTTAGATTTTATTTTCATCAGCTATTGTACTTAAAAAAAAAGCTTTATTTGTTTATGTATATGAGTGCTTTTCTGCATGTAAGCCTGCATACCAGAAGAGAGCATCAGATCCCATTAGACATGGTTGTAAGCTATGACATTGTTGTTGGGAATTGAACTAAGGACCTCTAGCAGATGAGAGCAGCCACATGCTTAACTGCTGAGCTGTCACTCCAGTCCCTTGTACTTTTTTCTTGATTATGTGTTGTAAGACCTCTCTGTGTTGAATATAGTTGTATGCTTATCTTAAGAATAATTATTTTATGGCTGAGGAGATGGCTTAGTTGGTAAAATGCAAGTGTGAGGACCTGAGTTTGATCCCTCTGTCCCATGTAACAGCTGGGCATGGTGATGTGCACCTGTAATTCTAGCCCACAAGGAGACAGGAGAATCTATCCCTGCAGTTGCTGGCCAGCTAGTCTTGTGACATCCTCAAGTTCTAGGTGTAAACAGAGATGGAGAATGAATCTGGAAGGCATCTGACATCAAGATTTAGCTTCTACATGAACACACAGCTATAAGCGTGCATATTTGCATGTTCACATACCTGTACATTCATGTATACACATGACTATGTACAGAAATACAGTAAATAATTATTTTAATGCTCTTTCACTAAAGTTTTGCTTGAATAGAATATTCTGTTTAATATTGTAGGATGGCAAGTGAAGTGCCTTTAATTTTTTTTTTTTTTTTTTTTTTTTTTTGTGGTTACATTGTGTTTGTGTGTGTGTTCAGACATGCCCATGCATGTGTGGAGGTCAGATGATAACTTTTGGGAACAGGTTTGCTTCCATGGTGTGTTTTGAGGATCACCTTCAGGCTCCGGAGATAAATTCTTTTGCCTCTTGAACCATCTCGCTAGCTCTGTTTTCTTTTTGCTTGGAATAGTTATTCTTTTTGGAATTGGCTGCTTCTCTTTTCTGTTGAGGTGCTGAAGATTGAACCCAAGATTTTATACCTGATAAACAAATGCTCTACCACTAAACTATACCCCTAATCTGGGGTTTGAATTTTATTTATTAGGCCTTTGCATGAATAGAAATATATAAATGAATATGAGACATTTCCTCTTATAGAGTTATATTTATTTACTTGGAATGTAGTGGGATATTCTTGGAAATATTCTTGTAGTGGGAATTATTCTTGGAAAATAATTCAGTGAATCAAATAAAGTTGCATAAGTATCTGACATGGTTTACTTGTAAGAATATTACTTTCCAAAGAATTGGAACTTCTCAGTCTACTCTTTTCCTCTGGAAGTCATGTTGCAATCTAGTGTGGAAGTCTTTTTACAATTTAATTTTAGTTCTTTTTTTTTTTTTTT
>NC_034591.1:135340377-135368512 GCF_900095145.1 Mus pahari | reverse complement strand
TCAGACACTCCAGAAGAGGGTGTCAGGTCTTGTTACAGATGGTTATGAGCCACCATGTGGTTGCTGGGATTTGAACTCAGGACCTTTGGAAGAGCAGTTGGGTGCTCTTACCCACTGAGCCATCTCACCAGCCCTTAATTTTAGTTCTTTGGTTTTCTTAGATAGGGCTTCACTATACCAGCTTTTGATTTTTTTCCTGGGTATTGAATACCAGGGCCTTGTTCATGCTTAGCAAGGACTGTACCGCTTAGTTACAACCTTCTAGTAGTTTCATTATAGCAGAACAGAATTGTTTTTAAGTCTTTACTAATTTATCATGAATTTTCAAAACAGCAGCTTAAGTATGATCTGGAAGACTTACTTTTTATTCTCTTTTGGCAAAATGAATCAGAAAATATGTTTATTACTCTTTAGTCAGAGTAATTTTTATTTTTTGAAGTTCTCAGATCAGACCACCAGCTTTTTGTGTGCTAGGTAAGCACTTTGTCTCTGAACCTTTCCATAGCCCTAGCCATAGTCCTCTTTTCTTTTTAAAGCTTCTCCCCCTTTCACATTTATTTATTTAGTTTTGGAAGTCAGTATTCTTCTGTCGTGTGATTTCCAGGGACTAAATTCAAATTATTCTTGTGTGTGTGTGTGTGTGTGTGTATGTATAAAAGCCCGGCTTTTCTAACTCTGTTCTTAAGTATTCTTGAGTGATGCCTGGCAGTGGTGGCACACGCCTTTAATCCCAGCACTTGGGAGGCAGAAGCAGGTGGATTTCTGAGTTTGAGGCCAGCCTGGTCTACAGAGTGAGTTCCAGGAAAGCCAGGGCTACACAGAGAAACCCTGTCTCGTCCCCCCTCCCTCCCAAAGTATGCCTGAGTGAAATAAAGGTATACTTGTCAATAGACATTTGCCTCATCCTATCACCTCCTCATCTCTTTTCTTTCCTCCAATAAAGTTTTAATTTTACTATTTTCTTTGTGTGTAAATGTACATTTGTGTGTATGTGGGCAAACACTTGTCACAGCATGTGTGTAGAGGGCAGAGGACAACTTGGAGTTGGTTCTTTATTTCTACCATTTGAGGTCAGTGTTGTGGCAGGTGCCTTACTCTGTGAGTCACCTTGTTAGTCCCGTTCCCATCCCCACCTTGTGACAGTTTTATTGAGCTCTAGTTGAGTTTTCCCTTGCAAGTATATTATTTCTTTGATCCTTAATCTGATTCTTGAGAGGAAGAATTTGAAGGAAGTGGTAGTAACTTGGTCTAGGGAGTTCTTGAACAATGGAATGAGTGACATAAATGCTATTCAAGAGCAGCCTTTGTTGCTGCCAGCAGAGGTGATAGGAGGACAAACCTGTGGAGGGGAAGGCACACATTTGTGAAATGTTTTTGAAGAACTCATTGGACAAAGTCTTATATTAAGAGGGAAGTATTTCTGGCATTATTAACAAATGAGGACTCAGATTGGAGCCAGATTAGAGTAAGAAATGGTGAATTTACTTAAATATTTGAATATAGGCTTTTCATATGCTTTTGGAAATAATGTGACCGGTGGGTATGACTTTAGGTACTTAGATGTGAATTCTATAATAAGTGTGTTGTTAATATTGGAGAATTACAATTTTTCCTAGCAATGCTGAAGCAGAGGCTGGTGTGTGCTCATGCCTCTGTGCAGGAAGAAGGAGGGGAAGCTATCAAATGGCAGTGCTATACATAGGGGTTTTATTCAGATATTTTTATGTTTTGGTTCAATAAATTACTTTCTTTAAAGGTAGGAAATTTGAGAATCTCTGAAAAATCACTGTTCATTAAAAAGGGTTGTCTGTTTTTTTTAATGGTGGATTTCTTCTAGTCTTTCATTTTAGTTAACAAATACATTGGCGTTTTGTTTGTATGATGAGCTAGGAGGAAATTTCTGAAGAAAAAGAAATATTGTAGAAAATGTACTTTCAGTGTGGAAACAGCTTTGTATTGGAAATGTTCTGTTCTTCCTCTACAAACAAAATTAGAAGTGCTTTTATAAACTGACTTTATGCTGCCCTCAAAAATACTCGTTGTTTTCTTTCTGAAATCAGAAGGTTAGTCCTTAATACAGATTGGATACTTTCACTTCTCTTTGTTATTTGCAGTGATGTTCATTCAAAATTTCCCTTGAAGCTGGGTGTATTTGCTCAAGCCTTTAATCCCAGCAGAGGCAGAGACTGGCAGGTCTCTGTGTGTTCAGGTCTACAGAGTAAGAGCTATGTAGTGAGATTCTGCCTCAAAAAAAAAAAAAAAAAAAAAAAAAAAAAAAAACATCCTGCAGGCGAAGCTGATTAAAAGGCAGAGTTTTCGTTAGGTTTTATTATTTTGGCAGTTTTGGAGAATATTAGATTGAAATGTTTATGAACAGCTTAATTATATACATATTGAAAACCTATAATAACTTNAAAAAAAAAAAAAAAAAAAAAAAAAAAAAAATCCTTCCTTTGTGTTATCCCAGTCTATACCTAAGAGATCAAGTTAGGTTTTATTATTTTGGCAGTTTTGGAGAATATTAGATTGAAATGTTTATGAACAGCTTAATTATATACATATTGAAAACCTATAATAACTTGTTTTTGATGCATACTGTGCCACCTTTTTAAAAATTCTTTTAAGATTTATTTTTTATGTGAATTCTTTTTTTTTTTTTTTTTTTGAGTGATTTGACTGCATGCATATATTGCACACTCAACATTTTTGGCCGTAGGAGACCCTGGTTTACTTGGAAAACTTAGGTGGAACCTGATCTGCTTTATATAATCCATTATAGACCATTTTCTGTCATGCTAGATCCTAAGTGGGAAAGTTAATAAAGCATGAGTACCATGTGCTTGTCTGCTACCCATGATGGTCAGAAGACACTATGGGATCCCCTGGAACTGGAGTGAGGGATGGTTGTGAACCACCATGTGGATGCTAGGAACTGAACCTGGGTCCCCTGGCAGAGCAAGTGCTTCAAATGCTGAGCCATCCCTCCAGCCCTCTGCTCCCTCCCTCCCTGAGGTCATTTGAATGTGCTTGGCCCAGGGAGTGGCACTATAAGGAGGTGTAGCCTTGTTGGAGTAGGTGTGTCACTGTGGGTGTGGGCTTTAATTCTTCATCCTAACTGCCTGGAAGCCAGTCTTCTAGCAGCTTTCAGGTAGAGATGTAGAACTAGAACTCTCAGTGCCTCTTGTACCATGCCTGCCTGGATGCTTCCGTGCTCCTGCCTTGTTGATAATGGACTGAACCTGTAAGCCAGCTGCAAGTAAATGGGTGCCTTGGTCATGGTATGTATTCATACTAAGGCACTCCCCCCTCTTTTTCTTACTTTTTTTTGGATTTATTTTATGTGTAGGAGGAGTGTTTTGCCTGTATGTGGGTATGTACAGTATGTGCTTGCCTGGTGCACAAAGACCAGAAAAGGGTGTCAGAAGCCTCAGGAGCTGGAGTTACAGTGTGGGTGCTGGGAATTTAACTCAGGTCCTCTGTAAGAGTGGCAAGTACTTTAAGCCAATGAGCAATTTCGCCAGTCTCCTTATGCCATCTTTTAATGTTTTGTGGCTTATATACCAGAGTACATGACACACAGGGAGGGACCTTTTAATTTTGAACTCCCCACTGTGTAACTGTCTTAGATGAATGTTAGGTACTAGAATAGTCCTCTATGGTAGCAACAGTCAACATTTCTGGCTTTAGGAGACCCTGGTTTACTTGGAAAACTTTTTGTGGAACCCGATCTGCTTTATATAATCAGTCATAGACCGTTTTTTGGTTTTTGTTTTAAATATAGATGTATATTATAAAACATTGAAATTAAGCATATAATTCAGATTTACTGGGTGTACAACCATAATCACAATCCAGTTTTTGGTGCCGGGAATGTAGCTCAGTGGTAAATGGTAAAGCATCATCTTGGCTTGGGCCCTGCACCGCTGGAAACACTCCAACAACAGTAAACAGTTTTACTCTGTGCACCTGGTAGTTTCTTAAAGTTGGAATTTAAATCTTAAGCCATCATTGGCCAATTAGGTTTCCATGCATTGTTTTGCTAAACGCTTTGGTTTGCTTTGTACTTGAAAGGACCTAAGGTTTTACTTATCCCCAAACCAGGTATATAGTGATAATGAGTTTGGAATTTGTCTTTTTAATGTTTTCTGTTAATTTAAATGCAAAAAATTGAAATTATTACTCTATATGGGTGTGTTTATGATGGTGTGTATGTATGTGTGCACATAAGTTTGATCTGCAAAGGATTTTGTAGGTAGAGGGGGATATTCATTAAGGATTTCTGGACAGTGGAGATCTTTTAACAGAGTAACTATTAGAGAGTGTTGTAAGTCTAGACAAAGAGAGCTCAGTATCAAGGGCTCTGAATAGTGGCACACAGTAGACAGGAACACAGTGCCATCTTCTCTAGTCCATTAAGCTTACAGAGTCCTGAGCCAGAGTCGAGTTAAGCCCATGACTGTTTTTTTATGTCAGTTATGTTAGTGGGATTCTCTGAGATCTCACTCACTCAATTGCACTGCTCTAATTTAAGAATCATTCATAAAATGAGGTTGCCACTACTAAGCATGATAAATATATGGCTGTTGAAATTCTTTTTGGGGTTGTTCACATAAAAAATCAGCTTTTACATGTAAAGTACACTCTTGTAAGTTTCACCAGTTCTCTGTTTAAGGATTTATTTACTTATTTTGTATATATTCATGTGAGCAAGAGAGCACAGGCATGCACATGCTCTGATATGTGTGGAGGTCAGAGAATAGCTTCTTGTAGGTCAGTTCTTTCCTTCTCCATTGTTTTGAGGGTCTCTCAAGATTTTTGTCCCTCTGTGCTGTGCTTTGTATGCGGGCTTCACAGTGGTCCTCCTTTCTCTGCCTCTCATTTCTCATAGAGTGCTAGGATTTTCCATGACTACCACCACATCTGCTGTCGTTTTACGTGGGTTCCAAACTCAGGTAGGTTAGACTTGCTCCACGGGTACTTTTTATCTGCTGAATCATCTCCCTGGGCCTTACCATTTCTTAAGTGAGGATAATACCTTTTTTTTTTTTAAAGATTTATTTATTTATTTATTATATGTGAGTACACTGTAGCTGTCTTCAGACACTCCAGAAGAGGGCATCAGATCTTGTTACAGATGGTTGTGAGCCACCATGTGGTTGCTGGGATTTGAACCCAGGACCTTCAGAAGAGCAGTCGGGTGCTCTTACCTGCTGAGCCATCTCACCAGCCCTTGGTAATACATTTTTAATTGTTGTGATATTTAAGTGACATTAAAGGAAGTAGGATGTGTAAAATTGTGGGCAAGAGGCTAGACATGGTGTGTACACCTTTAATACTAGCACTTGGGAGGCAGAGGCAGGTGAATTTCTGAGTTGTGGAGACCAGTCTGGTCTACAGAGCAAGTTTCAGGATAGCCAGAGATATCCACATAGTGAGACCCTGCCTCAAAAGAACAGAAAAATGAAAAAAAAACATATGGGCAAGACTGTCTGACATAAATATGTAATAAATGCTAGTTGATTGAAAAGTTAAACATTATATGAATATAAATTTTATGTATTTTTCAACTACAAATGTACCTTATAATCTGCTACTAGAAGGCAGTTGGTAGCATGGGACCTATAAGGCCTTTTAGAAAGTGGGACACAATGCGTAATAAACATGAGAGATAACTAACGTGGATAGCAAATCAGCTTTAATATTCCTGGAGGAGCTACCGGGAACTTTGAGTAGGGTAATTAGTTTGCAGGGTTTTCAGTTTTCAGTTCATTATTTAACATTTTTATTTCCATAATGACTCATCTGTGAATTATAGAGTCCTTTCCCAAAAGGAATGCAATACTCTTGAAAAACATTTTTTTCCTGCTCTGAGTGTGTGTCATGTTCTCACCTTCCGCCCTCACCCCCCCCCCCCCGTAAGGGTATCTGGGCAGTCATTTAGGAACAAAACATTGTAAATAATTTTAACCATGTGTTCTTGTGTGGCAAAAGCTTAACCCCTGTAAGGAGGTGGAGATTTCTTTAGTACAGTCAACATTCAGTGCTTACATTTACTCCCTCTGCCATTTTAAACTCTTACATTTTCTACTGTCTTTTGTTTTTTAATTTTTTACAATTTTTTTGCCAAAATCTTGTATAAATGCATATCATCAAAAGATACATTATGCTCACAGCATTCTAGTTATTTGTTTTATTTATATTAAAACTGGCATTACATCTGACATAATCTTGATTTTTTTTTTTTTAATGTATCCTCTGCAGTGTTCTTGTAATGGTACTATTGCCAGATGCTACTAATAACTTTTGTAGAGCACTGTGCATATAGAGCATAGTAGATACTTTTCGTTTTGATGTGTGTGATGTATGGGTTGAAGACCAAAGGTTGAGAATGATGTCTTTCTCAATTGCTCTCCACTTTATTTTTAAGTTTGTATTTATTTCTTTTGGGGGGATTGGCACATGACACAATGCATGTGTAGTGAGGACAAATTGTAGGAATTGGTTCTTTCCTTCTCCCATATGGCTTCTGGGAATGAACTAAGGTCTCAGGCTTGGTGGCACATGCCCTTACCTGCAGTCATCTTTCTGGTCCTTCACCTCACTTTGTTGCAGCAAGGTCTTTCTTTCATTGGACCTAGACTGTCTCCATCCAGCTTGCCTCTCTGGCTCCTGCGCTCCGGGACCCATTTGTCTGCTTAGGCCTGCTCTGCCTTTTGCTTCTGTCCCAGCTCCTTATGAGTGCCTGGGATCTGGTGCTTGCCTGATAGGCACTGCAGCCCTTCCTGATGCTTCTCTATAGTCGTTACATTTTTTTTTTTGAAAGTTCATAATTACGTTTCCCCTTTCCTTCCTTCAGTCCCTCTCATACACCCTCCTCTTGGTCTCTGTCAAATTCATGGCCCTTTCTTTAGTTCTCCATATATGCAATCTGTTCCGTTCAGTCCAAATAATGTTCTCTGTATGTATATGATCTGAGCTGGCTACTTGGTATTGGATAACCAATAAGAGGGCCCTTCCCTGGTGAAGACTATTTTTATTATTTTCTATATCTCCCATTGTCTGTAGTTCTTTGTCAAAGATTGAGGCCCCACAAAATTTCCCCCTTTGATGTTCATGTCCATTGGTGTTGTCAGTGCTTACATCTTGTTAGGCAGCCATGTTGATGGGACCTAATGGGTGTGAGACCTAACATTTTTACAAGTTTCCATTTCACAGAAATTTCCTGTTTGTCTGGCTTTTACAATTTTTCTGCTCTCATTTTCTCAATAATCCCAGAGCCTTAGGTTCAGGATTTGTGTTGTAGATGTAGTAGCTGGGACAAGGCACCACAGAATCTCTTATCCTCTGCATTTTGATTGGTTGTGATTTGCTTTAATGGTCTCGTTTGTTTCAAAGGTAAGTTTCTGTGATGAGGAGTGAGAAGCACATTTAACCTGTGTGGCATAAGGTCAAATATTTCAAATGTGATTAGGAGTAATGCTGGTTTAGTAAAGTGGTGGTTGATTATAGGTTCACCTCCAAGATCCATGACCTTACCAACACTGGATTGTTGGATAGATTTCCAGTACTAGGCATGGTTTCCTCTTGTTGAACAAGTATATTATTTCTCATCTTTACAGTAGTCCTGTAAATAAATGATACTGTCTGTATTTATAGAAGAAGGAATTGAAAATTCACAGAGGGACATGTGGATTTTGTATACGTTTTATTTCTGGTTAATAACAGATATTTGCCTAGTTACAAAGTGAACTAAAGTGTGATTTTGGTCTTTTTACTTCAGCACAATAGAGCAGAATGTAGATGTGTGTTTAAGATACTTATTAGGCTGGAGAAATGGCCCAGTTGTAAAGAGCACTTGTTGTTTTTGCATAGGCCCTGAGTTGGGTTTGTAGCACCCACATGGTGGCTCACAACCATCCCTAACTCCAGTTTCAAGGGATATAATATCTTGTCTGAACTCCACAGGTAACCAACAGACGTGTGGTGTACATACATGCAATCAACACACCCATACACAAAAATAAAATAAATAAATTAAAAATTAAGATAATTGCTAAAAAAAAACTTTTTAAGAAAGTACTCATTAAATGTAAGACTGATTAAAAGTCATTCATATTTTAATTTTAGAAGAAATTCCAAGAGTAGAATCATGAGTGTGACAGGAGCTCTCTCTTCAGAAGGGGTTCACATTGAGAAGTTGAGAGGCTAGGAGATCTGTTGAGCTGTTGGAGTGGAAGTGGAGTAGCTTATGTAGTTGGCTTCTGTGGCAGGCTGTTGTCACAGCAGTGCTTCCTCTTTTTTTTTTTAAGACTTCCATTCTGTGCGTGTAGGTACATGCACACTAGTGCAGGAGCGCCCAGAGGCCACAGGAGCTGGGCTCTGCAGGAGTTTGAGTTACTGGAAATTGTGAGCCACCTGATGTCATACTTAACTCTGGTCTTCTGGAAGAACAGTATGTGGTCCTAACTGCTGAGCCATTTCTCCAGCCCAACTTTGCTTGTTTTAATTAGGCATAAAGCATTAGATTAACAATTCCCAGACTTGATTTAAACATCTTTAAAAATACACACTTATTTATCTTCTTCATATGAACATATATGCCATGGTGTGCAAGTGGAAGCCAGAGGACACCTTGGTGCAGTTGATTTTCTCTTTTCTTTCTTTCTTTTTTTTTGGTTTTTGAGACAGGGTTTCTCTGTGTAGCCCTGGCTGTCCTGGAACTCACTTTGTGGACCAGGCTGGCCTCGAACTGAGAAATCCTCCTGCGTCTTCCTCCCGAGTGCTGGGATTAAAGGCGTGCACCACCACGCCCGGCACGATTTTCTCTTTTCTTCCAGGTGTGTTACAGGACTCAAACTCAGGTCACCAAGCTTAGTGATAAGCACCGTTATCTAACAGGCCCATTCTCTGGTTCTGGACTTAATTATACACAGCAATAAAAAGTTAAAAAGTAGGAAGAAATAGGGAATAATGATCAGAACTTGTCAAATAGAAATATTTACTATTACTGTTATTTACAAAAGAAAAGATAGTAATATTAAAAAATTAGAGTTGAATAAAGGATGGTTCTTTGCAAGAAAGTAGCTTTTGATAGGGTGGCCAGGAAGATAGTGGCTCAGTGGATAAAAGCACTTGCTGCAAAGGTTAATAACTTGAGTCCATCTCTGGTGAAAAAAAGAATTGACTCTTATAGAATTTCTCTGGTGAAAAGAAAAGAATTTTCCTCTGACTCCAAAATTGATGTGGTGGCATGAATGAACTAGCTCCCCCCCAACCCCCCCCTTGCGCCTCTGTTCCCCTTTCTCTTTCTCTCATACACACACTAAATACATTTAACTACAAATTACAGTGACAGTTTTCTTAGGGCTTGGTGGGAATTTGGTTGTGGGCTAACTTTGAGAAGCATTGATATGTAATAGAAGTCCATCAGATTATACTCAGTGCCTACCCCCAACCCCCACCCAGGGCGGGAGGATTTGTACTTCCTGCAAACTCAGAATTGGTTTCATGTTTAATTGGCTGAAAAATCAAATTTGTGACATGAAGATTGTATGAAAGTTAAATGTTTTAAAAACTATTAGAGCAGTTGTACTTATTCATGAGTTGTCTGTGATTGCACAGGAAGCTGGTAGAGTCTGTTTGATAGAGAGTGCCCATGACCTTTATAGAGCATGCGTTATTGACATGGTATAGTGTTCACAAAGAAACAGGCTCTGGTTTTTGTGCTCTGTAGGAAGTGTGGTGTCTATTGTTAATTTATTAAAATAATAAAAGTAAACTGACTTTTAAGGTAGTCTTGCATTTAATGATATTTTTTTTAAAGCCAGTTTTTTCCGTAATTATTTTAATGTTTTAGGTTTATTCTTTGTGTGTGTGTGTGTGTGTGTGTGTGTGTGTGTGCGTGTGTGTGTGTGTGTGTGTGTATGGGTGTATTGATGCATGTATATATGTATACCATATATGTGTTGGGTACCTGTGGAGGTTCGACAAGATACTAGATCCCTTTGGTGGCAACTGAGGCTAAGAGATAGTTTGCTGTCCAAGGTGGCATTGCCAAATGTTCTAGTCCAGAAGAACTAGCTGTGTGCTGCCACAGTTCTGTATAGTTTTCTACACTGACTGTTTTAGAAAGGAGGAAGGAATCTTTATATTATAATTGTTTACAGTTACCACAGAAGACTTGAATTCAACATTCATTTTTTAAATTTTATTTTATTTTAAAAAAATTTATTTATTTTATTTATAAATAAATACTCCATGTTTTATACTCCATGTTTTATTCCCCCTTCCCTCCACCCTCCAACTGTTCCACATCCCATACCTTCTCCCCACCCCCCCACCCCCCCACCCCACCTTCCTGGGACTTCCAGTTTCTTGAGGGTTAGGTGCATCATCTCTGAATGAACACAGACCCAGCGGTCCTCTACTGTATGTGTGTTGGGGGCCTCATTATCAGCTGGTGTATGCTGCCTGTTTGGTGGTCCATTGTTTGAGAGATCTCGGGGGTTCAGATTGAGACTGCTGGTTCTCCTACAGGGTTGCCTTTCTCATCTTCTTTCAGCCTTTTACTAATTCAACCACAGGGGTCAGCTGCTTCTGTCCATTGGTTGGGTGCAAATATCTGTATCTGACTCTTTCAGCTGCTTGTTAGGTCCCTTTTTGTGATCCCTCCATAGCCTCAGTAATAGTGTTGGGACCTCCCCTTGAGTTGGATCCCACTTTAGGCCTGTTGCTGGACCTTCTTTTCCTCAGGCTCCTCTCCTTTTCCATCCCTGTAATTCTTTCAGACAGCAACAATTATGGGTCAGAGTTGTGATTGTGGGATGCCCCTCCCCCTCATTTGATGCCCTGTCTTCCTGCTGGAGGTGGGCTCTATAAGTTCCCTCTCCCTACTGTTGGGCATTTCATCTAAGGTCCTTCCCTTTGAGTCCTGAGAGTCTCTCACTTCCCTGGTCTCTGGTGCATTTTGGAGGGTTCCCCCAACCTCCTACCTCCCCAGGTTGCCTGTTTTCATTCTTTCTGCTGGCCCTCAGGGCTTCAGTCCTTTTCCCTCACCCAATACCAGTTCAGGTCTTTCCCCACCCCCCACCTCCACTTTCCCTTCCAGGTCCCTCCCTCCCTCCCCACTTGTGATTACTTTCTTCTCATTCATCACTTAATGATATGCAAACATTTGTCTTGTTTTTATTTAACTTGGGTTTTCCCCCAGAGTTTTGTTGATTGAGTTGTACTTGGTGATAATCTACTTACTGCACTTTTGAACAATAAATATATAATTTCTGAATCATGAAAGACTTCAGTTTTTGTATCACTAGGATAATAAATTATCTATTTGGAAAAAGGTTGTAAAAGAAACTTTTATTTTCCCTTACTAATTGTTGTCTCTGAGGCTTACTTCCTCAGTCTGTTAATCTAGGCCTAGTCCTGGAAGCTTCTAACCTCCATACAATTTTATCTAGGCCTAGAATGTTTTCAGCCTCTGAGACTTACTGCTGAATAAGCTCACTCCTTATTAGTTCTTTCTGATTTCTGGCTGGCTGGTTCAACTCAGCTGTTCTGGCTTATATTCCTCCCCAAATTGACTGATTCAATGTGGCTTCTCCCTCTCCCTCCCTCCCCCCTCCCCCTTTCTCCTGAATTGCTCTGCTTGGCCTCAAACTAATTCTGGCAGTTAGTGCTAATCTTCTGGCTCCCTTTCATTCTCTGGCTCATTCTCACTTCAACCTGTCTCTGTAAAACTGTCCCAGTAAAACTGCTCCCTTCCTCCTTTCTTTGCACTGCTACTAAGAAGCTTCTCTTTCCTCTGTCTCGTGAGAGTTGGGCATATCCTATTCTGTCAAATCTTTGTCTGCCACTCAATCAGACATCATTTTCAAACATGGATGCTTCCTTCTACAAACTAACTTAACTTCATTGTTTGGGATTAAAGGTGTGTGCTAAGGGTGTGTTTGTATTCCAGCCGGAGGGATTAAGGGTGTGTGCTGTGGTCTGAGCTACACTACAACTAGAAACAGGGTTTTACTGTTCTTTAAAAGTAAATAACATAATCTTGGGGCTCATAATGTGATCAAATATCCTGCAACAGAAGGTAACTCTATTCCTCCTCATAAATGAACATCTTTGTTTTATGATTATGTTTATACCTTTCAAGTCATTATCTTAAACTAAAAATATGTATTGAAGTACATTCAGAAGTAACCAGAAAATAAATTTTTTAACTTGACTCGTTTTAATTAAAAATTCTTGTTTTCATAGAGTAGGTATGCTTTGTGTGCTAAGTCTGAAGGAAAAAAGTTAGGTTACTAGTAACTGGATATGTAGATGGAGCTATTCAAACAAATCTCTATTTTCCTTTTTTCTTTTCTTTTCTTATCTTTAATTATTTACTGGTTTATTGACTGATTTAATTTGTGATGTGTATGTCTGTGTGTGTCTGTGTATGCCATGGCCCTTGTTTGGAAGTCAGAAGACAGCTTAGGAGCCAATTCTCTTTTATCCTGGGTTCTTGGACTCATGCACTGAGCTTGGCACCAAACATCCCATTCACCCGGCCATTTTACTAGTCCACCTTTTTTACTTTGAGAAAAATAAGGCTTTTAGGGGAGGGAGCTATTAGAGAGCAGATTTCAAAAACTGCTTGAATGAAAGAATGTTTGCAAATAAATTAGAATCATAGGATTCTTATTTTACAAAAATGTTTTTAAAAACCATTTTTATTTTGTTTTTTAACATCTCAGCACAGGATGAGCCAGGATGGTCTTTGAACTTGAAATGTTCCTGCCTTAATTTTTATAGAGTACTGGGATTGTACATGTGTGCTATTGTTCCTGGCTTTGATAATGTGTTTAAAGGCAACTCTCATACATTCTAGATACCATATACATTGCTGATTTAAGTAAATAGAAGTCTACGGGGTCTGGAGAGATGATTTCTATCCTAGGGGTTTACTGCTGTGAACGGACACCATGACCAAGACAACTCTTATAAGGACAACATTTAATTGAGATTGGCTTACAGGTTCAGAGGTTCAGTCCATTATCATCAAGGTGGCAGCATAGCATTGTCTAGGCAGGCATGGTGCAGGAGGAGCTGACAGTTTTATATCTTCATCTGAAGGTGGTTAGGAGAAGACTGGCTACCACATGATTAGGAGGAGGGTCTCAAAGTCTACCCTCTAAGTGGTACACTTCCTCCAACAAGACCACATCTCTTAATAGTGCTGTTCCCTGGGCTAAGCATATTCAAATCAACACAATGTTTCAGTGGCTAAAAGCACTTGCTACTCTTCCAACCGAAGAGTTCTCAGTTCTCAGCACCCATGTAGTGCCTCACTATTCCTAACTCCAGTTCTAGAATTTCCAAAACTCTCTTCTGACCACCATGGGTACCATGCACACATGGTGAGCATATTCATACATGGAGGCAAATAGAAGTCTAACAGCCTTTTCTATATTAAAGTCTATAGCCTTTTCTATATTAAAGTGTACTGTACTTTGAGATTTAAAAGTGAAAGGAGTTAGGGCAGGGGCAGAGTACTTGGAAAGAAGTCTGTTGCAGGTGTAAGGCTAATCTGGGCTTCACAGTGAGAGCTCAGCCAGTTAGAGATAAATAACAAGACTGTGTCTCAAAAAAACAAAACCAAAAAGAGCCGTAGCATTTTAGCATTTGGTTTTACCTTTTTAAAGTTGAAAACCTAAAGAAGGACTTAGGGGTAGATGAAGGTGGGGCTATTGAGATAGTGGTGAGCTATGTTGGAGTTTTGATTTGTGGCTTCAGTTTTTACCTTCCTCTTTGAGAAGTTGATTTATTGAACAATTTTGAAAAATTTAGAACTTCTTTACAGGCTTGAACCACAATGTTTATAGAAAACTGATGGGAAGATAAGAAGAAGTTGAATTTGTTAGTATTGGCAGATTTCTGATTTTTTAAAATAATTTTATTATTAATTAATTAATTAATTAAGGTTTTTTTTTTTTAGACCTCACACTTTACATTTCAGGTTTGAGTCATCATGCTCAACTGAATGTTTTCTCTCTCTTTCCTCCATCCTTTCTCTCCCTCACCTACTCTTTGCTTCTAGGAATTGCTCTTTTCAATAATTAGGGTTACATTGTTGTTGTTTTTCCTCTTGTTCATTCCATTCATAATTTAACATGAATAAATTTGAAAACTATTGGCCATTACAACACACAAGCACAATTAAAACCTAAAACTTGATTGCTTAGATTGAGGTGGCATGCTACAGTTCTTGTGACAGATGGCTTCCTCATGCTCTTTCCTCCTCTGCTGTGATTTTTTTTTTTTCCCAGAGAATAAATCCCATGTGTTCCCATTTTGGCTCTAGTTTTGCTCTGCCCACTCATTGGCTTCAGAGGAACTCTAATTTGGATGTGCTGGCTACTGGCATTATAGTAGGAAGTGGTTACAAAGTGTGGCTCCTTATGCCAAGTGTTCATTTATCAGAGAAACTGTAGTTTCATAAAATTAAACATCTTAGTCACACTGAGTAAAGCTAAATTTTATTCTTTCAAGAATATACTTTGAAAATACTTTACTTTAAATTATTTGTATAGATATCTGTATGTAGGTATGTGCACATGAGTGCAGGTGCCTGTGGTGATCAGAGGTGCCAGGTCCCCCTGGAGCTGGAATTATAGGTGGTTGGGAGCCACCTACCTTGGGTGTTGGGAACTGACCCAGTTTGGTTCTGGGCAGGAGCAGTACAGGCTCTAAGTCCAGCACTGTGTCTCCAGCTCCAGAATGCATTTTAAGAACTGTTTGTTACACTTGTAGTTTGTGTGTGTTTGCATGCACACATGTCAGAGTGTGGGTGTGGATAGTAAAGGACAGCTTCCTCCACTGTGAGGGTCTGGGATTGAACTCAAGTTGCCAGCTTGGGAACAGGTATCTACCCCCTGAGCCTTCTTACAGGACATTTAGCATATATTTTTCAGTTGATGTTCTAAACTAAGTATTTTTAGTGGCATATGTATAACAAAACAGGTTTTTAAAATCTGAATTTCACATAACCAGAAATTTATAGTGTGTTGTACTGCAATGTTTGTTCTGGGCACTGAATGAATAGATGTAATTGTACTGAGATTTTTTTGGGTGTGTGTGGAGATAATCTTGTTGTGAGCTTTAGGGTGGCTTTCTTTTACAGTCTTCTTACCTAACTAAGCCTTCTGAATGCTGGGATACAGGTGTATAGTACTATGCCCAGCCATGACAGACATTTAATATCACAGAGACTTAATTATAGTCATTGAACCTGTCATGTCTAGTATTGAAGTTTGTATTTGATCAGTTACAATACTGAATGCAGGAGGATTTGCCAGTCTTTCAAGTTGGACCAGTGAGTGATTGCTACTGTTGCTGCTGCCACCATCGCCTCTTCTCATTTTTCTTGTTTACAATTTACATTATTTATTTATTTAAAAATGATTTTATTTATTTACATTCCAGCTGATGCCCCCCCTGTGTTCACCCCTCCCATAGTTTCTCATCCCATTCCTCCTCCCTATTGCCTTGAGAAGGTGCTCTCTTTCCCCATCTCCCTTCCTGGGGCCTTAGTACATCTTCTCCCACTGAGGCCAGACTAGGCAGTCCTTTGCTATATATGTGCCAACAAAACCAAGAGCTAGTTCTTTGAGAAAATCAATAGGAAAAATAAAACCTTAACTAAACTAACTAAAGGGCAAAGAGACAGTATCCAAATTAACAAAATTAGAAACGAAAAGAGAGTCATGACAACAGAAGCTGAGGAAATTAAAAAAATCATCAGAACTTACTACAAAAGCTTCTACTCAACAAAAGTGGAAAATCTAGATGAAATCTAGATGAAATGTGCTGACTTCTTACCAACAGGTCCAGGCAAGAGGTCCCTGTCCCACTGGGGTCTCTCTGGGGCTGAATGGGATTGCGAGTATCAATGGCTCAAAAGAAACACGCCGAGCTGGGAGTCTCATTGAAGCAGGAACTCAATTTTATGGCATCAGCCTCTTGCTTATATAAGTTCGGAACATAGGGAGGTGGATTTTTGGTAAGATAAGATGACATAGGTGGTGGGCAAGGCAGGCAAGGATGATGGAGGGTATGGAATAACTGACAGGGCCAATGGCAAAGCTCTACATCAGCAATAGTGGGGGCAGAGGCAGGGCCAAACAGGTCTTGCTCAGTCATCCCGATATGGAAGTGACTGAGACAGGTCTCAAAACTTGAGCCAGGCTAAGGCTCATCCATAAGGCCACAGAAACTGGAGCAAGGCTTAGGTTTGTCCTTAAGGCTCAAACCAGGGCCAAAATGGGGCCCAACAGAAATGGATGATTTTCTAGATGATACCACATACCAAAATTAAATCAAGATCAGGTAAATGATCTAAACAGTCCCATAACCCCTAAGGAAATAGAAATAGTCATTAAAAACCTCCCAACCAAAAAAAACCCTGGACCAGGTGGTTTTAGTTCAGAATTCTACCAGACTTTCAAAGAAGAGCTAATACCAATACTCCTCAAACTATTCCACAAAATAGAAACAGAAGGAACACTGTCTAATTCATTCTATGAAGCCACAGTTACTTTAATGCCTAAACCACACAAAGACCCAACAAAGAAAGAGAACTTCAGGCCATTTTCACTTACGAATATTGATGCAAAAATGCTCAATAAAATTCTTGTAAACCGAATCCAAGAACATATCAAAACTATCATTCAAATAAGCTTCATCCCAGGGATACAGGGATGGTGCAGTGTATGAAAATCTTTCTATGTAATCCACTATATAAACAAACTCAAGAAAAATATCTCGTGATTATCTCATTAGATGCTAAAAAAGCCTTCGTGACAAAATATAACACCTCTTCATGTTGAAAGTCTTGGGGAGATCAGGAATTCATGGCACATTCCTAAACATAAAGTAATATATAACACACTAGCAGCCAACAACAAATTAAATGGAGAAAAACTAGAAGCAGTCTCACTAAGATCAGGGATAAGACAAGGATGCCCACTCTCTTCCTGTCTATTCAACATAATATATGAAGTTTTAGCTAGAGCATTTAGACACTTCTGTTATTAAAGTTAATTTTATTTATCTATCATTTGAGACAGGATATCTCTATATAGTTCTAGTTGTCTTGGAAATCTACTAGCCTCTGCCTCCGAAGGCTTGGGTCACCATACCTGCCCTCTCATTCTTTTTCTTCTGTCTTTTCTATTGCTATGAAGAAAGATCATGACCAAGAGAACTTATAAAATAAAGCATTTAATTTGGAACTTACTGGGCAGGCTTAGAATCTATGACCATCTTTTCAGGAAACATGGCATCAGGCAAGCAGGCATGACACTGGAAAAGTAGCTGAGAACTTACATCTTGATCTGAAAGTTGGAGGCAGAGAAATGGGGATGTGGGGAAGGGAGGGGAGGAGGGAAAGAAGGAGGAAGGGGAGAGACAGAGACAAACACTGGGAATGGCTTGAGTCTTGAAACTTCAAAGGTACCTCCAGTGCCACACCTCAACAAGATTACAACTTCCTAGTCCTTCCAGTTCTATCAGCTGAGGACTAAGTATTCAAACATATTAGCCTATAGGGGAAGATCCTCATTCAAACTACTACACCCTCCCCTCTTCTTTACAGGTTAGCCTCTGCAGCAGCCTTCCTGCCCCAGTTTCCTGAGTGTTGGGATCTAGTGAGCTATCATACATGGCTCCTCCTAGGCTTCTCTTCTAATTCAATACTTACTGGTGTTTTACTACAATTTTTGTGTTTCAGTTGGATGCTTTTTTTTTTTTTTTTAAATTTGACTATTTGGCTAGCAAATACATTTATTTAACCTTAGAGAATACATAATTCAGCAGTTACACAAAGTGTGAGCTGTTTTTCTCATGGTCTATTTCAGCCTGTTCTAGAAATGTGATGTGATTATGTATGTGGTTTCTCAGTGGAAGAAGGAAGAAGAGATCTAATAGCAGTCACTCCTATAGCTGTTGCTGTGTCAGCATAGCATTGTTTAATCAGTATGTCAGTGAATGTGTATCAAGTGCTTGACATAAATGCCAGCTAGCTTGCTTGGTGATTTGAGGGATTTGACAAAAGGAAAGCAGGGAGAAAGAGAGGACAGATGTGCACTTAAAGAGTTTAGAATAGCAGTAACATGGAGTAAGCATAGGGTGTGGTTTATAGACAAGAGTTTTTGGAGCAGTCAAATTCTAGAGTATTTTGACCTGGGTACTTCAGTAATGGAGCTACCTATAAGATTAGTGTTTTCCTTATACAGGTATAACTTTTTTATTTATAAATAAAGTATTTAATGTTAAAGATATTCTTGAATTTCAAGTTTTATATGAAAGTATATAAAATTGGTATATCTGAAAAGTATCCACAGTATTGGTATTTACTGATTACCAAGCAGGAATGACTCTAGAGCAGTAGCTAAGAACTTACATCTTGATCTGAAAGTTGGAGGCAGAGAAATGGGGGTGTGAAATAGGAAGATGTTCATTATACATTAGAGGGAACATGTAATATGTGTGTGTGTGTTTATCCTGGAAGTAGTATAGCTTAATTATAGCATTGTTTTAAAGCACAGACTATGGATTCAATAAGCTTAGAGATACTGATCCAAGGAATGTAGAGAGATCTCTGATCTGTACGATGAAGATAATACTCGATCATGAGGAAGATATGGGGGTTAGATAAATTAAGACTCAGGGAGCATTTAGAATTGGGGATTTTGTGTAGTAAGTACCAGTTCCTTGTTATTGTCTTTTCACTTTGGTCTCTCTTATAAAGTTAATATTAACTCACAAACTCAGAAAGATATATTTGAGTGTGTTTTCTCAGTGTAGGACTATTGATTAACATTATTTTGTTAATACTTTTTCTTCATGTATTGAATGTGAATTTGTCACATAATAAAAAACATAGTGAAGACTAAGATTAAATCTGTACATTTGTATGTCATTACAAGATAAAATACAGAATTAGTCACTTGGAATTCAATACATATTTGAATGCTATTGAGTGAGCTATAATACTTGTTTAGAATTGTAAATGTGATAGGTGGGAGGAACCTTATAGAATCTCTTTTTCATATTCCTTCACAGTACCCCTTACAAATCATGTAGTATAAGTATTACATTTACATTGATTAGCTGTTTGTTCGGTTTAAAAGTAATTGGTTTTTGTGGAAACTTTTCATCATTAAGAAATGTTTGAAGTAGGTTGCTTTTGTGTAATACTTGATATATGTATAGCTTAGGATTTGATTTCAGTCTGGAACTAGGTAGAACAAATCTATTCCTCTTTCCAGAATAATAGGAGAGGGTTTATGAAATAGATATTTAGTGGTCCAAAAAATTTCTGGTAGGGCTGGAGCACTTGACTTCAGGCTTGCTTCTGTAATACGAATAAGAAACTTGCACTACTGTGAACCCAGAGCAGTTGAAATCTCCTGCAGCCCCATCCCTCTGCAGCATCTGTCCTGGCTAAAGAAGACAGAACCTCTTTCTTCATGTCACCCAGGACCATACTTGTCTTCTATGCTTTTGTTTAACTGATAGTCTGTGTAGGAATTTGTGAGTTTTCACTCTTACTCTGGGAAAGCAGGACTCACAGTGGGTGTGCTGCTTTTTAGTATCTGATTTACATGTTTGAATATTTTGCATGTGCTTATGTACATGTACTATGTGCATGCCTAGTGCCTGTAGAAATCAGCAAAAGGTGTCAGATCTCCTGGAACTGTAGCTAGGGATGGTCGTGAGTCACCATGTGGTACTGGAAACTGGACCTATGTTCTCTGCAAGAGCAACATGTGCTTTTAACTGCTGAGCCATCTATTTCTTCAGTCCCTGATCTTAAGTTTAAGTTCAACTTCAGCTATGTAGTGAGTTGGAGGTCAACCTGGAATACTTGAGACCCTTTTTTAAAAAACAGGACAAAGCAAATATTACAACCTTAATGTATTGGAACTTGGATATTTTTTGTTTGTTTCTGAGACAGAATCTTACCATGTAATTCTGCTTGGCTTAGAACTCACAGTGATCCTCCTGTCTCTGCCTCTTGAGTTTTGGAGCTGAAGGCTTCTAGATGGTATTGTTTATTTGAAAGACTCTGTAATCACACTTTGAAAAATAGTTATATAAAATAATTAAAATAGGGCCAGATGGTGGTAGCACATTTTTTTAATCTCAGCACTTTGGAGGCAGAGCCATGTGGATCTCTGAGTTCAAGGCCAGACTACATAGTGAGTCCACAGCAATTAAGGCTACACAGAGAAACCCTGTCTGGAAACACAACAGCAGAAACAACAATAAAAACAAACAAACAAAAATAAAAATTTAAATGGGAAGCTCCTTTAAAATAAAAGTTGTTTTTTTTTGTTTGTTTGTTTGTTTTTAAATTTGGAAGAGAAGCTCTTGGGATGTATGCTTTAATTGGGGTATAAACTAAATACTTTTGGATTATAACCCAGATAAAAATCAAAAAATTCTTTGTGATATTAATGCCTGCTTCCCTTTATGGGAGAGGCACTAAATTATTTTAAGTTTTATTTTGCTTTACTGAAAAGGGTGACTCAATTACTAAATTGATTTTGCAACAAATTTTATAATGAGTTTAAAAGGTAGTAGTTTATAATATAGTTGATTTTTCAGGTACATAGAAGCTGTCAGTTTCTATAAAATTTTACTTTCGGAGATGATACTCTAAATATATGTTTATAAACAAATGCTAATATAAAAAAAAACATTGCCTTAGAAGATTGGTTAGACAGTCCCAGGTCATTGTGGCTGCTCCTGTAGATAGATACTGAAAATGCATAGGAAAAATTAGTAGAAGTGTCTGTTTGCTGTTCTGAGAGTGCAGAAGAAGGTGTGTCTTGCAGTGCCCAAAGAAGGGAATGATAGTCCTGGAAGTGGTATGCAGTCTTAATCTTCTTAAGGTAAGGATGATAGTATTCTTGATAATGTTTTCCTCTTTTGTTTGTTTTGTTTTAAGACAGGATTTCCCTGTGTAGCTCTGGCTCCTGTATAGTCTAGGCTACCTCTGAGCTTCTAGTGCTCTTCCTTCTTCTCCCTTCCTAGAGCTGGGATTGCAGGTGTGATACCATGCTTTGGTTAAGTGTTCTTGTTTTTATGTAGCAGCCAAGCCAGTAGTGTTTCTTTACTTGCTGAAGGTGGTAATTCTACATCTGCTCTTTGTAGATCCTTGGTCTGGAAAAATTGCTTAGGAATCCACAGAATTCTGGTTTAGTAAGTTTTCTCTTTACCATAGTTATGCATGAACTAACGCTATTACAGAAACAAATTTGAGAGCAAAAACGACTGTTTCTTTTGGAGTTTGCCTCTTTTGTTGTATCTTTATTTTAGTCACTGGTTTTTAGAGTAGTTGCCATAGCTGGTATGTCAGTTTGACATTTTGATTTCAAAGATCCTATTATAATCTTGCTCCAAATGTCAAACAGTTCCTCAGTGATAGACATAAGCCCCCACTGATGCTTTGTTAGAATGATGATTTTACAGAGTCCTTGGTATTATGTCCGTGTGTGGAGCTTAAATGAGAACATTTATATTGCCTAATAGAGCTTTTATTTATCAATTTCAAGTTATTGGCTAAGTTTTGCCCCGTGCTGACTTTGAATTTGATTATCCTTGAGACAGAATAGGAAAGCAGTTTTTTTTTATTAGATATTTTTTTTTATTTACATTTCAAATGCTATCCCGAAAGTTCCCTGTACCCTCCCCCCGACTGACCCCTACCCACCCACTCCCACTTCTTGGCCCTGGCGTTCCCCTGTACTGGGGCATATAAAGTTTGCAAGACCAAGGGGCCTCTCTTCCCAATGATGGCTGACTAGGCCATCTTCTGCTACATATGCAGATAGAGACACAATCTCTGGGGGTTGCAGACCCCTTCAATTCCTTGGGTAATTTCTCTAGCTCCTCCATTGGGGGCCCTGTGTTCCATCCAATAGATGACTGTGAGCATCCACTTCTGTATTTGCCAGGCTTTGGCATAACATCACACGAATCTGCTATATCAGAGTCCTTTCAGCGAAATCTTGCTGGCATATGCAATAGTGTCTGGGTTTGGTGGCTGCTTATGGATCCCCAGGTGGGGTAGTCTCTGGATGGTCCATCCTTTTGTCTTAGCTCCAAACTTTGTCTCTGTAACTCCTTCCATAGGTATTTTGAGGAAAGCAGTTTTTAAAGCATGATAATTTTACATACAGGAGCAACCAAAACTATTACTTAATAGTTTTTTAAATGTTCCACATTAGTGTATGTTTCAGTGGTCAGCAACTTTCTTAGTGTCCTAGTGTAACTTAACATAGTAGGCTCACATCTTGGTGAAGGCAAAGCAGTCAAGACACAAAAGAGTGGAGAAAGATTTATTACCTGCAGCAGGCCAACAAAACTGGGGAGTTATTTTCAGAGAAGGGCCCTCCTCCAGCAAAGGAATCACATGAGTTTATTCTTCTAGCCTATAAATATTCATATAGGTGCTGTCCCATTTCTCCATATGTTCAGTTAGGGGTACATTCCTGAGCATGTTCAGTATTAGGTCATGAAGCACATGTTTAAAACATTAAAGTGATAGACAAGAGTGCTCTCAACTTGTTCTGGAAAGTTTTAGCTGAAAACAATTTAAAGTCTAATTTAAGAAAATAAGAGTCTGCTTCTGACAGGGTCTGCCTTGCTCCCTGGCTAGCACTAGCAATAGGAAACACACTTAGCTTATGGAATGTTCACCTAGTTGTAATGAATGTGTCTTGACCAGAGAATTGCTTGATTACTGAGGAATTGATTTTGAAGTCTTCAGAAGGGTGTGTCCTTCAAGAACACTGAGAAGAGTATTGATCTGTGCTTGTTAGAAGAACATTGTATCTAGTTTTCTTTGTTTTATAAGCACAGTTGTGTCATCTTCAGGAAGCAGCTGTTGTATTTTGCTTCTCCATTTGACAAGTCGATAATACAGTAATGAGTAGAACATATTTTCTCCTTGTAAAGTGATATATACATAGAATATAGAAAAAGTTTAACTCCAATATTTCTTTGATACACATGTGTGTATATGTGTATGAGAGCATGTGTGTGCATGCACACACATTGTATGTACAAACACACACAGTATAAAAAATACTTTGTAATGTGAGGGATCAGCAGAGTATTAGGTATGCTAAGCAAGTGTTCTGCCACTGAGTTGCCTTCTCAGGCAGCACATTCTTTTATATTAATAAAACAAAATAAAACAAAACAAAACAATAACAGGAGGCTGGCGAGATTGCTTATTGTTAAGACTGTATTGCTTTTGCAGAGGACCTGAGTTGTTTTCCCAACACTCAGGTTATTGGCTCATAGCCCTCTGTAGCTCCAGGGGAGCCAATCCTTCTGGCTTCTGTGGGCATCAACAGTCGTGTGTACACATGCACACACAGACATGTCATGATGCTCTACTTTTAGCCATCTTCTATTGTTGCTATTAATATTTTTCTTTTTTTTTTAAGATTTATTTATTTATTATATGTAAGTACACTGTAGCTGTCTTCAGACACTCCAGAAGAGGGAGTCAGATCTTGTTACGGATGGTTGTGAGCCACCATGTGGTTGCTGGGATTTGAACTCGGGACCTTCGGAAGAGCAGTCGGGTGCTCTTACCCACTGAGCCGTCTCACCAGCCCTGTTAATATTTTTCTTAGGTAATTCTTCTATGGCTATCTTGGTTAGTGTATTTTGCATCTCTATACTTTCTATAACAGATAATTGTTAAAAAGTTAAAAGTATTTGACAAAGATGACCCAAAGGAATTAGAGAGCCAGAATTTATTATATACATTGTGTATTCTTTAAAAGTTTGATATCTATATGACTTTTAGTTTGTAATGAAAGAAAAAGTTATGAAAACAAGCCTCTAAGTTGTTTTATTAACTGCTTTGTATTTAGAAGGAGAAACAACATGTCTAAAATACAGTTTTAGGCATATGGAATGAATTCTATTTATTCTAATGGTAGGCTTGTTGAATTGTTTTCATAATATTAGATTGATTATTATAAGTTTATGGTTTTTATTAATTGCTTATTGGTGATTGGAAGAAAAACTACCAAATATGTCTACTTTTGACAAGCTAGCTCTTCAAAAAAATATTTATTTATTTATTTATTTATTTATTATATGTAAGTACACTGTAGCTGTCTTCAGACACTCCAGAAGAGGGCATCAGATTTCATTACGGATGGTTGTGAGCCACCATGTGGTTGCTGGGGTTTGAATTCAGGACTTTGGAAGAGCAATTGGCTCTCTTAACCACTGAGCCATCTCACCAGCCCCAACAAGCTAACTTTTAAAACAGTTTTTCTTTTTCTTCAGTGCTAAATAACAAAATTTTCTTAATTATTTTAATGAATTCTTTTATTTACTTAAAGAATGATATAAATGTTTTTATGAAACATGTGGAAAAGAGTTTTAGATATATCGTGTGTGTGTGTGTGTGTGTGTGTGTGTGTCTGTGTCTGTGTCTGTCTGTATCTGTGTGTGTGTGTGTGTGTATACAATTGCATGTGCTCTTGCTCACATATGTGGAGGCCACAAGGAGGCTTTTGGATATCTTCCTTTATCACTTTGTGCCATGTTGGCCTGAGACAGGGACTGTCATTGAGCTGGTGTGTTGGCCTGTCAGCTCCCAGGATCTCCCTTCCCATTTCACTGCTGGGATTACAGGCTTGTGCTGCTCTGTTCAGCTTGTATATGCCTGCTAGGGATTTGAACTCAGTCCTCTCGCTTGCTTACTCTTACGTTCTGAACCAAAAGATATATTTCCAAAGACATATTTTGTTTTATGTCATATTTATTTTATGCTATTGAAGTTATTGACAAATTGTGTTCAGATATTAATGACAGTGTTTTACTTTCCAGAAAAATTTGTGCTTTTCTCTATAAAAGCTACAATTGTTACTATTTTGATCCCCAAGAATGTGTTTATCTTTTTCCTTTCTAACACAAATATAATTTGTATTTTACAAGATATATGTGCTGGCTAGTCTTATGTGACCTTGACACAGCTAAAGTCATTTTGGAAGCGGGAACCTCAATTTAGAAAAATGTCTTCAGTAGATTGCATTTGGGCAAGCCTGTGGTCCCTTGTCTTCATCATTGTGGGAAGACCTAGCTTGTGGTGGGCAGTACCACTCCTGGCCTGGTGGTCTTAGGTGCTATAAAGCATACTGAGCAAATCGTGAGGAATAAGCCATTAAGTAGCCCTCCTCCAAGGCCTCTGCATCAGCTCTGGCCTCCAGGTTTCTGCTCTGACTTTCCTCAGTGATGTACTGTGATATGAAACTGTAAGCTAAAATAAACCCTTTCCTCCCCAAGTTGCTTTTGATCTTGGTGCCTTTTCGCAGACATAAAAATCCTAAGACTGTACATGAATGTTTACCACACATTACAACACTTCATCCTGAGAGTACTGTCATGGTTTACAAATAAATTAAGATAGTTGTATTAGTTATGTTTCTCATTGTGACCAAGTATCTGACAAGAAGCAATGTAAAGGGAGAGGACTTTTTTTTTTGCCTATTATTTTAAGATTTCTCTATCATGAAAGGCATGGCCTTAAAGACAGCCTATTTAATAAAGGGTGCTGGCATATGGGATATCCACATGCAGAAGAATTAGATATATCTTCTCTTACTGATATAGCTATCTCTTGTGAGGCTATGTCAGTGCCTGGCAAATATAGAAGTGGATGCCCACAGTCATCTATAGGATAGAACACAGAGACCCCAGTAGAGGACCTAGAGAAATTACCCAAGGAACTGAAGGGGTCTGCAACCCTATAGGTGAAACAACAATATGAACTAATCAGTACTCCCAGACCTCGTGTCTCTAGCTGCATATATAGCAGAAGATGGCTTAGTCAGCCGTCTTCTTGGGAAGAGATGCCCCTTGGTCTTGCAAACTTTATATGCCCCATACAGGGGAATGCGAGGGCCAAGAAGTGGGAGTGGGTGGGCAGGGGAGCAGGGTCGGGGGAGGGTATAGGGGACATTCAGGACAGCATTTGAAATGTAAATGAAGCCGGGCATGGTGGCCCACGCCTTTAATCATGGCACTCAGGAGGCAGAGGCAAGTGGATTTCTGAGTTCAAGGCCAGCCTGGTCTACAGAGTGAGTTCCAGGACAGCCAAGGCTACACAGAGAAACCCTGTCTCAAAAAACCAAAAAAAAAAAAAAAAAGAAAAAGAAATGTAAATGAAGAAAATATCTAATAAAATAATTAACAAAATACATTCAAATTTGATCAAGGGTCTTCACTTGAAACCCGAGATGGGCCAGGCCTACAGGTCTATACTTTCAATCCCAGTACTCAGAAGATAGAGGCCGGTGGATCTCAGATGAGTTTGAGGCTAGCCTGGACTACATACAGAGTTCCAGGCCAGGCAGAGCAACACAATGAGACCCTGTCTCAAAAATAAAAAGGAACAAAAAATTTCAAAGCTAAAATGGTATTGCTACTAAAGGAAAATATAGGGAAGGCACTTTGGATATACTGTAGGCAAAATTTTTCTGAATATACAACTCTAGTGGCAAAGGAAATAGCCCCAAGAATTGACAAAATTGCAGAGCTTCATCATAGTAAAAAACAGTCAAAATGAACAGACAGTCCATAAAATGGGAGAAGAATCTTTATAGTTACCACAAACAAGACATAATAATTAGACTATATAAAGAGGTACAAATCCCCTCTGTAAATCAGTAAATAAACTAATGACTGACTAGACAGTTTTTAGAAGAAGAAATACAGCTGACCAATAAATATCTTGGAAAGTGCCCATCACTTTTCATCTTTAGGGAAATGCAGATTTTAACTCCTTGAGATTCTATCTCATACCAGTCAGAATGACTGTCATCAAGAAAACATTTAGAACAAATGCTGACAACAGTGTGGGAAAATGGCACCCTTCACTCATCACTGTGAAAACTGGTAAAATCTGAGCTTTCCCAAAGAACTTCAAGTAGAACTGTGCCTTGTGTTCTTCCTCTACTGCTCTTGGGCATATACCTAAAAACTACATCCTACCACAGAAATACTTGGACATTATGTTTACTGTTGGTCAGTTCATAGTAAGAAGCAAATGGGTTCAGCTTAGGTATCTATCAAGAAATGAATAAAGAAAATATGGTGCATATATGTACAATAATATTCTTTTATTCATCTGTAAAGAAAAATGAGATTTTCAGAAAAATTGACAAAACTATGAGATAACCCAGGCCGAGAAAGAGAAATACCCCGTGTTCTCTTTCATATGCTGAGTCTAGCTTCTAAATGTTAAGTGTAAGCATGTAGGTGGAGTGAGGGTGGGATAGGTCAGGAACCTAGAAAGGGCTGGCCCACAGGATAAGGATAACAGGAATCTGTAAGGAAGGAGTGTGGGGAATGAAGTAGAGCAAATGTTCTATGAAAGGGGAAGTCAGGGTGGAGTAGTGGGTGCAGAAGGTGGGATTGAGGCATGGGTTGGGTTTGGGCAGGGGAATCACCCCAAGGGTAGTAGGTATGAAAATGCACTAAGGAAACTAAGTAGTTTGTAAGTTAATTTTAAAAAAGATGATATAAAAAGAAAGATTTTTAAGGGATTTGTTTCTGTGTAGACAAATATACAGTTTTCTCTGTCGATGTTTTTCAAATTTTACTTTTATTGTTGTAGGCATGTTCACAGGCAGTAGTATGTGCTCTCAACTACTGAGCCATCTCTCTAGCCCTGTATGTTGATCATATATTCACTAATCTTATTGTGTGTTAGTACTGTGAACACACACACACACACACACACACACACACACACACACACACACCTCTTTAAAAGCCATCACATGTGGCCTGCTAGACAGCTCAGTGGGTAAAGGGTTAAGGTGCCTGCTGCCAAGCGTGATGGTGCTGAGTTTGATTTCCAGATTCGTGTGGTAAAAGGAGAGAATGAACTCTTGAAAGTTGTATTCTGTCAGGCAGTGGTGGCACACACCTTTAATCCAAGTACTTGGGAGGCAGAGGCAGAGAGGCAGAGAGGCAGAGAGGCAGAGGCAGAGGCAGAGAGGCAGAGAGGCAGAGGCAGAGGTAGAGGCAGAGGGGCAGAGGGGCAGAGGGG
>NC_034591.1:135329142-135340307 GCF_900095145.1 Mus pahari | reverse complement strand
GAGAGAGAGAGGCAGAGAGGCAGGCAGAGCGGCAGAGAGGCAAAGAGAGAGGCAGAGAGAGAGAGAGGCAGAGAGGCAGAGAGGCAGAGAGGCAGAGAGAGAGGCAGAGAGGCAGAGAGAGAGGCAGAGAGGCAGGCAGAGAGTCAGAGAGTCAGAGAGAGAGGCAGAGAGAGAGGCAGAGAGGCAGAGAGAGAGGCAGAGAGAGAGGCAGAGAGGCAGAGGCAGAGGCAGAGGCAGAGTGAGTTCCAGGACAGCCGGGGCTATACAGAGAACCCCTGTCTCAACAAACAAACAACCCTCCTCCAAACCACCAACAAAAGAAATTTGTCTTCTGACTTCCATGCTTGTACCGTGGATACACGCTTGTGCTTCCCCTCCCTCCCTTTTCTCTCACACAGAGTAAATAAAAATATAAAAATCATAAGTAGTGCTAAGTACAAAATGACATAATTGGAAAGATTTGTGGCACACACAGAAAGTGAATGTTTTATCTTGCTAATCAACATAAAGAATCACCTCCCCATTGGATACTCACATCTTACTTTTCTGTTGCTATGGTAAAATACCCCAATAGTAGCAATTTAAAAAAAGGAGGGGGGTTATTTTGTCTTCCAGTTTGAGGTGTAGTAGATTGCGGGGAGGGAAGGCAAGACAGCAGTGGGGACTTGAAACAGCTGGTCAGGTTGTCCCCAAAGTTGGATAGTAGAGAGAGATAGATATTTGTGCTGGGGTAGCCTTCTTTTTGTGGAGTCTAGAATTCAAGTCCAGGGAATGATGCTACTCCTAGGTTTGGGTCTTTTCTTCTTAGCTAACCTCATCAACATAATCCTTCACTGGTGTGCTGATGTTTTGTCTCCTTGGTGATTCCAAGATCATTTGAAGTTGACTGTTAACATAACCTCCACCTGTCAATAAAATTGAAATGATTAGTACACGGGCCAGATGTATACAAGAATATCATTCACAGAATCAAAGAATATAATGTTACTTTGCCAGGGATTGGGAAAAGGAATTATGGAAAGCTACTTACTAGTATCCATGAATTTTCAGTGAAGCAAGATAAAGAAGCTGCGGAGATCGCTGATCCAGTACAGCATTGTCCCTGCAGTCAACAACAGCATTCTAGACCTTAAAATTCTTATGAAGATAGAGTTTATGTTAAGTAGTTCTGCTTTAAGTATGTATGTATCACTTGGCTTCAAACTTGAGATACTCCTGCCTTACTTCTTTAAAATGATATTATAGGCATATACTATTATACCTGGTTTTGGTGTTTGTGTGTTCATGAGTTCTTGTGTGTGTGTGTGTGTGTGTGTGTGTGTGTGTGTGTGTGTGTGTGTGTGTGTATTTATTTATGTGTATGTGTGTGTGAGTGTGAAGGTTAAATTGTAGTTAAAAAGTTATGTATAACCACTTACTAAATGCTAGTACTTGCTAATTAATGTTTATAATAATTAAAAGTCATTTTGTTTTTTGATAGACTTTTGTGTTTTGGAATTTTGTTTTTTATTCCTGCTGATATAGTCTTCTCACTCCCTTTAAGATAACTTCCATTAAATTTTGAGATGTCTAGATTTTCTTGTGGCTTATGAAAGTAAAGGACTGCCATACTTCTTTTCCTGGGTTGGGGGGAATAAGACAAAATAAGTTACTGACAATTACAGATTATTACCATAGTTTTAAAACTTGAATTTAAAGAGAATTAAGATGAATCTTTATTTCTGAGGATATTTCTGAGAATCCTTACAGCTATTTTTAGCTGCTTGCAAGCTGCTCTGTCTTTGCTAATTGAGGGGGAAGGCTGAGTTTGGTTTTTCTTTTGTGTTGTTCTCAGCACATGCAGATGACAATCCAGGCTCTCCAGGATGAGCTGCGGATTCAGAGGGACTTGAATCAGCTGTTTCAGCAAGATAGCAGCAGTAGGACTGGAGAGCCTTGCGTGGCAGAGCTCACAGAGGAGAACTTCCAGAGGCTGCATGCTGAGCACGAGAGGCAAGCCAAGGAGCTGTTTCTTTTGAGGAAGACCCTGGAGGAAATGGAGCTGAGGATTGAGACTCAGAAGCAAACCCTAAATGCTCGGGATGAGTCCATCAAGAAGCTTCTGGAGATGCTACAGAGCAAAGGACTTTCTGCCAAAGCTACAGAGGAAGACCATGAGAGAACGAGACGGCTGGCAGAGGCAGAGATGCACGTCCACCACCTAGAGAGTCTTTTGGAGCAGAAGGAGAAAGAGAATAATATGTTGAGAGAGGTGAGTGACTACCTTTTCAGTTCCTGATTGTCTTTTTTCCCTTACTAATCAGAATCTTGCCCTAGATAAATTTATGTGCTCTGCTGTGCTGCTGGATAGGAATTTTGTCTCTTGTGTTTCAGCACTTCAGTGATTTCCTTTTTGATTTTTTGTCTTGAACAGAATGACATCACCTGGCATATGTTACTCAATAACATCCTCACCCCTGTCACCCTGCATGTGATTCTTAGGGGTTCCTGAGTTTCTGAGGGGATGTAGGGGATGTTTCAGTTTGTTACTTGCTTCTCTTTGTTCGTAGAGACAGAACAGCAAAACCAGAGTCAGGGGAACAGCTAACTGGTCCTCAATTAAAAAACACTGGTAAAAGCCTGTAACCAGTCACCTCCACTCACCTATGCCTGCAAAGCTCAAGCAGTAATGGATGTGTCCTCTGGTTTCCCTGGAAACGGTTGCCTTGTTGTGAAAGATATGTGTTAAAAATCATGGAGTGTAGCCAGAAGGAGTTATGTAGATACACATGATTTTATATGAAAGACTCAAACTGGCCTGTGTGATTAGACCTCACTTTCTGTGGCAATGACATTTTAAGAAAGCATTAAGGAAGAATTCATCTTACCTTGAGCTAATTTAGAAGCTGTAATACAATATGTCTGATTTCTTCGGGTTTCTATTGCAATTATAAAGCACTATGACCGAAAGCAACTTGGGGAGAAAAAGGTTTATTTTACTTACAGTTTAACCACAGTCCATCACTGAGGAAAGCCAGCCCTCAAGTGCATGAACTCATCCCGGGCAGGTACCTGGAGACAGGAGCTGATGCAGAGGCCATGCAGGGGTGCTACTTACTTTCCTGTTCCCCATGGCTTGTTCAGCCTGCTTTCTTATATATCATTAGACCAACTTCCCAGGGCTGGCGTCACCCACAGTGGGCTAGGTTTTCTCCCATTCTCCATTCTGTCACTAGTTAAGCAAATATACTATAGACTTGCCCACAGGCCAGTCTGGAGCTGTGTTGGATTTTCTTAATTGAGCTTCCCTCTTCCAAAATGACTCTAGACTGTATCAAGTTGACATAAAACTAGCCAGTACTTCTGATTAGATATAAAATTCTTTTTAGCTTCCCTGTGATTATAGGGATACGCCACTATAACCAGCCAACTTTCACATTTTGATGGGGGGAGTGGGGATCCTTGAACTATTAGGATGAGTCTGAATATTCCCTTTTTAACATGATTTGGGAAAAGAAAGTTAAAAACAAACAAACATATTCAACTGAGCATGATAGACCATGGCTTTAATCCTAGCACTTGGGAGGAAGAGGCAGGCAAATATCAGTGAATTGTAAACCAGCTTGGTCCACATAATGAGAGACTGTCTCAAATAAACACATGAAAACACCCAAGAAACTAACACCAACACAAAGCTATGAAGCTGTTGAGTGTGGTGGTACATGCTTTTAATCCCTGCATTTGGGAGGCGGAGGCAAAGGCAGAGGCAGAGGAGGCAGAGGAGGCAGAGGAGGCAGAGGCTCAGTGAGTCAGAGGCCAGTCTGGTTGACAGAGTGAGTTGCATGATAGTCAAGGCTACACAGAGAAACCCTATTTTTTTTTTTTAAACTGTGCAGCACCTCAAAAGTAAAAATTCCAGACATATATTGAAACAAATATAAACTTGGTGATGTCTTTTTTTCCAATTATAATTTCCTGCTTTAGGAATACAATGTTTTTGCTGCTTCTGAACACTTCAACCTGTCCTAGTAGTTTAGGAACTAATAAATGCCAAATAGCTAAAGGAATTGGGAAGTTACAATTTATTTATTTATGAACAATTAGGAGCATAATGAGCTCAAAAATACTGAAAAACCCTCTGGGAGTTTTAGACTGTTTTTTTTTTCTTTTTTTTTTAAAAGTAAGTCATATAAATACTTTGTATATGATATAAGAAAATATATTTCCCTGTGAGTGTACCACCAAACAGTTCAAGGCTGCCATTTGTAGCATATTGTCTTATAAGAAATATAATCATGCGGGCTGGTGAGATGGCTCAGTGGGTAAGAGCACCCGACTGCTCTTCTGAAGGTCCAGAGTTCAAATCCCAGCAACCACATGGTGGCTCATAACCATCCGTAACAAGATCTGATGCCCTCTTCTGGAGTATCTGAAGACAGCTACAGTGTACTTACATATAATAAATAAATAAATCTTTAAAAAAAAAAAAAAAAAAAAGAAATATAATCATGCTACTTAAAATTACTTGAAGGCAAGTGGGCACAGTGGCTTTGGAAATACTTCTTTTTCTTCCTTCAAGACTTAGCTTACATCAGTTCTGCACTGGCGGTCAGTGTGTAGTGTTGCATGCACATGCAATAGCAGCGACCATGTACATTTGGTAGCAGTGGTCACGTGAGTAGGAGGTATCCAAAGCTTTTCCTTTTTGAGACGGACACTTACTCAGGAGCTCTGGCTATCCTTGGACTCCCTACACCCCCGAGGATGCTAGATAAAATTAATAACTCTTCGCCTCCAGACCAAATAAATGCTTAATAAAACAAGAACTGAATGCTAGTTTTATAGTCTGGCTGAAGAAAGTAATAGTCCAGTAAATGTATATTTACTAGAAAGCATTCTTCTTACTAGTCACATACTGAAGTAGGAGGAGGTAAAGATGATTGTGCTAATGATATTTAAGAGCATTCTTGAAGTTTTATCTAATTAATTTGATAAGATAAGGGAAGAGAATAAATAATGTCATTGATGGAAAAGATGGTACTCAGATTTCATTATTGCAGAAACTAATATGCAAATGTCATTTCCTCCTAACTTATCAATTTAATGCATCTATACTGGGAATTTTCTGGTAACCCTAGGGGGACTTGTGTAGGTAGATCAGAACACATATATTTTTAATCCACTGGTGGTTTGTATCTGTAAAACTAGCACCTGGGAGACAGTGACAGAGAATTTAAAGTTCAAGGCCAACTTGATCAAAGAAAACATAATAGAATCTAGAAATAATGCAGTGTTAAGTATATGACCAATATTTTGAGATAATGCCCATCATTTCAAAAATACCTAGTTACGTAAAATTAAATTCTAGATGAATTGAAGAACTATTTAAAAAGAGACATTAGGCCGGGCGTGGTGGCACACGCCTTTAATCCCAGGACTTGGGAGGCAGAGGCAGGCGGATTTCTGAGTTCAAGGCCAGCCTGGTCTACAAAGTGAGTTTCAGGACAGCAGGGCTATACAGAGAAACCCTGTCTCGAAAAACAAAACAAAACAAAACAAAACAAAAAAAAGAGACATTAGAAGAAAACATAAGCAAAAAACTTTAAAATATAGTCTTTGGCATGGAAGACTCATTGGTATAGCAAGAACATTAATAAATTAAACATATCTATTAGAGGTTGTAATTAACAAAGGTAAAGTGGTAACCCCGGGCAGATTTTAACATGTACCTTGACCTTATCTGTAGACTAGTTTCTAAAGCAGTATGATGCCCCGAGGTGCCTGCTCCTACATTTTTTTTCTCATTCATCCCCTTACTCAACAGTTCCTTATTAAGCCTCTAGTATGTATTGATCTTGTGACAATAGATTAACATTTTCACAGTCTGTGTCCTTCTAAGACTCCCAGATTTGAGCTGGAGAGTTGGCTCTGCAGTTAAGAGCTTCCTGTACTCTCACTTTATACATACAAGTGGTATGCCTTACAATCAATCACTGGTTTCTTAGACTTAGTAAATAGCATAATAGTAAAATAACATGTGTGATATTACTCATTACAATATTCTGATTCACTTATGAACATAATTCTGTATACCCCATATTAAAATTAATATTTGATTATTATATTTTGTGTCAAGGTTTTATTATGGTTGGAGCTTGGGTTTTCTGTTGGTCATGGGATTGTTTCATTACTGTGCTGTTCCACCTTCCGTTTGATAGATGAGTGAGGACATCTGTTGGATGAGCAGTAAATTGCATGCCATGTTTGCTTAGTGATTTGGACTTGGACACTTGGAGTTGTAACAAACTTTCCAAGTGATTGCTGTACAGCAAACTTGGAGAAATAAACTATGAATCTCAGTGTCTTGGTAAAGGATATTGAAGTTGGCTCTGGAATTTTAAGAAACTCTTTATTCCTGTGTGTACAAAACATTGCAACTCAATAATATATTTCATACCTCTATTTCTCTGTTTAAAATGTTGACAAATGTTTGCCTTTTTTTGCGGGGGTGGGCTTTTTTGTTTTGTTTTGCTTTTTGGGTTGGGTGTATTGTCTTATCTTTTTTTGTTTTTGAGGTGAGGTCTGGCTATTTAGCTCAGACTGGCCTAGGACTTTCTGTGTAGGTTAGGCTAGCCTTCAACTTATTGAGATCTACCTACCCCTGCCTCCCTAGTGTAGGAATTAAAAGTTTTATCCAGTTATACCAGGCTACACTTTTTTGTAATGAATTCCATTACATTCTATTTGGCTGTTTTGTTTATTTGTTTGTTTGTTTAGTTTCCTATGACATTTTAATCTGAATCTTGTTAGTACAGCTTTTCATGTGTTAGGGTTTATGTGTTTGAGATTAAAAGTACTAATATTTGTATAGATTCTAGCCTATGAATTCTGAATTTTGGCTAGTATATTAGAGAAGTGTCTGAGTTTTCTTGGCAGTGAGAAGTTATAAGAGAAAAAAGCAATAGAGATATATAGAGAAATAGATAGTGGACTAGGGATATACCTTAGATGATTTAATCTCAACACTGCATAAATCAGTGGGAAGTGTAGGCAGGAGGGTCAGGAATTAAAAGGTCAGTTGGGTCTACATAGGGAACTCAATACCAGCCTGGTTTGTATGAGGTCCTGTCTCAAAGAGAAAAATAACAGACAGTGAATAGAAGGAATTGGAATAAAAAAGAATTCCAGTATTAGTATGTTTGGCATTTTGAAGTGATTTTGGAAATTGAGGACTGTTAATTATGTTGTTTATTCAGATATTTTCTCCTACTCTGTTTTTAGTATGTCATTTTCTTATTTCCATTTTGTCAAGAAGATAGTTTCCTCATTACAGTATAGCTGCTACAGATGGCAAAGGGCTATAGACCCACACTGCTCATCATTGAGTGAGAGAAGGTACCAAACAAGTAATGAGTTGCCTTTTTATCCCCCCCTTCATTTCCGTCTCTTCTGTGAATACAGTACTCTATTCTAGAACTTACATGGAGGATTGACTTTGTCAGGGGACTTCAAACATTTGACCTAAGAGCAACCAGGGCTGAAACTTGACATTTGAAAAAAGAGAAACTTCAGACTTTTTTTAAAAATTCAATTTTAAAAATTACTTTATTCACTTTACATTCCAATATTAGCACCCCCTCCCAGTACCTCCTCAAACAGATTTCTCCATTCCCCCATCCCCTTCTTCTCTGAGAAGGAGCACCCCCTAGGTATCACCTCCCCTCTTGGCACATCAAGAACTAGGTAGATCCTCTCCAACTGAGGCCAGACAAGGCAGCCCAGTTAGAGGAATAGGATTCACAGATTCACCAACAGAATCTGCTCCAGTTGTTGGGGGTCCTGCATGAAGACCAAGATACACTTCTGCTACATTTGTGTGGGGAGGGGTGGTGGTGCCTAGGTGCAGCCCATGCTTACTCTTTGGTTGGTGGTTCAGTTCTGGGAGTCCCCAAGGGTCCAGATTAGTTGACTCAGTTGGTCTTCCTGTGGAGTCCCTGTCCTCTCCAGGTCCCTCAATCCTTCCCCCAACTCTTCCACAGGACTCCTGGAGCTCCGTTTAATCTTTGGCTATGGGTCTCTGCATCTCTTTTCACTGGCTGCTGGGTGGAGACTTGGAGAGGACAGTTATGCTAGGCTCCTGCCTGCAAACACAATAGAGTATAATTAATAGTGTCAGGGATTGGTTCTTGCCCATGGGATGGGTCTCAATTTGGTCCAGTGATGAGTTGGCCATTCCCTCTGTCTCTGCTCTACCTTTGTCCCTGCACAACTTGAAGGCAGGATACAGTTTGTGTCAAAGATTTTGTGGGTGGGTTGCTGTCCTTATCCCTCCACTAGGAGTCCTGCCTGACTAGGCTATTTCAGGGTTCATATCCCCTACTTCTAGGAGTCTCAGGTAGAGTACCCCCTATATACCCTGGGACCTTTCCTCTCCTCCCATCTCAGGTCTCTGGCATATCCTAGAGGTGCTCCCCCACCAGCTTCTGGCTATTATAAATAAGGCTGCTATGAACATAGTGGAGCAAGTTGGAAAATTATCTTATTACAAGTTGGAAAATTTTCTGGGTATATGCCCAGGAGAGGTATTGCTGGATTTTTGGTAGTACTATGTCCAATTTTCTGAGGAACCACCAGACTGATTTCCAGAGTGGTTGTACCAGCTTGCAGTCTTACCAACAATGGAGGAGTGTTTCTCTTTCTCCACATCATTGCCAGCATCTGCTGTCACCTGAGTTTTTGAACTTAGCCATTCTGACTGGTGTGAGGTGGAATCGTAGGGTCATTTTGATTTGCATTTCCCTGATGACTAAGGATGTTGAACATTTCTTTGGTGCTTCTTGGTCATTCAAGTTTCCTCAGTTGAGAATTCTCTTTTTAGCTCTGTTCTCCATTTTTAATTAGGGTTATTTGGTTTTCTGGAGTCGTAACTTCTTGAGTTCTTTGTATATATTGGATATTAGCCCTCTATCAGATGTAGGATTGGTAAAGATCTTTTCCCAATCTGCTGGTTGCTGTTTTGTCCTATTAACAAGTGTCTTTGCTTTATAGAAGCTTTGGGATTTTATGAGGTCCCATTTATCTATAGTTGATTTTAGAACATACGCCATTGGTTTTGTGTTCAGAAAAATTTCCCCTGTGCACAAGTGTTCAAGGCTTTTCCCCACTTTCTCTTCTATTAGATTCAGTGTATTTGGTTTTATGTGGAGGTCTTTGATCCACTTGGACTTGAGCTTTGTACAGGGAGATAGATAAGAATGGATCGATTTGCATTCTTCTACATATTGACCGACAGTTAAACCAGCACCATTTGTTGAAAATGCTGTCTTTTTTCCACTGGGTGGTTTTAGCTTCACTTGTTTTGTTAGAGTCACACCAAGATACTTTATATTGTTTGTGTCTATCGTGAAAGGTATTGTTTCCCTAATTTCTTTCTCAGCCCATTTATCCTTTGAGTAGAGGAATTCTACTGATTAGTTTAAGTTAATTTTATATCCAGCTACTTCACTGAAGTTGTTTATCAGGTTTATGAGTTCTCTGGTGGAATTTTTGGGATTACTTAAGTATAGTATCATATCATCTGCAAATAGTGATATTTTGACTTCTTCCTTTCCAATTTTTATCCCTTTGACCTCCTTTTGTTGTCTGATTGCTTTAGCTAGAACTTCAGGTACTATATTGAATAGATAGGGAGAGAGTGGGCAGCCTTGTCTAGTGGAATTAGTCCTGGGTATATGCCCAGGAGAGGTATTGTTGATTAAAAATTAGTCCTGATTTTAATGGAATTGCTTCAACTTTCTCTCCATTTAGTTTGATATTGGCCACTTGTTTGCTGTATATTGCTTTTACTATGTTTAGATATGGGCCTTGAATTCCTGATCTTTCCAAGACTTTTGCCATGAAAGAGTGTTGAATTTTGTCAAATGCTTTTTCAGCATCTAATGAAGTGATCATGTGGTCTTTTTATTTGAGTATGTTTATGTAGTGGATTATTTTGATGGATTTCCATATATTGAACCATCCCTGCATCCCTGGGATGAAGCCTACTTGGTCATAATTTGTGATCATTTTGATGTGTTCTTGGATTCGGTTTGTGAAAATTTTATTGAGTATTTTTCCATTGATATACATAAAGGAAATTGGTGTGAAGTTCTCTTTCTTTTTTGGATCTTTGTATGGTTTTAATATCAGTATAACCATGGCTTCATAGAACAAAGTGGGTAGTGTTCCTTCTGTTTCTAGTTTGTGGAATAGTTTGGAGAGTATTGGTACTAGATCTTCTTTGATGGTCTGATAGAATTCTGCACTAAATCCATCTGGTTGGGAGAATTCTAATGACTGCTTCTATTTCTTTAGGGGTTATGGGACTTTTTAGGTGGTTTATTTGATCCTGACTTAACTTTGGTATTTGGTATCTGTTTAGAAAATTGTCCATTTCATCCAGATTTTCTGGTTTTGTTGAGTATAGGCTTTTGTAGTAGGATCTGATTATTTTTTAAATTTCCTCAGTTTCTGTTGTTATATCTCCCTTTTCATTTCTGATTTTGTTAATTTGGATACTGTCTCTGTGCCCTCTGGCTAGTTTGCCTAAGGGTTTATCAATCTTAATGATTTTCTCAAAGAACCAGCTCCTGGTTTTGTTGATTTTTTTGTATATCTCTTTTTGTTTCTGCTTGGTTGATTTCAGCCCTGAGTTTGATTATTTCTTGTCTTCCACACCTCTTCGGTGTGTTTGCTTCTTGTTCTAGAGCTTTCAGGTGTGCTGTTAAGCTGCTAGTCTATGTTCTCTCCAGTTTCCTTTTGGAGGCACTCAGAGCCGTGAGTTTTCTTCTTAGGATTGCTTTCATTGTGTCCCATAAGCTTGGGTATGTTGTGCCTTCATTTTCATTAAATTCTAAAATGTCTTTAATTTCTTTCTTTATTTCTTCCTTAACCAAGTTATCATTGAGTGGGGCATTGTTCAGCTTCCACGTGTATGTGCGCTTTCTGTTGTTTTTGTTATTATTGAAAACCAGTCTTAGCAAAATCCAACACCCCTTCATGATAAAAGTCTTAGAAAGATTGGGAATTCAAGGCCCATACCTAAACATGATAAAGGCAATTTACAGCAAACCAGTAGCCAACATCAAAGTAAATGGTGAGAAACTCGAAGCAATCCCACTAAAATCTGGGACTAGGCAAGGCTGCCC
>NC_034591.1:135325975-135328096 GCF_900095145.1 Mus pahari | reverse complement strand
GGATTTCTGAGTTCGAGGCCAGCCTGGTCTACAAAGTGAGTTCCAGGACAGCCAGAGCTATACAGAGAAACCCTGTCTCGGAAAAGGAAAAAAAAAAAAGATTACTTTCTTGCTTTTTCTAGGGTGTAGTTTCCCTTCTTATGTTGGAGTTTTCTATCTATTATCCTTTGTAGGACTGGATTTATGGAAAGATATTGTGTAAGTTTGGTTTTGTCATAGAATATCTTGGTTTTTCCATCTATGGTAATTGAGAGTTTTGCTGGGTATAGTAGCCTGGGCTGGCATTTGTGTTCTCTTAGGGTCTGTATGACATTTGCCCAGGATCTTCTAGCTTTCATAGTCTCTGATGAGAAGTCTGGTGTAATTCTAATAGGTGTGCCTTTATATGTTACTTGACCTTTTTCCCTTACTGCTTCTAATATTCTTTCTTTGTTTTGTGCATTTGGTGTTTTATTATGTGACAGGAAGAATTTCCTTTCTGGTCCAGTCTATTTGGAGTTCTGTAGGCTTCCTGTATGTTCATGGGCATCTCTTTCTTTAGGTTAGGGAAGTTTTCTTCTATAATTTTGTTGAAGATATTTAATAGCCCTTTAAGCTGGGAATCTTTGCTCTCTTCTATACCTATTATCCTTAGGTTTGGCCTTCTCATTGTGTCCTGGATTTCCTGGATGTTTTGGGTTAGGAGCTTTTTGCTTTTTGCATTTTCTTTGACTGCTGTGTCTATGTTTTTTCTATGGAATCTTCTGCACCTGAGATTCTCTCCTCTTTCTCTTGTATTCTGTTGGTCATGCTTGCAACTATGACTCCTGATCTCTTTCCTAGGTTTTCTGTTTCCAGTGTTTTCGCCCTTTGTGATTTCTTTATTGTCTCTATTTCCATTTTTAGATTCTGGATGGTTTTGTTCAATTCCTTTACCTGTTTGGTTGTTTTCTTATAATTCTTTAAGGGATTTTTTTTTTGTGTTTCCTCTTTAAAGGCTTCTACCTACTTACCTATGTTCTCTTGTGTTTCTTTAAGGGAGTTATTTATGTCTGTCTTAAAGTTCTCTGTCATCAACATGAGATGTAATTTTAAATCACAGTCTTTATTTTCCAATGTGTTGGGTTATCCAGGGTTTGCAGTATTGTTAGATCTGCTTCCTGATAATGCCAAGTAGCCTTGTTTTCTGTTGCTTATGTTCTTGCCCTTGCTTCAATCCATCTGGTTATCGCTGGTGTTAACTAGTCATGCTGTCTCTGACGGTGGCTTGTTCATCCTGCAAGCCTGTATGTCACCTCTCCTGGGAGACCAGTACTCTCTGGGAGAAATTTGGGTATGGAGAGCTGTGGCACAGGATCAGCTCTTGGGCACCTATGGAAACCAAAAGGATCCTGTCCCCACCTGTTCCTTGGTTTCGGTGTCCTGATGGCTCTGGGCGGTTCCTTCTTGGGCCAGGAATTTGAGCAGAAGTGGTGATTTCACCTGTGCTCTCAGGTGTGTCAGCACTCTTGGGAGACCAGCTCTCTCCTGGTGTTATTTGGGTATGGAGAGTTGTGGCACAAGGTCAGCTCCAGGCGCAGACCCTGACTGGTCCTTAAAGACTCTTAATATCTTTCCTTACTCTTTATTTGTGGGGTAATGGTGTTTGTTTTGGGGGATATGGTCTCACTATTTAGCCCTGGCTGTTCTGGAACTCATTATAGAGACCAGTCTCGAATCAACCTCACAGAGATCTGCCTGTCTCTGTTTTCCCTTCATGGGTTGCTCAGCCTACTTTGTTATAGAACCCAGGTTCTCATCCACAATAGGCTAGGCCCTCTTACATTAATCACTATTAAGAAAATAGCCTATAGGTTTGTATATAGCCTGTTAGTATAGAGGTATTTTCTCAGTTGAGGCTCCTACTTCTCTAATGATCCTTGCTTATGTCAAGTTGGCATAACTAGTCAGCACAAGTGACCCCTTGTCAGTGTGATGCACAAACACATCACTGCTAAGCTACAACCTTTACTTTTTGATTTATTCCCAAGATCACATATTAATAAAGACATCACTGTACAACACATCTTACAGAGTTAAAGAGTTTCACAGCCTTACAAATTCAAACATGTTAAAAACTTAGTTTTAACCGGGCGTGGTGGC
>NC_034591.1:135266000-135325870 GCF_900095145.1 Mus pahari | reverse complement strand
TTTTTTTTTTTTTTTTTTTACAATATCCCATCTCTCTTAGAATTCAGGGACTAAAGACATGTGCCTATCTTGAACTTATTAAACTTTGCATTAAAAAAGGAAGCTGTCTTACAGTGTTTTCTGATTTTGAACTACATAGAAACTTGTACAACAGACTTTTTCTGCCTCCCCGAAGCCCCACTGGAGGTTTTCATCATAGGTAACTAGGTGGTTGTTACTCTGGAGGTAAATGCTGTAGAGAAGATGTTGTCAACAGAGGTAATTTCAACACCTCTATGCAGTGCAGGCTGGTTATAGTGGCCTTCATTTCTTCTTTTTAAAAGGATCTTTCCTATCCACCCATTCCTCTTTTTAGAATATTTGTATTTTTTGGTTTCAAGTCTTATTGATATATCAATCTAGTAAGATATGGTAGATTTTATTTTTGCAGTAGTGGTTGGTATTACTGTGTCTAATTTTAAATAGCTAGTTAGAGCCAGGGATCCTCCAGGATGTATGTTAAATCAGTCTAGATTCCCTGGTCCACCAGTAAGGTTTGTGACAAAGGACATGGTGACACATATCTTTAATTCCCAGCACTTAATCTGGTGGATTTGTGTGAGTTCAAGACCAGTCAGGTATACATAGTGAGCTCCAGGTTAGCCAGAGCTACAAATTGAAGCCAAAAGGCATGTGTGTTAAAGGCAGCCACTGACTCTCTTCTGCTTCTGTTTAGGAGATGCACCGGAGATTTGAAAATGCCCCTGATTCTGCCAAGACAAAAGCCTTGCAAACTGTTATTGAAATGAAGGTAAGTGGGAATCTCATGAAGAATCTTGGAGTCACCTTTCACTCTTAAATAGTTAGACCCTTAATGCATGTGTAGAAGGGGGTAACAGTACTTTGCTCAATTGGGAGTCTGAGAGGAAACTAATTTTTTCCTTTATCAGTGCAAATGTCAACACATTGGAATGATCTTATGATGATTGGAGGATTAATGCAGACTCTTATGTCTAGTGAACTCCAGAAGTGAAAGATAGTAATGAGTTAGGAATCTCCAGGAGTTAAAAGAGTTTGCTGTCTGAGTTAAATTTTTTTGATTTAAAGTTTAGCAGATATTTTATCAGTTATACCACATGAAGCAAGTTCCTAACCTCTTTATACCTCCAAACCTCTTTATATCTCCAATCTTTAAAAAAAAGAAAGAAGCCAGGTGTGGTGGCTCACGCCTTTAATCCCAGCACTTGGGAGGCAGAGGCAGGCAGATTTCTGCGTTCGAGGCCAGCCTGGTCTACAAAGAGAGTTCCAGGACAGCCAGGGCTACACAGAGAAACCCTGTCTCAAAAAACCAAAAAAAAAAAAAAAAAAAAAAAAAAAACCAAAAAAAACAAAAAGAGAAAGAAAGAAAAAGGACAAAAGAAAGTTTAACATGTAAAATGTTTAGAACAGGACCTTGCACATAGTAAACAGTTGATGTTAGGTGATGTTGCTAGTGTTTTTATTAGACACATGGTCTTCTGGTTTCCTTTATTGTGACAGTTCAGCTTACAGTTTCACATTATGGTTCACCATTGCAGGGAATTAGTAGAGGCAGCTATCACATAGTCTCACAGCCAATGGCAGAGAGAAGCAGCTGTAGACTTGGTGCCTCCTGGCTGATTCTCACTTAGCTTTCTTCTGCTTTGTACAGTTCAGTGCTCAGTCCATGACCTGGAGCCACCCACATTAAGGGTGAGGCTCCACCCCACCTCAGTTACTGCAGGCACAACAGTCCCTGCACAGACATGTTCAAATGCCAGGCTGATGATGTACGTAATTGCTCATTGAGACTCTTCAGGGTGACTTCTTGGTTTTGGTCAGTTGGTATTTAAAAGTAACCATCATCCATGGTCCCCCTTTCCTCTCCCTGTGCCCTAGGCTGAGTTTGAACATGTGGTCTTCCTGACTTACCCTTCTCAGTGCTAGGATTATAGGCATGTACTACCATACCTGCTTCATGTTTTTTTCTCAAAAAGCCCATTTAAATAAAACTTATCCTCTACTTTCTTTAATTTCTTTAGAGCCTATAAGAGGCTTAATTTGTATTATACCTCCTGCCTCTTTTGGTGTGTGTGTGTGTGTGTGTGTGTGTGTGTGTGTGTGTGGTGTGTGTATGTTTTGAAGCAAAGTTTCATTTTGTAGCCTTAGCTAGCAACAACAAAATTTGGCTTGCAGTGATAAAACTTTGCTCAAATTATGCATATTTTTTCAGTGGGTTAAGGATTTATCAAACAAATTTTAAATTACTAGTTTATGCATTCTTTGGAGTTATATAATTACAAGGTTGAATATAATCTTACAGGAGGCCTTTAGGATGACTTAATTTTATGGCTTTCCCTTAGTCACACAGTATAGGTTTGTTTGTGCTTGTTACTTCCTAATCCCTGTTGATGCCTAAGGATAAAACATGAACTCATGTGTAGCTTTTTTTCCTTCTCCTCACAGATCAGGGGTGTGTGATTTTTGTTAATTGGCAGTATGTATATTTTAAGTTTTGCTAGGCTTATATTGTAAAACGCGATTGTGTCAACAAGGGTCAAGTGGATGGTGCATTGGTTACTTTTCTCATTGGTTACTTTTCTCATTGCTATAACAACATACCTGGCAAAGGTGATTTAATAAAAGATGGGTTTATTTTGGATCATGACTTGAGTGTGTAGTTCACCAGTGGGATGAGGCAGTGAGCATGTGAGGCATCTGGTTACTCTGTTTACAGTTAGGAAGCAGAGAGAGTGGAGGATTGGCTCCACTTGCTTCTCCTTTTTAATTTAGTTCTGGACCCTCGCTCATGGGATGCTGCTGCTCCTGTTCAAGGTTAACCACTTCTTCACCTTAACCACTTCTCTGGATATACACACCCTCATAGACACCTCCAGAAGTGTGTTTTCCAGGTTTTTGGAAGCTGCTCTCTGGTGTTACAAAATGAGATCGTTCAGGGTAACTAGCTCTGTAAGGAAAGTCAAGTTTTTCTTGGGAATAGGAGACAACCTTTGGAATTGGAAATGTGGTAAATATCTCAAGGTGTAGATCCTAGAGCACCCCGTAGGAGTGTCTGACAGTGAAGGGGGAAAGTGGCAGGGAATGCATTGACCTGCGTTTTTTCACATAGACCTGCAGAAGCTGATTGGGAGAGCTGTCCTCTCATAACCCCCCTCTTGGTACCACTTTTGCCTATGCTAGAACTAGGTATACTAACAAGAACTAGTTGTCCAACCTGATTTCAGAGAGTAAATGGGTAGATCTTCTCCTGGGCAGGCCATGTTTGCCTTGAAGTTTTCACAGCTTGCAGTAATTGGCTTTTCTAGAAAGAAGTTTTTGTGCTGTGTGTTTGATAGGGGGTTGGTTTTGTCCTGTGTTGTTGGTATTGATGGAGAAGAAGTAAGGCTTTGGGTAAAGGCTTGTAGAAGCTGTACAGGTGGTCTACTGTGGATGGACAGAGCTAGGGCTTTTACTCTGCACCTCTGTTGTCTTTTGTCGATCAAAGCTGTGCTAGACATATGTTCCCTTTTCCTGTCTGATCATTCCCTCTTGTTACTCTTGGATGTGGGTGTAGCAAAACTTACATTTGACTCTCAGCTATTTGTCTGGTGTTTTAGTCATTTTTAAAGAGACCATGTCCTGATACTTGCAGTACATTTTATATTAATCTCAAAAGTGAATTTCAGATAGTACAATTGAAATGTAGGCTATGGGCAAGGCAAGGATACCTCTTTCCCCTCAGCTCCCCCAACTGGAAAATTGCTGGTTGAAGTTGTCTTATGTTTTATCTTTCTGCTTCAGGAATTACAATAGCCAACACGGCCAACCAAGATATCTTTGATGTAAAGTTAAAAAGGAAGTCAGTGGGCTGGTGAGATGGCTCAGCGGGTAAGAGCACCTGACTGCTCTTCCAAAGGTGCAGAGTTCAAATCCCAGCAACCACATGGTGGCTCACAACCATCCTTAATGAGATCTGACTCCCTCTTCTGGGGTGTCTGAGGACAGCTACAGTGTACTTACATATAATAAATAAATCTTTAAAAAAAAAAAAAAAAGAAGTCAGTTTTAAAATTCATCCCCAAATCTCTAAAGCTCCAAATAAAATAAAGCTATACTTACTTTTTAAAAGCTCCTATCTTTAAGGCAAATTAAGCATGTTCAATTACACATACAAAATTATTTCATGAAGACCTTTTCCTGTAATAATCACAAATGAAGTTAGTTGGATTATTCAGATGTCATAAACAAATCAAGAACTTAAGAATAAAAAAATGCAAGATATCCGTGTTAATAGTTTATAAGAACAGTGATTGATTATTTAACTAATTTTTTGAGATGGGAGGGTATACTATGTTGCCTAGGCTATCCCTGTGCTCCTGGGATCAGGTAATCTTCTTGTTTCATTCTTTTTTTTTTTGTTTTGTTTTTTTTTGTTTTTTTTAGAGACAGGGTTTTTCTGTATAGCCCTGGCTGTCCTGGAACTCCCTTTGTAGACCAGGCTGGTCTTGAACTCAGAAATCTGCCTGCCTTTGCTTCCCAAGTGCTGGGATTATTGTTGTCTCATTCTTAATACCCAGGACTATAGATATGAGCCATGAAAACATTTTATATATATTTCAAATATATTTCAGAAGTACAGAGAATAAGATTTCTAAAATATAAAAAGTAACCATTGATATATTCACTCTCGAACTTTTCTGCAATTGGAATGCTAGATAATTATTATTGTATGCATAATTAAAACTTCATTGTACAATTCTTTAAAACTTATATTCATTTCTCTTATTTATTGGGAGAAACATGACCCCGAAAGATCACTGAGTGGTGAAGCGTTAGAATTAGAAAATGCTTTACCTATAGTTTCCCCCTACCCCACTAGAAATGTGTTGATCATAAAGTACAAAGATCCTTTAGCTGTTTTTCCATTGCTTCTGCCTCTTTGGTTAACTATGTCTGCTTGAGATGGAAGGGTTGTAACTATAGGAAGAAAGAGGTGTGGTCACTGTGAGGGCGAGTCTCCCTCTTCCCACATGCGCCCAGCAGCTTGTCTGTAGAGTTACTGTTATTAAATTCTGAATTTTGAGAGACACAATTATTCATCTACTTTTAATTTTTGTAAATAATTTAATGCTCAACTCTTCTATTGTTCCTAGGATTCAAAAATTTCTTCCATGGAGCGTGGGCTCCGAGACCTGGAAGAGGAAATTCAGATGCTGAAATCAAATGGGGCTTTGAGTAGTGAAGAGCGGGAGGAAGAGATGAAGCAAATGGAGGTGTACAGGAGCCACTCAAAATTTATGAAAAATAAGGTATGGAGCAGATACTTCAGGTCCCAGACACTTGAACATTTTATGTATACTTTTCTATGTTAGTGATGATAAAGATCTGCTTTACGATTTAATAGGCTTAAAGAAGGTTTTTTGTTGTTGTATCTCCCATGTGGAAATGTCCTAGAATTAAAGTCAGAATTACTGGTTCCATTTACTTATTGCAAGCTTTTATTTAAGTAAGAACTAAGGACATGTTACAGTTTAACTTTTCATTTCTGTAAGAACTTCTGAAATGATTTGGTGGAACTTTGTTCAGATGAATTTTTCTTCCTGTAGAAGACAGCTCATTCATTTCTTACTATAGAAGACTACTTTTTTGGGGAAGTATTTTAAGTCAAACCCCTGAGAATTTTAAAAAAACAAAAAACAAAAAAACAAAACAAGTTAAATGGTTTTCTTTTAAACAAGTTCCAAGAGTAAAGGGCCTTTGCTCTCCCGTAATGGGGTTCATTTGGTACCCGGGTTGTTGCTTCCTATGTGTGCACCTCAGGCCCGTGTACAGTAAGACAGGCAGCATGGAGGCTTGGCAGTGTGGTTTCAAATCAGTCACTGCAGGTTTTCTTTAGATCCAAAGTCATTTACTTTGATTTTATAAACCATTTAAAGAAAATTGAAGAATTTGATTTATTATGGTTTAATTAAAAATAATTATTATAAAAAACTGGACATGATGGCACAGGCCTGCAGTCCCAGTGCGTGGTAGACAGAAAAAGCTGGACTGCTGCAACGTGGAGGTTAGCCTGTTCTACATGGTGAGTTCCAGGCTAGCCAGGGCTACATGGTGAGACTCTGTCTCAAAATAAGCAAATATACAAATAAATAATTTTAACAATGAAATTTTATCTAGAAAAGTATTACTCACTGCATTTCCCAAATGTGTACAGCATCTGTGTTCTTTGTTCTTTGGAACTGAAAGCCAAAACATCCCCATACTTGACTGTCGAAGAATAACACAGGTGTGACTCCCTGCCCTGGTCAGGCTTCTTGTTGTAGTGTCTGTTATCAGGTTTATGTCTATAGAATTTTCCACAATTACTAACGAGGCTGTTATTGATGATATGTGCTAGTCATATGTTAATTTTTAAGCTAAAAAATTTATGTAGCCAAGTTTTTGTTAGTATGAATTTTCTCCCCAACTTTTAGGGCAAAATACACTGTGTCATAATTTATATTTTACTTCCTTTTTGATGATCAGCATATTCCAGTTTAATTTTTAAAAGTTTGTGAGATAGAGGCAATATATGCCTTTGAAAATTGAGTTAGGGGAACAGCTTTGATTATTTTATGTAAGTTATTGTTATTTCAGAGGTCACTGTGGCTCAGAATCAGATAATATGAAGACCTGAGTTGGCACATGAGTGAAAAACAATAACAATGTCGTGACAGGTAGAACAACTGAAGGAGGAGCTAAGTTCGAAAGATGCTCAAGGGGAGGAGCTGAAAAAGAGAGCGGCTGGTCTTCAGTCTGAGGTCTTTGCAGTAAGATTTACCTCTTTGTGTGCAGTGGTCCCACAGTGGGACCCTGCTGGCTCTGGCTTCTGGGTGGCTTACACTTTCACTCTATATGGATGGCAGCTCTGCCCATTCTTAGCACTAACCAGCCTGCTCTGCTCTTTTAACTGACATTTGTTCACCAGTTTGACCCACATGTCACTGTGCCCACTGAGATTGTATGTATTCTGGAAGCCTCACACACTGGTTCTTTATTGTTTTGCCACTCTATGGATGGTATCTAAAAACTTTCCTTCCTTATCCTCTTGTTGACATTGATACATTGATACATTGATTTATATGAATGCTCTTTCCCTCCATTCTTTTTAGGTACAGGAATGTGTAAATATCTCTAGGCTCAGCACCTACAACTTACCTGCATTTGAAATTCTTGATAAACTGCTTTAGTTCTACATGGAGACATTATAAGTTTTCATTAGGAGACTTTGTAACAAATGGTATTTTCTTTAAGATAGCTGTATAGAGAGTAATTACCTATTTAAAGATATCTCATAGTTTAGAACTAGAGTGCTAACTTATTTTAAATTACTAAATCTGCTTTAGCTTTCTGTGTAGTGAACTTAAAACTGCATTTCTAAGCATTTTGATAAGTAATAATGTAATTTCCACGTATATACTTACTAAAAGCATCTTATAACCTGGTGGAGTGATTTACACTAATTTACAGATGATGTCCAGGAAGCCACCACTGGAGAGAGGCGGAGTCTGATTGACACCAGCAATCTGATTCTAGAGTTTTTCTTGTAATTTCTTCACTGTCTAGTCTGTATTGTCCATACGCATCTTCCTCAAAGTGTCAGAGATGAATGGAAAAACTACTCTTAAGGAGTGAAGTAGACTGGAATGCAGTGTTAAAAATACATTTTGTTTATTTATTAACAAATACACTTATGGCCTAGTTAGTCTATTTATGGCCTAGTTTCTATTGTAGGTTAAAAAGTAAAATACTATGTTTGAAAAAGATCTAATTTAGGTTATGATGTTAACTATATGTTGTCTGGAGGAGAAATTGGTATATACCTTCCTTTTTTCTTAGCTACTATTACTCAGGTATATGTTATCAGACAGCAGGCCAAGTGTATCTCTTACATTATGTTGTTGAATTCCTAAGTAATATGATGCTTTGGTATAATTTCTCCATTGCTAGCTAGAGAAGTGCTGTTACCACTGTCTTCAGTGACTCAGTGCCACCGTGTGCCTCTCACCAGGCTCTCCCCTGGGCATTCCAGAAGGAAGATTTGTGCACCTAAGCTTTTCTTCTGTTTAAAATGTTTTCTTTCTCATTTAATAACGCACATAGCAGGGAGATGTCAGTCTTGTGCAAAAGTGAAACCTCTCTCTGTGTGTATAGTGTGTGTACTTTGGGGTCTTGAGAAAGGACCTTGTTATGTAAGATAGTCATCAAAGTTGAGATTCTGCCTCAGCCTCCTTAGCATTAGGAGACTAGGAGAGAAGATCAGGAGTTTAAGACCAGCCTTGGTTACATATTTAGTTTGGGCCAGCCTGGGGTACACAAGACCCCTGCCCTCTTGCTTTTGCTTGGGTGTTCTCTCTCACTTGCTCACTCTCACACAGATGCTTGGAAGGAATAGGGATGTAAAGAAAATGCTTAGAAGGAAATATTTGTTGGTATTAAGAGAGCTCTATGGAGATTGCATTGTATTTTTTATATATGAGTTACACATTCAGACTGATAAACTTCAAACGACTTGTGTATATTCTTCATTTAACTCCAGTGTTTATGTTCTGTGATGTGCATGTAGTTGATAAATAGGTGATTTTAAAAAACAGAAAAGAAAAAGAAAATATCTCTCTAATGCCTTCACACTGAAAGAAAGCAGCTAATTTTTCTCCTATTTTCATGATACAGGGCCTCACTCTCTACAGAGGTTGGCTTGGAACTCAAAAGAGATCCAACAGCTCTGCCTGGAGTAAAGGTGTGCACTGCCACACCCAACCTAACATTTTAGCATAAAGATTTCATGAAACTTGCTTGAAAAAGAATAACAGAAGTGTAAAACTAAGATTTGAACTTACTAGCAGTAAAAATAGGAAGTTGCTTTCCCCCTCATGCTTCATGTCCACACTAATCCTGCCTGGGACCCATCCTGTTCTGGAGATGGAAGCTTGACAAAATGAAGCGGTGTTTAGGTGATGAATGCTGCCTGGTCTGGCTGAACTACAATTTCCTCCTTCATCTCTTCCCACTAAGGCAGTGGTCCTCAACCTGTGGGTTGCAGCCATTGGAAAACCACCTTTCCCATGGTCTAAGGAACTGAGACACTACTTAGCAGCAGAATTATAACTATTAAGTAGCAATGAAAACAATTTTTTTTTTAAAGATTTATTTATTTATTATATGTAAGTACACTGTAGCTGTCTTCAGACACTCCAGAAGAGGGCGCCAGATCTCGTTACAGGTGGTTATGAGCCACCATGTGGTTGCTGGGATTTGAACTCAGGACCTTCGGAAGAGCAGTCGTGTGCTCTTACCTGCTGAGCCATCTCACCAGCCCATGAAAACAATTTTATGATTGGGGGTCACTATGACATGAGGAACTAAATTAAAGGGTCATGGCATTAGGATGGTTGAGAACTACCCTAAGGGGGTTCAGAAACTATTTTGAAACAATAAATGAAGATTAAGAATTTGTTTGTTGAATAAGCTTAGTTTTTGGTAAGGAGCATCCAGTATTAGATGGTGCAAAAAATTAGTATTGTCCTATCTTTTTTATTTGCTATTTGATGTTCCTGGGAGCTCAGGACTGGTAGACACATGCTTTACCACTAAAGTACTCCCCATCTCTACCTTATAGAGTTAATGTTGCATTTAATTTCCTATTCTATGCCATAAATCTGCCAGAAGGTCCAGCTCAGAGGTAGTTGTGTAATTTCTTTCTTCCTCACAGTGTTATCTTTTGTTTTCCAGATTGGCCAGGTGAAACAGGAATTGTCCAGAAAGGACACAGAATTACTAGCCTTACAAACAAAGCTAGAAACTCTCACGAACCAATTCTCAGACAGTAAGCAACATATTGAGGTGCTGAAAGAGTCCCTCACTGCTAAGGAACAAAGGGCTGCCATCCTGCAGACTGAGGTAAAGAGTTTTTGTGATTTGTATAGAATCCAGTCCATTCCTTGTTTCATCTTGTTATATGTTTGTTATGTTTTGAGTTGTGTGATCATTTATTGTAATAAAACAACATTTTCTGTTATATCTAATTAAAACATGTTATTTCTTTACAATTTTTGTTCTTGGATTTATACCATAGCTGTACTTTAAACTTTTAAATTATTCAAATAAGAAGATATTACAAGTAATATATCTGATTCATTTAGAATTGGAAGCAGTAATTCTTGTTTTTTTTTTTCTTTTCTTTGGAAGCAGTAATTCTTATCCATGGTAAATCAGGACTATATGAATTATATATGTATATATATATGTGTGTGTATATATATATATCCTGCCACCATAATCAAGTGTTCATACTAGCACTTCTACCTTGGGAGTCATCTTGCCAGCTCTTGTGTCATGGTTTTTTAAGAAGTTCTTCTCTTTCATAGTTTTATTGGGCTGAATCTAGATATCCTTAAAGAATTGCAATATGAAATAGTTTAGAAAATATTGCCTTCAGTTCTTCATTTATAAAGAGGGTTTTTATTTTGGTAACTTGAGTATTCATTGACATAAAAAGTTCAGAACTTGGTGCCATTGTCTTAAAGGTAAGCCTCACTTCCAATTTGCTACTGTTAGCCTGGGATCCAAGCCGCTGGGATCAAGCAGTTGGTTGATGCCAGTGCAAACATTTAAAAGCTTGTCATGGTCTGGTAAATAACATTTCTTCTCTGTCAATCCTCTCTTTCCTGTGTATTCAGCTTGAATAATGTCTTATTAGCTGAGTCTTACACAGATGGGCTTGTGATTGGTTCCTTCTACCATGGGTGATAAAGGCTGTCTTATCCCTCTTGAATGGTTATATATTTGCCTCTGTGCAGAGTAGGAGTAGCCGAGCCTCAGTTATTACCTCTGTAAATTACTAGGACAATTGTTTGAATACAGCCATCTCATCCTGACTGTTAAGGGTGTAAAAGTTAATTTCTTTATGAATTTGGGGGATTTTAAGAATGTAATGTGTGTATTTAATAGCACTTACTTTCAAATTAAGAACAGTTTTTCCCCTAGCAACTTCCTTTTATTAGAGACCAATAAAAGGCAGTTTGTACCAATTCTTTGAAAGCTGTTATTTTATATTTTACTTTTAATTGATTTTGTCCTCTTTATTGCAGCAGTTTGATCTGATGTGGCAACCAGTGAATTAAACACAGGAAAAAGAACAGGGATCATGGTGGAGCTTTTTAAAATTTTAAAGTTCCTCATATGCTCATGTGTAATATGTATTCATGTGGGTATGTTTGTGTGTGTGAACGTATGTGGAGGCAGAGGCCAGCTTGAGGTGTTGTTCCTCAGGTGCCATTTACCTTGGTAATTGGAGGCTAGCTCACCTGCCCTGGGTGCTTGCTGATGAGGCTAGGCTAACTGACCAGCAAATCCGGGATCTTCTTACCTCCATTTCTTCAGTGGATTACAAATGCATTTTGGGATCTAATTCAGATCCTCATGCTTTCACAAACAACGTTAATGAGTGAGCTACCTCCCAGCTCCTCAGTGAAAAATTCTTCACGGAAAATATTGATCTGTGGAAAGATCTTTTTGGTAGCCCCTTGTCCTATCTTTTGGCAATTTACAGTAAAGACTTTTGTTGTCCAGCTTGTACAATATTATTGAAATTGCCATGATATAGCTGTCTCTTGTGAGGCTATGCCAGTGTCTGGCAAATACAGAAGTGGATGCTCACAGTCAACTATAGGATGGAACACAGGGCCCCCCAATGGAGGAGCTAGAGAAATTACCCAAGGAGCTGAAGGGGTCTGCAACCCTGTAGGTGGAACAACAATATGAACTAACCAGTACCCCCAGAGCTTGTGTCTATAGCTGCATATGTAGCAGAAGATGGCCTAGTCGGCCATGATTGGGAAGAGAGGCCCCTTGGTCTTACAAACTTTATATGCCCCAGTACAGGGGAATGCCAGGGCCAAGAAGTTGGAGTGAGTGGGGGAGGGGAGTAGGGTGGGGGGAGGGTATGGGGGACTTTTGGGATAGCATTTGAAATGTAAATGAAGAAAATATCTAATAAAAAAATTAAAAAAAAGAAATTGCTTCTATTCTATACATTTCTCTTGTAATCTGTTGACCTTTGTAGAGGTGATCAAACTTTGAGAGAAATAATGTTTAAAAGTAGAGATTTAGGGGCTGGAGAGATGGCTCAGCTGTTAAGAGCACTGACTGCTCTTCCAGAGGTGCTGAGTTCAATTCCCAACAACCACATGGTAGCTCACAACCATCTATAATGGGATCTGATGCCCTCTTCTGGTGTGTCTGAAGAGAGCAATGGTATATTCATATACATAAAATAAATAAATAAATCTTAAAAAAAAACCAAAGAAACTAGAGATTTAGCTGCACAGGTGTAAGCCTGTCAGTAATCCCAGTGCAGATGTGGAGGGAGCCCATGAAGCTCTCCTGCTAACTGAGAGCTATTGAGAGCTGTTGGAAAGGGGTGTGCCTGTTGCGAGGGTTGCTCATGCTCAGACAGGTGGTACTAATTGAACTCAATAGATTATTAAAAAAATAAAGAAGAGGGTGTGAATGAGGGTGGGTTACATGCTCAGGAGAGTGTGAAAGGAAAGTTGGGTTGATATGATCAAGATGCATTGTATATATATATGTGAAGTTATAAAATAATAAAATACTTTGAACAGAGAGGTTTGGGGTCAGACCTAGGATTGATGCTAACCCTCTGTGTGACTGTATCTGAGTTTTTTTAATCTCTTTTAAGCCTCTATATTCTCATTACTAAAATAAGGATACTGATATTACTAACTTCTTGAGTTGTTTTGGGTTGAGTTTTATTACGTATTTCTCTTCTGGACATAGACTCTTAAGTATACAGGTTAAAAATACTTTACAATAACTGATCTTTTGCAATACTTTATGTATGTATGTATGTATGTATGTATGTAGGTTTTTCAAGACAGGGTTTCTTTGTGTAGCCTTGGCTGTTCTGGAACTGGCTAGCTTCAAACTTGTAGAGACCTGTCTGCCTCTGTCTGAGTGCTGGAATCCAAGGCATGTATCATTACCACCTACTTTTTATTTTATTAGCTAAAGTTGATGTTTTAGTATGTATTTTCCTTCTGAACATGCAAGAGTCCTTAAATTTTTAGGTTAAAATACTTTACAAGCCTAGTCTTTTATAACACTTATTTTATTTTATTTTATTTTATTTTGAGTCAGAGTCTTTCTATGTAGCCCCTAGTTATTCCATACCTCTCTGTGTAGACCAGGCTAGCCTTGAACAGAGATCCATCTGTGTCTCCCTCCTGAGTGCAGAAATTAATGGTGTGTGCCCCTCTATCGGGCTTATAACATTTTCATTCGCTTTCACTTGTTTTATTTGCTCCTACATTAGTTGCTTTAGTTTCTCTGTGGCCCTAGCACCTAACAGAAAGAACATTAATAGACAGATTTATTTGGGCTCATGGGTTTCAAGAGTTTTAGTTCATTCTGTTGGAGAAAGCACAGTGGGGCAGTTGAGTTCATGGTGGTTTGAGCATGTGTTAGACAAGGATCTGGAGAGTGCAATGAAATATAGGCTCCTTATGTTCATAGCACCCTACTTCTACTAGCTAGGTCTCACCTCTTAAAGGTCCTAAAGCCTCCCAAAATTCTTCTCCTAGCTTGGGATGTGGGTTAGCTCTTTCAGACTTAAACCATAACCTTCTACTCCTACCCCTTATGCCCCCAGCCCCACCCGCAGAGCTTTTGGCCATCTCATAATACAGAATACATTTAGTTTAATCTCGAGTCTCTCATAGTCTTAACAGTTCCAGGATTGTCCAAAAGTCTTTACTGAGACTCAAAGCATTCTCTTAGTTGTTATATCAGCCAAGAGCCCTTGAAATATCAAAAGGAGAGGTTTATAAACCATGTGTGGTGGTTGTACCACTAGTCCTAGTTCTTGACTGAATGGGCATTAGGACTGACAGAAGTTCAAGGTCAGTTTAGGTTACATGGTGAGACTCAGAAAAACAAATAAAGAAAAGCCATGGACATCTGGGGACACCAGAATTCTAAGATGGAGTGAGCCATTCATACCATTGATGTAAAAGAAATTGAAGGATGATGGATGTTGAGCTGGGAAAGCTGCCAATCTTGATATTTATGTGGGATTTTACTTGGAAAGGTTTAGAGTATGTCATAGAGAGTACAACTGGCATCACACCATGAACGTTAATGTGAGGAAATTGAGCATCATTGGGGCCAGTGTGGTGCTGGCAGCCCAGGTACTTGCATTTTTTACGAGGTATTCAAACATGAATGAGAAGACAAATACCACTGAAGAGGAGCCAGTATTGGGGGGAGGTGAGTACTCTCTATTCCCCAACTTGACTGCCTGACCAACTCCCATCTGAAGAATTCAATTAAGACTAAATTTTTTCATATCTGGACTGGGAACTCCAATAAATATCCAATAAATGGAGACAGGTTCATGTAAAACAAAAATCCAAACAAATGAAGTTATATACTTCTGCCATAAGGTGGCCCATAGTAAGCATTCCCATTTCAAAATGGAGAAATGGGGACATAAGAAATAGGGATATGACCAAAAACAAGACCAAAACCCAGGGAGGCAAATATTAAGTCTTATAGCTCCACAGCCAACATTTGGAGCAACATTTGGTGATAGGTTCTGAGCCCAGGTTGGCCTGGAGATAATACCTTGCATGCCCGTACATAGCCTCTTTCTAGGTCTGGCTCTAGTTTGCGCATAGATCTTACTCAACAAATGTCTTACATCTCCATCGTCTTGATTTTTCCATTGTAACTCAGTTTACTTTCAGAGTTTCTTCATTATTCTGTCATAGCTCCCCGAAGAGACTCATACCCTGCTATACATTATCATAGCAGGATATTGGTGGGAGCCTCCATGACTCTTGTATACTGCAAAACAAGTACCATGTGGTTAATACCAGATTCTGCTGTTACCTGAGCAGTAGTCACATCCCACTGGATTATAACTTCAGTGGTTTTTGAGGGTCTGGGTAGCTAGGATACTTCTTAGGTAGCTCAGTGCAAATGAAGTACCCCAGCTACACAAAGTTTTAAAAGAAGATGTTCAAATACGTTTTTATTTCTGTTCTGAAGCCTTTGATGGGTGTGGTCTTGACAGTCGTGAAGTGCCTTTAAGGGAGCCTGACTGTCCTGCCACATCACTTGGCTTTTCTTTAACACCTAACTCCTGGTCTTTTCTGATCAGACTGCACATTTTTCACAGTTTCTGTTCTGCTTTTTGGACCAGATTCTCACTGTAAACCTGACTTAAAAACAGCCAACCAATTTCCCAGAGATAAATTAGCTTTTTGGTTTTGAATTTGGACTCCATCAAAATTACAGCACCCTGGCAAAGTGTAGACAAAGCCTTTGCTGGAACATAGCACAAATATTCTTTAGTCCATTCTGTAGTATGGTGATTTGAATGAACTGTGTCCCCTGTAAGTTCATGTGTTTGAACCCTTGGTCTACATTATGTGATGCTGCTTAGAAAGTTATGGAACCTTGTGGGGACGAAGTATGCCACTGAGGACAGTCTTTGTGGCTTCATAGCTTGGCCCACTTCATGTTTTCTCTGTTTCTTGAGTATGGATAACATGAGGCTTGTTTGTTGATTCCCAGAATGGCTTGTACCCCTGCTACCATACCTTCTCTGTCATGATGGACTGACTGTATCCACTCTAGAATTGCAAACTAAAATAAACACTCTTCTCCTCTAAGTTGCTTCTGGTCAGGATAGTTTATAGAAGCAACAGCAAAGTAGCTAATACATGTACAATCTGTGTTCTCATTTGAAGCCTTCTGTGTGCAGTCTTTAACTGACCACATTCTGGTTTCCCAGACTCCTACTAGAATATCCCATTATGTTCTGCTTGTAGTGTTCTAGGGCTTCTCCTGATTTGCATCTCTAGACTTTTCTAACTCTCCCCTCCAGTTCAAAAGATTCCTGAACCACATGGTTAGCCCTAATTCTCAGAGCCAGTTTTCTGTATCTGTAGCTGTTGTGTCACTGTCATAGGAATGGATAGAAACAGCTACAGAGGAGGGAGGAATCCATGATGGCAGGGGGGCTGGGCACAGCAGAACAGCTCGATTTGGTTCTAGCTTGAGGACTCTCGTGGAGGCTGTTCACATGGTGGCAGGCTGTGAAACTGAACATGACAGCAACCAGTGGCCATTATAGCTTCAGATGTTTGCCCCTACAGATCTGCTTCTCTTCTTTTTAACCTACCTCTTAAAGGGTCCACAGACTTGTACCATCAGCTGGGGGATCAGCATTCAAAACTTGTGCCGGTGGGAGACCTTCAGATTCAAACTGTAAATGTTCAAATACATGCACCTGTGGGGGATATTTCTCACTGAAACCGCCACACTGTGAAACTCGACCAAAGGGCATTTATTTATGTTCATCCTAGCACAGAATTTGTCTACCCTTTGCCAGGGTCCTGAAAATTTGATTGAGGCTATAGCATATATAGCATATATAGCATGAGCTAGGTAAGATACACATTTTGTCACTTTTATAGAGGAGGCTTAGATGAATTATTAATATACTATGTTTGCTTGACACATGTTCTCACTCTCACTGATACCCTGTATTATCAGTAAATTTTCCATTTTATTTCTGCTTGTTCCTGAATCATGGCACTATGCCTATCACTGGATTTATTTTTTGGATGATACCTCAGTGTATGGAACAGAGTAGATTTTATTGATAGATTGAAATAATGCAGATCTTAACTGCTTCAGATAAGTAGTTTCCCCCCTTTGAGGAAAATGTATTTAGATTTTTATTTCTGGTGTTATTTTCATCTGCACTCACGGGCAGTTGGAGAAGGTTGCTCTTTTTTCATGGGTAGGCCACAGATTTAGCATTCAGTCCAAGTAAAGAACTCTTTCTGTGTTAGAGTTGAGATACATGCTTTGTTTGACAACCCACCTTTGGCTAACCAGCAATGCTTCTTTAAAAATACTTTGTGTTTGTGTGTGTGCCAGGCTCACATGTACAGCAGAGGGCAACATTGGGTGCCTTTCTCAATTGCTTTCCACTTCGTTTTTGAGACATGGTCTGTGGTGGTTTGACTGAAAATGGTCCCTGTAACCTCATGTTGAGTGTTTGGGCTGAGGATGTACGTCTGGGAAACTCCTTTCTAGCACACCACACCCACCTAGAGAATCAAAATGCAGTTTATAAGTTTGGAACTCAGTACAGTACTCACTTTATCTGGTTGAGAGCAGGAAAAAAATAAGGAGCCACCAAGAAATACGAGAGTATGGAGACCTAAAAGCAGAAGACTAAAGTTCAGTACAAAGAATGAGAGAGGAGATATGTTAGTTACGTTTCATGTAGCTGAGGCCAACTATTTAACAAAAACATTTAAGGAAGAAAGGATTTCTTTTGGTTCCTGGTTCAAAGGTGTGCATGGTGATTGAAGCTTCAAGGTCCATGGCGGCAGATAGTAATGGTGGTTGGTTGCATTGTAGTAGTGACAAGCAGAAAGCTCAGGTTCAAGGAGTCTCTGTGTCCCACAGTTTTTGTAGCCTTCCCAAAACAGCCACCATGTAGGGACCAAGTATCCAAGCAAATGAGACAGGTGTTGGGGTGTGAGGTGTGTAAGGACTTTGACAGTGAGCTGAAGTTAGAATACACTGTCAAACTCAGTTGCACAAAAACAGGGTTCTGTGCTTTTGCCTATTAGGTCAGTACAACAACAGAGTTAAGAAGTATAGTACTGACTTTGACAGCACACACAGTAAGACTGAAACGGTAGTAAGACAAATTAGTATGGCCTTTGAGCAGCTATGACCCATACAGTAATGAAGTAGTTTACATGTTTGATGCTAATATAACCAATAAAATAATAAGGCAATACAAACTTTTTTTTTAAAGATTTATTTATTTATTATATGTAAGTACACTGTAGCTGACTTCAGACACTCCAGAAGAGGGCATCAGATCTTGTTACAGATGGTTTTGAGCCAACATATGGTTGCTGGGATTTGAACTCGGGACCTTTGGAAGAGCAATCAGTGCTCTTATCCACTGAGCCATCTCACCAGCCCACAAACTTTTTTTTAAACACACTGTATTTGAGCACATGGATGTTAAGGTTGATCAGCTTCATGTCCTTTGTCATTATTTGCTTACTCTGTTCCTTGCAGATTTCTTTGAGCTATTCCTGCAAACACAGTAGATAGATACTTTTCTGTCTGCATGAGTAGAGGAAAACCCTGTGTTGTTATTAAGGTGGCCTACCAGATTTAACACATACTTTGATGCTTGGCAAACAAGGTAGCCCTGTGCTCAATTGACGTGGACAAACATGGCCTTATCCTCCTGCTGGGAGTGTGCTAGGGTGGTGCCAGTGTGCCCTTTGAGGGCTTTTCACTCAGGGATTTTTTCCTGTGGTTTGCCCTCTCTGTTGTCTGCTTTTCTGATGCAACACAGTGTATACAGCAGATACAGTGTAACCAGAAGCCACTTATTCCTGCTACCCTAATGAACTGTATCCATTTTCAAACTTCAGACAAAAGAAACCTCTTCTCCCTTGTTTTGTTATTCTGTTACAGCAAGTAGAAAAGTATCTAATGCCATCAGGGAGATTCCTGATGATCTTTTCACATAACAAATTGCTTTCTTGAGTTTTTGACAGCTGTTTGTATCTTGTAGACAGAAGTATTTGAAATAAAATAGATAATTTCTAATATTTTTCCTCATCTATGGCTTGTCCTTTCATTGACGGTTATATGTTAGGAAGTCTTAATAACCATAGTAGGTGTTAACACTTTCCTATTGAACTTTTTAGTTTGTGATGTGAGTAATTGGAAAATAGTCCTTTTTTAAGATTTTATTTTATATGTATGAGTGTTTGACCTGCATGTGTGTCTGTGCATTGCACGTGTGAAGTGCTCATTGAGGCCAGAAGAGTGCTAGATCCTCTGGAACTGGAGTCACAGATGACTGTAAACTGTCATGTGGGCCTTCTGGAATAATGAGCCACTGCTCTTAACTGCTGAGCCATCTCTTCAGCCCCAAGATTCAGTTCTTTTTGTCCGTTTTTTAAAACTGGTTCTCAACCTGTGGGTCACGACTCCTTTGGAGTCGAATAACCCTTTCACAGAGTCACCTAAGACCATCAGAAAACACAGACATTTACACTATGATTCTTAACAGTAGCAAAGTTACTGTTACAAAGTAGCAGTAAAAATAATTTTATGGTTGGGTGTCACCACAATATGAGGAACTGTATAATAGGGCAGAAGCATGGGAAGACTGAGAAGAACTACAGGTATAGAAAGTGCATTTAGTCTTGACTTAATCCCCTCACTCCAACATAAACATAGTCATTAAAGGATTTGAAATACTTTAAACAATTATGCTATTCGTATATTTTAAGAAGATACATGTTTTACATAAAAAGTTTAAATTTTTTTTTATTTTATGAGCATGGGTAATCTATATGTATGCCTAAGTGTGACTTTCATGCCATGTGCCCACAGAGACCAGAAGATGGCTTTGGATCCCCTAAAACTGGAGTTACAACAGACAATTGTGAGCTGCCACATGGTATTGGGAATCAAATCTGAGACTTGTAGAAAAGCAGCAAGTGTTCTTCACTGTTGTGCTGTCTCTCCAGCCTCATGCAAACATGGAGTTACTACCTTAAATCAACAAGCATCTTCCTGCCTTTGTCTGTGGAGAGGCCTAGGGTTGCTACTGGGGCCTTAGGGGAAGGGCAGTTATCTAGGGGTACTGCTGAGTTTGTCATAGAAAGAAGTTCATGCAGATACAGTAAGGAGGGCCACTGGCGCAGGGGATGGCGAGTTGTTTTTACCAGGAAGTGAAGATGGCAGTTGAGGATCATGTGAACATGACTGTGGCCGCAGCCTGAAATAGGAATGACAGACACAGAACCTCAGAAGAGTGAAAGTGACAGAGATTGAGAAGGCTGCAGGGGAAAAAGAAACTCTCAAATGGAAAAGCACCGCCATCAGAGAGGGATCAAAAAGAGAAAAAAAAGATAGACTTTTTTTTTTTTTTTAAAGCTTCCATCAAGGGAATGGGGGAGGTGAGAGTCTGCCCAGGGAGGAACCTGGAGGAAACTGCTATAGATAATGTGAGGCTGGGGACTGAACTCCCTGTGCTCCCTGAGGGCTAGGGGAGCACGCATAGCGCAAGTGAGCTATACCTCAGCCCTGAAGCTAGTCTAAGTTTCAATTTAGCGTTTGATAAATATTGACAGGTCCAGCTTCTAAATGCACCATAGAGCCTTTTGTAACGTGGAAGAATATTGAGAAGCTGCAGGATCAGAGTTCTGAGCATGAACTGTGTAGCTCTATTCCTAGCACCAATATGCTTCAGGGTCTTCCAGAGGAAGAGCTGCACAGTGGGGCTTGTATCTGTCCCAGCCTCAGGTTGTTTTGCCCTGAGATCTTACTTTTTGTCTCCCAAGACAACCAGGGAGATGGCATACCTCTTACTATATACCATTTTAGACTCATGGGTCTCTTCATTTTCAGTCATTAGTGAATTTGTGTCTCTTTATGTGCACACTTGTGGATGTTCATGTGAGTACTCATCTGTTAATTTTAAGAAGTTTGTTAAAGGTTAGCATTTTGGAGTGTTTTATAACAGTTTGTGTTTTAAATTTAATAGAGTCCTCCACAAATCCCTTTCTACCCAAACTGCAGATTGTGACATATTTAAATAGACTCTCACTTAGTTACTTTTCTATTGCTGGGAACAAAACACTATGGTCAAGGCAACATAAGAAAGAAAGCATTTGAATGACTCAATTTTAGAAGGTTAGAGTCCATGATGATGGTGCAAAGACACAGTGGTAAGAACAGCTGAGCGCTCACATCTAGAGAGAGGGGGGGTGGGGGAGAGAGGGGGAAAGAGAGAGAGTGAGGGAGGGGGAGAGAGAGACAGAGAGACAGGGAGAGAGAGAGAGAGAGAGAGAGAGAGAGAGAGGTGAGTCTCCAGTGATATATCACCTCCAAGAAGCCCTTGACCCTTCCTCAATAGTTCTACCAACTGGGGCCCAAGTATTTTAAACAAATGAGCCCATAGAGGCCATTTTCATTAGAAGGCCCACAGGCATTTTGCAGATGTGTTCAAGGCCAAGATTTTCCAGGAATGTAGGACAGGCAAAGAGTGGGTCCCATCCTCAGAGGGAGCTTAGCCCTATAGACATCTTTACTCTTTAGACCATACTTAGCCTCCAGATTTGTGTGGGAAATGGTTTCTGTTTAAGGCAGCCCAGTTTTTGGTACTTCATTTAACTTTGTTTATTTGTTTCTTTGTCAAGAGTGAGTTTCTCTATATAGGCTTGGCCATCCTAGAACCCACTCAGTAGACCAGGCTGGCCTCGAACTCACAAAGGTCCACCTGCCTCTGCCTCTTGACTGCTGTGATCAAAGGGGCGCACCACCACTGCCATCACCCCCATGGTACTTTCTTTCTTTCTTTCTTTTTTTTTTTTTTTCTCAGTTATAAGAAGTTAAAGAGCAAGATGTTTGGGATTTCTAGCTTGTTGGGTGGTATTTTTTATCATGTATGTCAGTTATTGTGAGGCAGATTGTTAGGAAATAAGGGTCTTGCTTCCTTCCATAGGTGAAGCTCACTAGTCTTCATCAGAAAGGTAGAGGCTTATCTTTGGCTCTTCTCTCCCATGTGTCCTTTTTATAGGCAATAAAATTCAGACTTCGAGACCTGACCCTGGTGCCCTTAGCCTCCTTTTCCGTGGCTTCTTACCTGCTACTAGCCTTAAGCATTCTGTGTGTAGCTTAGTGAGAAGTTACCATCTGTTCTGTCTGTCGTTATTTATGGCACCTCCATTCTGTAGTTTCTCCCATTATCTTCCTCACTGTTGCTCTTCCTTCATAATGGTCCAAGCTTCACCAGCACCTAGTCACAGATCCTTAAACTTACACTTGGTGCGTGCGTGTGTGCATGCGTGTGTGGGTATAAAAGGACAGCTTGTGAGAGTCAGTCCTCCTGTTGTGTGTTCTGGGGATTGAGCGCAGGTTGTCATTCTTGGTCATTCATTATGCCCTGGAGCATCTCTCCAGTCCCTATTCTGTACTCTTAGAAAACACTGTACTCTAGTTTCTGTGATCCCTGTAAAGTACTTAAGTTCCCCATGCTGCTGTCTTCTCCGTTAGGTTCTGAATTCTTTACAAGGGCGAAACTCAAATGTCTTTGTGTTCCAGGGACCAGAGTAGTATGATTTTTCTAGAATATAAATATCGACTATCATTTTTTCCTTACAAGTCTTTTATTGACTTTCATTTGTAAACAGGATAAAATTAAGTACCTTATTTGGCAGCTGGTTTAATATGTTGTTTCGTTTATCTCATGTCCTTCTTTTGCTTTATGCTCAGCCATCTTAACTGAGTTAACTAAAACATGCTGTGTTGGGTATTTAAGTTTCAAAAACATTCTCTTTCTTTTCCTAAAATGTGTATGCCACTTTCTGTTTCATATCTAGTGAGGGCTACTTGTCACTTGTAACCCGGTTCAAATGCTGGCTCTTTCAACAGTCTTCTTGGCTGATAATCCCTTTAGAGGAAGGCTACTGACTCCTGTGCACTGCTACCTATGTGCTTCTTAGTTAGTATCCTTTGAATATGGTAAATTTGGAATGCTTAAGTTCTATCATTTCACTGCTTATTGTAATTTTTAAAATAATTTAATTCTCCACAATCCCAGTTTTATTATTTTTAAAATATGGCAACTCTATTCCAAGGAATTCTATTCCTCTCCTTTCTGTTCCATTCATCGTTAGTAATCTTCTGTTCTCAGGTGGATGCTCTTCGATTGCGTTTGGAAGAAAAGGAGACTATGCTCAATAAAAAAACCAAGCAAATCCAAGATATGGCTGAGGAGAAGGGCACACAAGCTGGAGAGATACATGACCTCAAGGACATGCTGGACGTGAAGGAACGGAAGGTCAATGTTCTCCAGAAGAAGGTAAGGCACAGGTGTTGTGAGCACAGTGGCCCACTTGTGACAGAACCTTATTCCGAGCATACTGCCATTCTCCTTCTGCCTTCTGTTTGGATTATACAGAGTACTTGGAACTGTTGGTGCAGGAGATAGATTGCTACAACTGCTCTTCGTGTTCAGTCTTTAATGAACTCAGTAGTATCCCTGTCTTTCAGTAGGATTTCTCATCCTGTTTCTCAAATGTCTTAGAAATTGACTGACTATTTGGCCACCTGACCTACCTCTACTATCTTTAATTGGAATAGAAATGCATTAATATTGCACCTTTATCATCCATTTCATTACTTAGATGACAGTTTTGAAGAGTAAAGCCTGTTGCTGTAATACACATACACTGTGCAGGTGCTTTCCTCTATCAGCCGCAGTGCTCCTTCCTGTGAGGGAGTGATGGCAGCAGTGGGAGACTGACTCACCTTAGACCATAACAGTTATTGGAAATAGGTTTCTTTTGGAATAAAAATAAACTACTGATACTTTTCCAGTTTTTAACTTACACATATATCCAAATATATATGCTTTTGCTGTATAAAGGCTATACAGATGTCAGGAAGATACCAAAATAATGTAAACAGAATGAGAATATGTATGTGCTTCTCCATGTGCAGGTTGTCTCCAAAGTACAGAGAATCAAGCAGTGTGAACACAAAGATAGAAAATTCACTAAATTTTTAAAACAATTAGATTAGCATATACTAACAAAATAATAAACCAATATTTATAATGTTTCAAGTTTTACAGTTATAAGAAGTAAATGAGAACAAATGAATGTAAAGTGAAAACATCAGACACAATTCTCTGCAAATAAAAAGGCTGAATCATCTTCTAGTTCAGCAAGAAAGTTCTTTGTACTGTACGTATTATAGACAAGGTAACATGCCCATAGCTGTTACCTCAAGGTTCATTTCAACTTAAAGTTTATTTCTGTTGAAATGATAGATTTGCAATGTTTGACATTTTCTTAGTTTATTGTTAACTAGCTAACAGTAGCCAAGAAAGAAGTAGCCATGAGCAGGGATGGTAGTCATCTGAGTTCTCTGGGAAGGTCAACTGGGACTCTGTGGTTGACAGAGTGAACAACTGTGGTAATTGACAGATTGTTTGTCCCTGGACTGAGCTGTCCTGGTTCTCCTGGGCTGGATTGCTCACTCTGAGTCTTCGAGTTTTTGTGTAATAGTCACGTCTGTATATACTGTGATCAGAGAAGACAGTCGGCAATAACAGATGGCCAGAGTTCACAGTTGATTGGTACTGGGCTCCTACTTTCTAGAATTTCCGTTAAAGGAGTTTTATGATAGAGTATCTTTACAACAAACCGGTGAGCTTGGAAAAAGGTAAATATTCAGATCTTAGCTACCTTGTCAAATTTGTATGACTTGCTGGATGCATGCTATTGTCTTTTGTATTTTGTTTGCACAAATGTACCAGGAATCCCTTCTGCTTAACTTTCATTGCTTGCTTATTTTGCCTTGGTGAGATGAACTGAAATTTTTATTTTAAGCAAATAAAGTACCTTATTACTATTTCCTACACTTTCTAATCAAGTCTCAAAATCTGTGATTCTTTGAATTCATTTGCTGTCTCTCATCTTTTCTTTGGTGTTACAGAAAACTCCTCTATTAACATATAACTGTATTAATGTCTCAAGAATAAGCCCGTGACAGGAATAGGTTAATAAAGGGCTCTTGGCTGCCTTGTAGAAATCTTTTGTGGTTTCTTTGAAAGTAATAATTTGTGTGCATGAATGTTGAGCCATGGCACTGCTATGGAGGTTGGAGGACAGTTCCAGGGGCTTAGTTCATTCTTGCCACCTTGGGGCACTTGTAGGTCAAGTTTAGGTTGCCAGTCAGGCCTTTGCACAAGCACCTCCCTTGGTGAACATCTCTCTCCTCCCATTCTATGTTATTGAGTGTGTATGATGACAGACTCTTACCTGAGATATCCTGGATAACATAGATAGCACTTCTTTTTCTTTTATTATTATAAATAAAACTATGACTATCTATCCTGGGCATTTGAAAATGTGACAAAGGAAAAGAAAAAAGGTATAAAAATAAGCTTTTGTTTTAAGATTTCCTTTTAAGATTTGATTTTCTTTTTAATTGTGTGTATTGTCTGTGTATTGAAATCTGAATGTGTGAATGCAGGTGCAAATGGAGTCTAGAAGACAGTGTAGGGTCCCCTGGAGCTCCAGTGTTGTGGTTGTGAGTTGCCCGACAAGGGTGTTGGTAGCTGATCTCAGGCCCTCTGCAAGGGCAGAAAGGGCTCTCAGCCTCAAAGCCACTTCCAGCTCCTAAGCTTTGCTCTTAAGTTGAGAAAATATTGGTCGTATCTTTAGTAAATGTTCTTTTTAAATACAGCAGTAAGTAACAAACACATTTCTGCATCTTAGCTTTGAGAATGTTAGCTGTAACGGTTGCCTGTCCCCCGCCTGGTGTACTGTTTGCTTTAGCCAATCTCCTTTGGCTTTGTCTTTTCTAACACTTTGTTAGTGTTATAAATAATAAAATGAAGTTTTCCTTTTGGAGTTTAAGCCTAGGTTATTGATTTAATTATTTTAAAAACCATCTGGGTTTTTATTAGATCTCAGGTATTTTTTCTGTGTAGCCATTAAGAAAACCCGAAAGCATTGGTTCACACATATGATAGGCACTGAGCAATCTCACTGTTGCTGGTGCCTTAAAGGCCTCATCTTTTAGCAATTCTAGTATGATAAGCTGTTTAAAGTTTTAAAAAGATATTTCTATTATTTTGTATGTATAGATGTTTTGACTGCCTCTATGTCTGTGTACCATATGCATACATGGTAAGTATGGAGGCCAGAAGAGGACATTGGATTTCCTGGAACTTGAGTTATAGACAGCTCTGAGTTGCCATGTGGGTGTTGGGAATTGAACCTGGAAAGTATTTGTAAAAAAAGAAGGTCAAGGCCTTTCTGATTGATGGGCTTCATTTTAATAAATTTAATTCTGCTTAAAATAGCTTGTGGAGGTATTGTCAAAGCAGTTCTCAAGTGGTCCCGGTGATTGAGGGAAGTGCTTTGGGATTTGTTTGGTAGAGGAAGTCACTCCTTGGTAGGGATTAGGGCTTCCAAGGCAGAGTCCTTAGTTCCACTTGACTAGACTTACGTGGATTTATATCCACTCACAAGTCACTCAGTGAAACGTGATAGCTTCTGACAACTGTGCAATGCTGATAAAAACCAAAAGAAAGGATGGAAGTAAATCTGCGGCAGTGTATAATTGGTATGTAGATTCAGTGAATTCCTCATAGAGCATTGCATTTAGTTTTGGTTTTTCTCTGGTATCAGTTTTTTTCTTATAAAAATCAGGTAGAGAGAAGACATCCTTGCATGATGTAATATTTTATTTCTAACTCAATAAATGTGATGGTTAGAAAGGTTGTTTTAAGGAATAGAATTTTTTGAGAATAACTAATTTAAAAATATTTGTATTTTAATTCACCTGTGTTAGACTTTATCTTTAGAATAAGTGCTTGTTTAATAGATAATCACAAATTTTTTCTCAAGCCAAAATTGGATGCATGCTTAAATAGGTACTTACTGAATTTTGTCTGTATTAGGTAGAGTATCCATAAAAAGACCGTGGGGGACCAGGGAGGCTTGACACTGAACCTAGCAACCTGAGTTGGATCTCTGGAACCCGTATGGTAGAAGGAAAGAACTCAGTCTAGCAAGCTGTCCTCTGTTCTCCATATTTACACCATGGCATGAGTGTATCCAGACAGCCACGTAATAAATAAACTAATGTAAAAAATAAATCAACACAGGATTATAAAGTAGTCCACTTCTACAGCAGTTTGTCTGGATACTGTCTATAGTGTGGCTATATTTGACAGATAGATGGTTCATGTTCCAGACAGGGCTGCATGAGAGTTACCCATACTACTTGGAGCAGTCTGCAACTGAAAATTTCTAACCACTCCTTCCTAGAGTGGGTATTTGGAGACAGTTTCTTCAATATAACACAGACTGGATTTGAATTCATGATCCTCCTGACTCAGTTCCCTGAAATCCCAACTATAGTGCTACCATACCTGGCTGAATAATTGCTTTTTCCCTAGAACATTTTATCTAATATTTCCCCTAATATTTCATTTAACCCCAGGTAACTAGAAATACAGAGTAGAAATCAAAACCATGTAAAAGCGGAAGGCTATCATCTTTGTCAGTTCTTTAGTCTGCATGTCTATCAATAAAAGTACCATCTTTATATCTCCCTAAAGCCACAGAAGGGGTTATTGTAATGACACCACACTACAAAAACACCCAGTGTACTGATAATGTCTGCCCACTTTTATACCTGCTCCCTAGTTTCCCCTTGACTCCTTCTTGGTCTATAATAGCACATTTTCTGGCTTCAGGTCCTTAGCACACACACAGAACTTGAGGTTATTTCACTTGAGTTCCATGCCCTTCCATTTTCCTGGAAGTCACAGAATCTTGTTCTTCATGGCTGAGTAATATGTTGTTTACATACCGCATTCTTTCGCCTGTTGTCTGGCACTTTGGTTGATTCCACATTGGGCAATTGTGAATTTTACATTAAGCTTATATGTATCTTTTATGTGCTGATTTCATTTTTCTGTTTAAAAACTCAGAGATGGGAAAATGATATGGTAGTTCTATCTTTAATGTTTGGAAGAGCTTCCATATTGTATTGCACACTGGGATTATCAACTTATGCTCCTAACAATGCATAAGGGCTTCCTTTCCCTCAAATTCTACTAATTTTTGAAAAAAATAAGATCCATTTTAACTCTAGTAAGTCTTTATTTGCCTGATAACTAAATGAATTTTTTTTAACGGTATTGACTATTTACGTTTCTTTTGTGTCTCTTCAGATTTTCTCATCCTTCAGCTGTTTAACTCTAAGTTTTCTTTTAAAGTCTTATCTAGGAAATCTGCCCATGTCAGTATTCTGAAGTGTTCCCCCAGGGTTTCCTGAAGTTCCAGATTAAATTTTAGATCTTACTGTATCTTGTCCTTGTAGCTGGTGTTTGTCTACTCTGTGAGTTCTTTTTCTTTCCACTCTTCTCCACCTTTTTCCCACCATTATAACCCCAACACGAGATAGGATTGAAAAAGGAAAGAAAGGAAACGGATGCCTTCGTCACTAGACTACTTCCTGCTGATGAGGGATCTTGAGTTCCTTGGGGCAAGTTTGATCTTTGCTGTCAGGATATCTAATGTACTCTTGTTTCTTCTTTGTGCATGCCTATTTAACAAACAGTGACCAACAATAACAAACCTACAACCCAACAACTGACCTCTCGGGACGCTAGCATTATATACCCTCTGAAAAATCCTGAGATTTTCACACATAACACAGTCGCAGAAATTATCTGAATTATCTGCAGCTGGCAAAATAATGCCCCTGATAGAGTACAAGACGATAATCATGATTAGCTGCTGTGGAAAATCTGAGGCAGCCCCATATCCCACACCTGGGATTAAAAATGAAAACATATTATTACACTTCTGTGTTTTCTTTTAAAGAAAACCAGCACTCTCAACATGCCTTTTTTTTTTCTTTTTCTTTTTGGTAGACTAAGATAAGGGTCTAGTGTTGATATCCTATATATATGGATATCTAGTTTTTTTAACACCTTTGATTGGGATTGAGACTCAGTTAGAAAAAATACCTTTATGAGTCTACTTGTGTTTATCTAGTTCATGCTCCCCCTTCTCCCCTTTTTAAATGCCAGCCCCATGTTCCTTTTGTTACAGTGTCCTCAATATTGCCTCCAGTATTGCTGTTTGCTTAGGTATTTTTGGCTACTTAAAGATTATTTATGTGCGCTCCTACATGAATTTTGGTACTTTTTTCTAGTTCTAAAAATTCTTGCTATGCCACTCACTGTTATTATATTGGGCCTAATTTTTTTTTGTTTAGTAGCTTTTTTGTTTGTTTGTTTTAAATAAAATTTGATGCTCTTTCAATACTTGGTGTATATAAAATTATTATATCTCATTCCAGTTTTCTTCTTATAGATTTGAATATCTTTTTCTATATCTTATAAATTTGATGATCTACTGTGTTGATACTATTCTTTATTACTTCTTATTGACATATTTCTAGTAGGAGTTATTCATGCTCAGTTTTGTTTTGTTTTGTTTTGCTTTGTTTTTGAGCTTTGGCTGTTCTGGAACTATCTCTGGAGACCAGGCTGACCTTGAACTCAGAGATCCATGCAATTACTGCCTGTGATCTTAATGGTGTTTACTAACTTCTCTGGTGCCTGTAGGATTCCCTTAACCCTCAACCAAGTGCAATAATCTTAGTAGTTATTTCCTTTGAGGGCTGAAATATATCATTCCATGTCGTCCGAGCATGTAGAGTACTTTCTATGAAGACTTCCATTGCTCTAATATATTTGCCTTTAATTTACTTGGTGTATTTCTCTTTTAGAGTGAAATATTCCTTCTTAGTCATGCTTTTAATAATTCAACTATAATAATTTATAGCTAATAATTTGTAATAATTTAACTATTAAAAGAGAAATAAATCATAAAGAGCAAATGTAAAGCCCAAATTTCTGGCTCATTTGTATACTTGAGGGACAAGAGCTGGAGGCATAGAAAGCTTCTTCAATAAGATAATGGCAAAATTCCCCAAAATCTTGGGGCAAATGGGACAAGTAAGTCCAGGCAGCATTTAGACCTCAAGCACACATGGCCATAAATATACTTCGCCATATTTTATAGTATCTCCTTTAATTTCCATCTGTCTTAGTTATCCATCCATTCATCATCCATACTCCCATCCATCCATCCATCTATCCATTCATCCAGCTTGACCAAGAACTCTTGATTCTTCTGCCTCTTTCTCCCAAAGTGCTGAGATTGTAGGCATGCACTAATATGCTTGGTTTGTCTTAATCTCTAGTTTATATAATCTCTGACCTAAGCAAATAGAATCCCAGAATTATTTACCAAGTCTGTGTGGAAGTTGGTTTAAATTTCATTTCCACAGCCATGAAAATTATGTAAAGTTGACAGCTCATTTCTAGCTTTGAAACCTCTATGTATTCCAATCTCTCTGAAATTCAAAGTCTGTCCCTCAGTAGGCCAGTAAGTCCGTCTTTTGCTCAGTTTCAGTTTCATAATGGGTCATTCTTTCTCTCTTCTCATGTCATACAGTAGAGGTGACCTCTTCATTTTTCTTAGTATTCTCAGTGCCTGGCATATTACAAGGAAATTAGTAATTGTCTACTGACATAGGACTCTGAATGTGTCTAGTCGTGTCTGATCTTGTAAGCCAAGGGTCAGGTCTGGTTAGTACTTGGGTAGGAGAAATAAATAATTCTTTTGAGAAAATGAATGCATTTAAGTGTGTGAGAAGAAATGAATGATCACAGCAAGAAGTTTCACCAAAAATACTTGTTGTATTAAGGGTGTTTCTAAACACTAACATACAAAGAGTTTTTTCTTTATAATTTGGTTTTCTGTGTGGTTCTTTGTCCTTCAGTTTGTTGTACACAGTGGCATCTTAGAAATGATTGTGTTTCTTATGGATCCATTGCAGTCCCTCTCAGCATTCTGACTTCACATTGAAACTTTGTGCCTCAAAACATACCTAGGGATTTACATATCTGTATATATGTTCATAGAATGTTTTCTCTGTGGTGGTACAAAATTCTGGCTGCAGTAGGGTTCAGCATATAATTTTGAAACAATTAAGTTTAAATTATTTCTACAGAGAACACATATACATACCCACATCATAATTTGTTTATGTCTTAAATAATTTTTATTATGCCTATTTGTACCCTTTTTAATTTTTTTCCTTAAATGTATATGTATATTTAGATAGAAAATCTTCAGGAACAACTAAGAGATAAAGAAAAGCAAATGAGCAGCTTGAAGGAGCGAGTCAAGTCTCTTCAGGCGGATACCACTAACACAGACACGGCTCTGACAACGCTGGAGGAGGCCCTTGCAGATAAAGTAAGCGACTGGCTTGACTCTTCCCAGACTTTGTTTTCTGCTTTCTCATTACCCTAGAATTGGCTATAAATACAGAGGAAATCCTTTCACAGGAGCTTCCATGCTGCGATGTGATAGTGTAAAGTGGAAACAGTCTAGTTACTCTTAGAGTTAGCACCAACTTCTGGGCAAGATTGGCTGTACACCAAAAGACCATAGCCACATTTCCTAAAGATTCAGCATGTGTTCCCTATTTTTCTGCTTTCTAAAGGAAACAAAAATTCGTTATTTGATTAGCTAGATGTGCAGGAGATTCGACATTGATCATCAGGGTGTTATCCCAGACTTACTCTGCTCTGTTTCCTTCCTACCACGGCATATTCATAAATATTATTCATGAATGTTACATTCTTACTAATTTTCTAACATTGGCTTACTTCTAAAATAATTTTTAAATTTTGCTTGTATCTGTGTCTGACCATCACATGTGTGCCTTGTGCCCCAAAGGCCAGAGAGGGCATTGGATCCCCTGGTACTGGAGTTAGAGACAGTTGTGAGCTGCCAGGTGGGTGCTGGGAATTGAACCTGAGTCCTCTGGATGAGTGGTCAGTGCTCTTAACCACTGACCCATCTCTCTAGGACCTTGGCTTATATTACTTTGTTTTATCTTTATGAGCATATGAAAAAGTGGTGAGAACGTATTTTAGAGAATCTCCTTATGGTGTTTTTGTTTGTTTCTTATTGTTCATTTTGGAGGGGGTATTGTTTTGTGATGAGGTCTCATGTGGCTTAGGCTAGCCTCAGGCTCGCTATGTAGCTCAGTGTCTTAGGTTCTGTAGAGGAACAAGTGATGAATAAATCTACCATCCATCTGTCTGTCTATATCTATATATCATCCATCTATATAATGAGGTTTTATTAGAATGACTTACAGGCTGTGGTCCAGCTAGTTCAACAATGAGGGTCTACCAGGGGAAGGTAGAATCCGGTGGTTTTCAGTCCACAATGCTGAATGTTTCAGGGGGTCTTCAGTATATGCCAGAACCCTGAGGAAGAAATGGACTTGCTAGTGAGAGTGAGAACAAGTAGGAGAAGAGAGCTAGATGTGCCCAGCCATTTGGGTTTTAGTTAATTCCAGATGTAGTCAAGTTGGCAGCCAACACTAGTCATTACACTCAGGGCTGTCTTTAACTCTTGATTCTCCTACCTCCAAGTCCCAAGTGTTGGCATTAAAAGGTTATCTTATACTAGTTCCAGGACAGCCAGAGCTATGCAGAAAAACCCTTTCTCATGTCCCCCCCCCCCAAAAAAAAGGCTATCTCATGATGCTGTACTTCTTTGAGATATTTAATTAGTTTTTGTTTTTCTTTTTTTAGAGGCATAAGGCAACATTTGTTAGGTTTTTTGGACTCAGAAAGATTTGATCTACTTGCCAGGATGAATGCATGTTCTCTGAGTGTGTTTAGAAACATTACCCAGAACTATACTTAAATTGCTTTAGCCTTCACGCTTCCTGAGCAGAAGTTTAAATTTTTCTATCACTTCTCTGTCCTCTTATCTAAGATCAGTTTATCATAGCTCCCCCTACTTTTGATATATGAGTTATGAGTAATTCCTATTGTTTTGTAGGTAGTCTGTGTCAGTATTATTATAGTGAAGAAATATGTGTTATTTTATAGTCCGAGGGACATACACGTAAGTTTCTAGTTATTTGGAAATTGAATTTTAATGGAAATGTTTCAAGAGAATGCGTTAGTGCTATCTAATGATATTTCAAATGATTGGAAACTGACTCTTGGTATTTAAAAATAAACAAGGGGGCTGGTGAGATGGCTCAGTGGGTAAGAGCACCTGATTGCTCTTCCAAAGGTCCGGAGTTCAAATCCCAGCAAACACATGGTGGCTCATAACCATCCATAACAAGATCCGACGCCCTCTTCTGGAGTGTCTGAAAACAGCAACAGTGTACTTACATATAATAAGTAAATAAATCTTTAAAAAAAAAAAAAAGAAAAAAGAAAAACCAAAAAAAAAAAAGTTTATATTTAAAAAAGAATAAAAATAAAAATAAACAAGGTTGGAAATTACTGGTTGCAATAAGAAAAATGAGTTCCTTGAAAACTGAATTCTTGAAGTGCTTACCATTGTCTTTTAATAGATGATGGTAGTGTTGAGTTTGTCAGAAGAAGCAGAGAATGTTACACGATGTAGGTACAAATGGGAGTATCCTCATGTCTTGGTGTGCTTTCTCCTTAGGAACGGACAATTGAACGCTTAAAGGAGCAACGGGACAGGGATGAGCGAGAGAAGCAAGAGGAGATTGATACCTACAAAAAAGATCTCAAAGACTTGAAAGAGAAAGTCAGCCTATTGCAAGGAGACCTCTCAGAAAAGGAGGTTAGGCTTACCAAATTATTCGTTGCATTGTGTACATCTGTTGCTGTCTGCACAGTGCAGACAAGGAAGAAAGATTTTCTTAGTGTCCTGTGGCAGGTGTTCCAGAGACTCAGGAAGCTGTGAGGGCTACAGAAGATTGGCTCGTTTATTTCCTACTCCTTTACTGCCTTGTTCTCTGTTCTAAGAGTTGGTTTCTTTCTTTTTCTTTCTTTTTTTTTTTTTTTTTTAATATTATTTATTTATTTTATGTATATGAGTACATTGTAGCTATCTTCAGACACACCAAAATAAGGCATCAGATCCCATTACAGAGGATTGTAAACCAGCATGTGGTTGCTGGGAATTCAACTCAGGACCTCTGGAAGAGTAGTCAGTGCTCTTAACCTCTGAGCCGTCTCTGCAGCCCAAGAGTTGGTTTCTTATGGGATCCCAATCTATATACAGATCCTAGAGTGGCTGAAGCCCAGTTACATTTGGAGAAACACTGCTAACAGTAAGGAAGGTGACAGAAAAGGAGGAAATCTAACCAGAACCACTATTAGAAACATCTTAGCCTATAACTTGGTTCACTTCATGTGTTTTGTTCTTATTTTTTAATAATAATGTCATTATTACTTAAGTAGCTACAAAGTTCAGTTTTGTGTAATGACAAATCTAGTAGGTCTGTCTAATAACTGTAGAAAGTTTGTAGAAGTAAGTTTCTACAAGAATTTCCTGCTAAGAGAGGGGACAAATGGATGCTCAAATCGGTGTAGTTACTGAGTTTGGCTACTTCTATTGGTAAAGCTCATTCTCCTTTTACCTTGTGAGAATGAGTGCAGTGGGTTAGAACCTTGTTCTGTTTCTGAGACAGGGCCTCCTGTAACTCAGCCTTCAACTTCTGATCCTCCTGCCTCTACCTCCTGAGTTCTGCAGCTACAGGTGTGTTCTGTGCCTGGTTTAAGTGTAGCTGGAGATTGAACCTAGGACGTAATGCCTCTAAGGCAAGCTCTTTACCTGAGTTTCATCCCCAGGCGATTTTAGGACCCTTTATTAGTACTGAGAATCAACCTGCTTTGAATTAATGTCTGAAAGCTAAACCAATGTCTGAAAGTTTTATAGTTCATAGATGTTCTTGAAATGGAAACTTCCAAATACTATGAATATAAGTTAAAAAAATTAAATCCACATTTTATTTCAGAGTATTTATTGTAACTATGTCTTCCTTCTTTTAGGCTTCTCTCTTGGATATCAAAGAGCATGCTTCTTCCCTGGCTTCCTCAGGACTAAAAAAGGACTCACGGCTCAAGACCCTAGAAATTGCTCTTGAGCAGAAGAAGGAAGAGTGCCTAAAAATGGAGTCACAGTTGAAAAAGGTTGAAGAAAAAGTTCCCATTATTTTTCTTTGCATAAGAACACTGTAGATAGCTCTGAGTGCCTTTTTTTCCTTTTACTTTTTTAAAGTTAAGGATTTACAGTGACAATAAAGAATTTACAGTTATTTTTATTTTTTATTGTTTTAAGTTTGGTTAGTTGTTGCGGTTATGACCAAATACCTAAGATAAGCAGTACTGAAGTAGGAAAAGATTTATTTAGATTCGTAGTTTGAGAAGTTACAGTCCAAGTTTAGATGATTCCAATGCTTTCAGTGTTTCGTGAGTCAGAGCATCCTGGCCGTCAGGAAAGCAGATAGGAGCGAGGACAAAGTGTTCATCTCAGATCGTGTCCTTAGTGATCCGCTTCCTCTGCTGAGATCCCACCTCTCAGTCTGACCCCTCAGCAGTGCCATCACTGTGTGGTTCGGGGATTAACCCACAGATTTGGTCAGATGTGCTGACTCGTTTCCAATCACCCCAGTAATGAACATTGCCAAATCAAGCTTCAGCACACGGAGGAGGAAGACTTTGATCTCGGGAGGTGGCTTCTAGAAGGTTCCTGCAGACTGCGCTTTGCTGTTTCTCTTTCCCTTTGCTCATACCATTCTGTAGCTTTCAGTCACTCCAATTGAGCCTAGAAATTTGATAGTGAATTAACATCCTGGCTTGTCACTAGAGTCATTTTTGAAGTCTGTGCTATTTTAACAGTTCCATAATACATATTGTACATTTTGATTATTGTCACCTTCTCTCCCATTTTCATTTTTTTTACATGCCCCAAGTCCCTTTCTCGAATTCAGCTTTGTTGTTGTAATTGTTGCTGTTGTTTGTTTCTTTTCTATTTATTTATTTATTTATTTATTTATTTATTATATGTAAGTACACTGTAGCTATCTTCAGACACTCCAGAAGAGGGCATCAGATTTCGTTATGGATGGTTGTGAGCCACCATGTGGTTGCTGGGATTTGAACTCAGGACCTGTGGAAGAGCAGTCGGTGCTCTTAACCACTGAGCCATCTCACCAGCCCCTGTTGTTTGATTCTTGTATTACACTGAGTTTAAAGCCAGGTGTTTTAGTTTACTTTCTGTTGCTGTGATAAACACCTTAACCACAAACAACATGAGGAGCAAACGGTTTATTTCGTACAGCTTACAGTCCACCATGATGAGCAGTGAGGGCAGGAACTGAGGCAGAGGCTATGGAAGGATGGTTGATCTCCATGGCTTACTATACAACCCAGGACCATCTGCCCAGGGTGACACTGCCCACATGGGGTGAGCCTCACCACATCAGAATTAGTTAATAAAGTACCCCATAGACTGTAGACAACCTGATGGAGGTAATCTCTCAATTGAGATTTCTTCTTCCTAGACGGTTTTAACTTGTGTCGAGTTAATAAAAACAAACCAACACACCAGGGCTGTGTGACCATGGTATGATGTTAATGAATGGAACATGTCGAGCTCATCAGCTGATCACTGTGTTTGCCACTCACCTGCAGTCTATTCAGTAGATCATAGTATAGCAGGCTGGGGTAGGACCACATAGGACCCTCCACAATTCCCGGTTGACTGTTGACAGTAGGTCCATCTCCTGGAAGCCTACTGCTAGCAGCCACTTCTTCATGAGATCGTGACTGCATTAACTATATATCATGCCCACGAGGTAGCATTTTCTAGTTTTCCTGCATATGTCTCACCCTTACATTCTTCATACCTTCTCTTCAGTAATGCTCCCTCAGCCCGAGAGGGAGTGGTATATGTTGTTGAGGGCTGAGCACTAAACCATCACCTTTTCTTAGTATCTTGAGCAACCATGAGTCTTTTGTGTTTTGCCATCTCTCATTCCAAAGACAAGATTATCTGATTAAGACAGAGAGTAATATACATGGGTATAATTATAAGTATTTAGAAAGCAGCTTGGCACTATTCCAACTTAGCTAAAGACCAGCACTAAGTTACCCCTTAAATAGTACTAAGACCTTCCTACCCCTAGGTGCTTTAATTGTGTTTATAGCATTAGAAATGTTAATACTTATTGTATAGTGGGCCCCCAAACTAATGATAGAGTTCTCTGTTGTCCCCATAACAATAGTGTCACTATTGCACTGGGGGTGGGGGGTATATCTTGCCTGGCAAGTGGAGTTACAGTTCATCGGGTTCTTAGCTAGAGGAGACCATTGCTTTTTCTCCCTTAGTAGCGTGCAGCGCACCATCCGTGCTATGAGAGCTGGCTAGCCGAGAGGACACTTCCAGCTCAGTTCTGGTTTGTTTGTATCCCTTTTAGTTCTTTTTTTTCCCTTATTGCTGTGTCTAGGACTTCAAGTACTATATTGAATTGTAATGTAGAGTGGACACTTTTGTCCTATTCCTGATTGTATTGAGAATCCTTTGAGTTTTTCCCCACATGGGATCATATTGTTTATGTTTCTCATATATAGTTCTTACTAGGTTGAGACAAGTACTTCCTATACCTAGTGTATTAAGAATTTTTATCAGGAGGGGATGTTGGAGCTTGTTGAACACTGTTTTGAATCTTTTGAGATGATTTCTCCTCTGTTCACAGTATTTTTATGTTTGTTTGCATTTATTGTTTTATTTACTGAAACAGGGAGGGTCTCTATAGACTTTGTTGTCCAGTAAGTTGTTTTTGTGTGCTTTCTGAGTGTTAGAATTACAAGTGTGTGCTTCGTGTCTTAGGTTTACATCTTGAATTAAATATGCTACTTTATTTGCAAAGTTGACTAATTCACTTATTAAGTATATTCTCATTATAGAACACTAGCTGTCCTGCAGCTTGCTGTGTAGACCAGGCTGGATTGGAACTCATGAAATTCCAACTACCTCCACCTGTCAAGTGCTTACTGGGATGTATGCTATCATGGTTAGCTTTAAAATTGCTTTAAATAAGTGTTTCTACCATTGACATGGTAAATCTCTTTTTTTTGAGTTTGTGTATGTATATAGATATTAAAGTTGTAAAGGTCTTTAATGTGATTTAATATTCTTGGAATCCCATTTTAAAGTATAAATGAACTCAGCAGAGTTTAGATATAAAAGTCTGATACAGAATTTGCTATGATATTAAGTGAAGGTTCATGCTTGCTCCTTATAGCAACTTTCTTCTCTTTTTCCTTCTCCTCTTCATCATCTTCCTCTTCCTCCTTTTTTCTCTTCCTCCTCCTCTTCCTTCTCTTCATCTTCTTCCTCATTCTCCTCCTCTTCACTTTCTTGTCTTCTTCCTCTTCTTCCTTCTCCTCCTCCTTCTCTCCCTCTTTCTTCTCTCCCTCCCCTGCTCCTCCTCTTTTTTCCTTCTATCTTCTTCTTGGGGGGTTTTCTATACAGATTTCTCTGTGAAGCCTTAGCTGTCTTAGAACTCACTCTGTAGACCAGGCTGGCCTTAAACTCACAGAGATCCATCTGCTTCGGTTTCTTGAGTGTTAGGATTAAAGGTGTGTGTGTCCATTTCCCGGAAGATTGATTTTCTTAATGTTTATTTCTTGTGGATCATTGGCTCCTGAGTTATATTTAACTTTGCACTTCTGTTTAGTTACTGGTCATTCCTCTCCTCTTCCCCAGTTATTCTTCTTTTCCTACTATTCCTATGGACTGTATTATTTTTATTTGACTTTAAAGGTATATTTTAAAGATTTATTATTAGGGCTGGAGGAATGGCTCAGCAGCATGTATTGCTCTTCCAAAGGACTGAGGTTTGATTTCCAACACCCACATCAAGCAGCTTCCAGCTATTTGTAATTCCAGTTCCAGAGATCCAGTGCCTCTGGCCTCTGTGGGTACCTACATTCATATGCACAAACTGACACACACACACACACACACACACACACGTGCACACACACATATGATTAAAATTTTTTAACAAGTTTTATTATTTTTAATGTATATGTTTGTGTATTAGAGCTTCCTGGAAACTGAATTCTGGTCCTTTGGAAGAGCAGCCAGAGCATTTAGCTACTGAGTCATCTTATGTTTCTTGACTGTTTTAAATCAATAGAAACTATCTTGAGTGTCATCTTATATGCCTTTTCTCTGTTTTAAATTGAAATTATCTTGAGTGAATTATACAGACTCATTTGTTATGTCAGTTAACAGAATGGATAATGAGGATGTTGTGACAGACAATATAGAACTGCCCATTGTCTTCAGAGAATTAATAGTTTCTGTTAGGGAAAATAGACACATAGCCAGCAAAGTCAAGTAAGTCACATGGTCTAGGGTGCAGAGGAGCTCTCCATGGAATTGACACTTAACTAACTGGTGACCTCAAAGTGAGGATACTCTACCATGTACGAACCCTAGAACACTGGTATTTATACTTACATATTTATAGCACAAACAGTAGCCATAGTTAAATGTAATTGGATTTATCTCAGTGGCATTGATTAGAAACTGCTGTTAATTGGTCTTTTGTGACTCCCCTCCCCCAAACCTCTTTGTTTCCTATTTCCTATTTGTGTGTGTGTGTGTGTGTGTGTGTGTGTGTGTGTGTACTAGGGATGTTTTTATTCATTTTTGCTTTTGTTTGCATCTTCAGTTTCTTTTTCTTCTTGATATATAAATATGATGAACAGTCTGTGAAATAGGCCCTGCCCCCTTCCTTGCTGTTAGACACTCTATATTAACAGAGTCACTGTAGCTTTCTCCAGTCCATGAGAGGATGATGAAGAAAGGAATTTCCCTCCTTCTCTAACTACACAAACAATGTGAAGCAAACTGATCTCAGTAGGTTGGAGAACAGTGAACTCATTTTTTTACTCTTCCACCATGCATAGTTGCTTCCGATTACATTAAAGGAAAGGCAGTAAGTGTTGTAGAAAGTAAATCCCCCCCCCCCCGAATGGAACCCTAAATGGACTCGATGAAACATTCACTCTCAGAAATGTAAATAATACTTTTATGACTTAATTTACACAAAATTTTTTCATTTTCTTAGACTACTTTGTGTCATATTTTCTAAAATGGTTTCTGAAGAATTTATCTACCCCTTTAATATTGTTGAAATATTTAAAGAGATTAATACATTTTTCTGCCTATTCAATAAGAAAACAATGAATGTTTTAGTCTTTGTCTTCTCACTCAGCACCTTCTTTATATACATGTGGCTTTAGACACTTGGGAGAAAGGATACTTGAGGTTGCTTCGAGCCATTTGAAGCTCGGTCTTGAGCTGGAGTCCTGTTTTGGCAGGTACAGCTTTTACAGTGAAGTCTGCATGGCAGGAGGAGGTCACTAAGTCCTAAGGGTTTAGCCAGGTTGTACTTGTACCTGAGCTCTCTGCTTCCTATATGTCCCCAACATGTAACGGGCATGCTGAGCACTCAGCTCACACTGCCTCTGCTGGAGCCCCATCTGCTGGTCCTTCCCCTTGATAAACTTCACCTTTAACCATCAGTGGAAACAACCCCTCTTCCCTTAAGTTTCTTCTTTTCAGGGATTCTTTCCAGTAACAAGAAAATTACAAGTTATCACTTGGAAATTAATTTTAAATTAAGGAAATTTTAGTATACTCTAAAGTATGTTGACATTATTGGTTGTGTTTTACAATAGAACCCTGAATAATATATTTTCTTAGTTCTTAGAGTGAGTCTTGCTTTTTTTTCTTAGAGTGAGTCTGATTGTCAGTCCCAGTTTTGCAAAATTCTGAATTTTTTGCTTTAGTAAAATACACTTGAGAGTAGCTGTTTCTTTTTGTTTGTTTGTTTGTTTAGGTTGTTTTCAAAACAATTTACTATGTAGCTCTGGCTGTCTTGGAACTCACTCTGTACATCAGGCTGGCTTTGAAATCACACAGATCCACCTGTTCCAAGTACTAGGATTAAAGTGTTAGCATATGCCCAGTTAGATTTCTGTCCTCTTAGCTCCATTTTCCCAGCATCAGTTATATCCGTGTGATTCTGAACAGTGTAGGTCATATGATTTATTTATTATATGTAAGTACACTGTAGCTGTCTTCAGACACTCCAGAAGAGGGCGTCAGATCTTGTTATGGATGGTTACGAGCCACCATGTGGTTGCTGGGATTTGAACTCTGGACCTTCTGCTGGGATTTGAACTCTGTACCTTCGGAAGACCCCTTGGGTGCTCTTACCCACTGAGCCATCTCACCAGCCCCGGTCATATGATTTATACGTTTGGTCAAGCTACATAAGGAGAAGGAAGTATAGTTAGGGCCTATGGGACTAAGTCTCACCGTTGATGTAAGAGGAGTGAGATCAGGATTTAGAGCCCTCCCATGCCTTCTTCATTAGTCTCACTCTAAAGTATCAGTTGGGTTATGATGATTTGGGGCCTCATAATAAATATTCCAAGATAAAATAGCATTTTAAAAGAAATCCATTTGTAAACTAAAGTAAAAGTAATTCTTCTCCATTTGTTACTAATATTTTTACTATGTGATCCATAAGCAAAGAGAAGCCATTAGAAACTGAAGATTATCCATTTAAATAGTTGATAACACTATTTGCATTGAAATATAAATAGTTCTTAGGGTGTGGATTAATTACCTACTTCCAGTGTACAGACTTTGAAAACTTTTTTTTTTGGGTAGGCACATGAAGCAACATTGGAAGCCAGAGCCAGTCCAGAGATGAGTGACCGAATACAGCAGTTGGAGAGAGAGATTTCCAGGTACAAAGATGAATCCAGCAAGGCCCAAACAGAAGTTGACCGTCTCTTGGAAATCTTGAAAGAGGTGGAAAATGAGAAGAATGACAAAGATAAGAAGATAGCTGAGTTGGAAAGGTAAGGAAGGGGAGCTAAGCGCTGCTCGCTGGGGCAGAAAAATTCAACCATGTTTTACCACTTTTGAGAAAATGTTTCCAGTAGTATGTTCAGCGGAACTAGGCACTTCCTAGCTTTTTCTACTGTATTATCTACTTATTCTTCCAACTCAGTGTGAAGTCTTTGCTACAGTCACTAAAAGATGACATGGAATTGGGATAAAGTGAGAAACTACCACTTGAACATCATTGACAAGAGAAAGGGCCCAGTTTTCTCCTAGCTATATTCCAGAGAGTCCAAATGGATCCTTGGTTTTATTATTGTTTTGTGTAATGAGTGAATGGTTCTCAAGTTTAAAAAGTTGCTGAGCTCATAATCTTTTGGGCTGTGAATTTTTAGAATGCATAATTTAGAGCATGGGAAAGCAAATCATGTCAGTTTTAAATTAGAAGGGACATTATGATGCCAATGTAAGAGACTCATAGGTGAGTCTTACCAGGTTTTAAATTGGAAATCTTGATAGTGAGTTGTATGTGAACAGGTCCTACCAGAGATAGCTCTCTTGGAATATTGCTTGTCTTTTATATTGAAGATCAAGCATTGGAGATTGATTTTTGCTTTTGATTGTGACTGTGCCCTGATATTTTTCCCTCTTGAAGGAAGTTTTTTAGTGAATCCCACAGTTAAGAGACTTTGAATTTTAAAGTACTTTATATTTTAAAAGATACTGGATATTTTAAAGGGATTGAGCTTTTAATATGTAAAGACTGTGGGAATTTTAAAGTTATTTAGATCTTGGGGATGAATAAGAACTAAGGATTGAGGCTTACTAGTGATGTGCTTGTGTGTCAAGTTGACAAGGGGTCAGTTGTACTGTTTAATTTTGTGTCAACTTGACACAGCTGGAGTTATCACAGAGAAAGGAGCTTCAGTTGGGGAAATGCCTCCATGAGATCCAACTGCAGGGCATTTTCTCAATTAGTGACCAAAGGGGAAGGGCCCCTTGTGGGTGGGACCATCTCTGGGCTGGTAGTCTTGGGTTCTATAAGAGAGCAGGCTGAGCAAGCCAGGGGAGGCAAGCCATTAAAGAACATCCCTCCATGGCTTCTGCATCAGCTCCTGCTCTCTGACCTGCTTGAGTTCCAGTCCTACATCCTTTGGAAATGTAAGCTGAATAAACCCTTTCCTCCCCAACTTGCTTCTTGGTCATGATGTTTGTGCAGGAATAGAAACCCTGACTAAGACATAGTCTTATTACCTTTTCCTTTTATATGGTCTGTTTAACATAATATCCCAAATACACATAAATACCTTTTCCAGTAGAAAAGTCAGAGTCACCATATTCTTCTAGACACCTGGAAGTCACTAATTCGTATAGATTTTGAACAAAAATGTTTAAGTAATAATTTATTTTCTTGAAAGCTAGAAAGTTTCTGACAGCATCTTTAAATTATTTACTGAAGTTTAAATTTTGGAGTTAGTAGTATGGTTAATATTTTCCTTTCAAGTTACTATTTCTTCTATTCCACATTTGTAGACTTTGATTCTGTCAATGAACCAAAAATGCAAATAATAGGGTTTCTCATTCCTGCCTATACATTTTGGTTTGATTAACTATATATTCTATTGTTCTTGATGATTTATTTATTTTTATGTGTGCCAGTGTTTTGTCTTCATGTACGTGTATGCACTGTGTGTGTGCCTGGTGCCCTTGGAGGTCAGAAGAGGTTGTTGGATCCCCTTGGAACTAGAGTTAGAAATGATTGTAAGCGAACTGGAAAGATGGCTCAGAGGTTAAGAGCACTGGCTGTTCTTCCAGAGGTCCTGAGTTCAATTCCCAGCAATCACATGGTGGCTCACAACCTTCTATACTGAGATCTGGTGCCCTCTTCTAGCCTCATGCAGAACACTGTATTACATACTAAGTAAATAAATCTTAAAAACAAAGAAAGAAAGAAAGAAAGAAAGAAAGAAAGAAAGAAAGAAAGAAAGAAAGAAAGAAAGAAAGAAATGATTGTAGCCACCATATGAATTCCAGGAATCCAACCTGGGTCTTCTGGGCAAGCAACCATTGCTTTTATCCACTGAACCTTATCTCCAGCCCCTTTGATAAAATTCTTTTAATCAATCTTCTAAGAATATAGATTGTGTGCATTTTCATTCATGTTGATCTTTTCACTTCTCCCTTTCCATAGCATGTTTGTGTGTACACACTTACATACTTTTTGAGGAGCTTGAAATCATCAGTACTGCACTTGCACTAAGATGTCATACTTTTGAAGACTGTTATTTTACTGTTTCAACAAAGATATTTCTGAATAATATTCCTTTCTTGTTTGATTTTTAAATTGAAAGACTTCATTTGAAGTATTGTTTTCTGTTGTACACAGCTAGCTTTAAAATGATTCATTTTTTTAGCTTAATACTGTGTGTGTTTGTGTGTGTGTGTGTGTGTGTGTGTGTGTGTGTGTGTGATGGACATGTTGTGAAAGAGAATAAGAAGTAGGGCTAAGTTAAACATACAGGATTGAGAGCTAGAAACACCGTGTGAGAGGGAATGTGTGAGGTGTTTGTCTTTCTGTATCTGATGTCCTCACTTAGTATTTTTCCAGTTCCATCCATCTCTCTGCATTTCATGATTCCCTTTTCTTTACAGCTGAGTGATGTTCTGTTATGTGTATCTACCACATCTTCCTTACCCATTAATCAGGTGAATGGCATCTAGTTTAATTCCGTTTCCTAGCTATTGGGGATAAAGCTGCAATGAACGTGGGTGTGCAAGTATCTCTACAGTAGGACGTAAGGTCCTTCAGGTCCATGCCTATACGTGGGGTGGGTGGGTCATACGGTAGTTTTAAATGATCTGCTGCTTCCCGGACTTCTTCTTCTTCTTTTTTTTTTTTTTTTTGGTTTTTCAAGACAAGGTTTCTCTGTATAGCCCTGGCTGTCCTGGAACTCACTTTGTAGACCAGGCTGGCCTTGAACTCAGAAATCCGTCTGCCTCTGCCTCCCGAGTGCTGGGATTAAAGGTGTGTGCCACCCCCCACCCCCCCCACCCCCCACCCCAGACTCCATTTTTTATACATTGGAATACATTGTATAATTAGATAGATGTATCCATTCTCTGGTCATACAACTTTGTAATATTGTTTGAAGACCACAAAATTTCTTGCTTACAAACAGCCACCACCATCACCAGGACCATGACCATGACCACCACATACTCAAAAAACTCCAAAGTAACAAAATCCCAGCCCTATTGGTCTTTCCCCAGCCCTCTTTGGTCAGAACACTTATTGAAGGCTTCTCATCTCGATGGGAATTGTCTCTGTGCTTAAAGTTAACCCAGTATCTTGAGCAGAAGTGACTTTGTACTGTATCACAGTTTGCTGAGAAACTAAGGTAGATTTTCATTTCCTTTCAGCTTTGAATTCCATTTTTATAAACTGAGCAGGGCTTGTTTTTGGAGTTGGTCCATGTACTCTCTCTGAGATAGCTGGGGTGATTTCATAGTCTTTGTTCCCAGACTTAGTGCTGGAGAATGTGTCTGTGTCTGTTGTATCTGACTGAGGTTTACTTCTTGTATTGCCCTTCCTTTGTTTCCTGTATGTTTTTCTTTTGGCTTTTTTTCTCCTGTTCTTCTGGGGTTTATGTATCTTAATGTTGCAATGTGCATGTTCTCTCTGTATCACTGCCATTCTCAGATAGCCAGTCTCCCATAAAGAATACTCCATCCCCAGGTTTCTGTGTCTGCACCATCCTTGATTAAGAGTGTGTATGTAAGGCTCAGTCTTCTTATAAATTGTTGCTCCTGTTGCTGGATTTTACTTGATTACAATTACAGCCATCAATTTGAGCCACACCTCTTACGTACTCTCTGCTTTAAATAAAACCAACCAGTGCTCTCTCTTGGTTGGTTCTATGTGCTAGTCATATTGTATTAGTCTTTTTTTTTCCTCTCTTGCCCAAGAATCTTTGAGGTTAATGTTACTGTGCTGGGACACTGGTATTAGGAGACACGATCTTATGGAGTCCAAGTTGGTCATAAACTTGCTGTGTAGCTATGACTTTCTGATTCTTCTGCCTCTATTTCTTGTGTGTTGGGAGTATAGTTGTGTGCCATTCCTGGGTTATGTAGTGTTAGAAACTTATCCTGGGGCTTTGTGCATATTAAAAAATAATCAGTCTACCATTTGAGCTGCATATCCATTCTGGGACACTCTTTTTAAGTAGCCCCCGATAGATCTGCAATTCCATCTTGTACTTTAGCATGTACAATTTAATTCTAGAAGGTATTCAACACTGTTTAAGTACAAAAAGAAAAGCAAACTGATAAAATTTAAACAAAATTATCTTTGATTTTCGTATTACTTCTTTACCATTAAAAAGTTATCAGAATTATTCTTTGTGGATGAAGGTAATAAATGAACAGTTCCTTTCCCATATTGGTTCTTAAGAAAATTGTTGTGTTTGTTAGACGATGTATTAATGATTCTTTCGATTTAGTGTAGTAACACTCTTTGACCAACTACATTTTTTCCAGTTGAAACTAATCACTTACCAGTTCACTTTCAATAAGAAATATAAATGTAGTTAGGGAAGTTGTCATAGGAGCAGGAGGGGTAGATATTTAAAAAAAAAAAAAAAAAGATGTTGTTTTACATGTTTGTGATGATCTTAGAGGCTGGTTAAGCAAGTCTGAAATCTAGTTCCAGGAATGGAGGTTTATAATCTGGATGGCATTTGTAAAGCCAAAGCAGGGCACCTTTGTCTCTCATGTAACCTCAGTCCTATTTCCAAGACCTAGATAATTCATTGTGTTCACTCAGGTAATATCTCCTAGTAAAGTGACTAGAGGAGAGAGGACTTTCCAAGTCCTAGCACTGGGTCTGCTTTCCAGCTCTGTCCACTTAAGGGATGTGAAAGCTGATCCAGCCGTGTTTGTTGTGGAATATGATTTGAAAGTTGCCAAGATGTCCTGTCCACCCTACACCTGGGTTTGCCCAGAATATCATTTTTAGGTTATGGACAACTTATTAGGATTTAGCTTCCTGGATATTTTGTCTCTAACTAGAGAGGAAGAATATATATCTGTGACCTCAGAGGCGTGTTCCCACATCCTATCACAGTGTCCCCACTCCCTTACCCTGCTATCCTCTTCAATAGAATTTACAGTAAAAACAATCTCTATTTTTCAGCCACACAGAGCTCACTTTTAGTTGACCCCAGCACATGGGGAAGTCATAGGTCATCTTCCCTTTTTCTCTCTAATAATTTTAGTTTTTTGAGACCAGGAAAATCTTTCACCAAACCTGAGGCTCCCAATTTGGGCGAGGGTGTCTGACCAATGACATGCCTGTTTCTGTTCACAAACAATGCGGTTATGGATGTGTGTCAGCATTCTTAGCTCTTACAAGGGTGCTAGTGATATGAACTCAGACCCTCCTGCTTGTGCAGCAAGCTCTTTACCCACCGAGTCATTTCCCAAGTACCCACCTTTATTTGAGTCTGAGTCTCTTTGAAGCCCCCACAGGCTTTGAACTCTTGATCTTCCTGCCTCAAAACTACAGGTGTGGACTTCTGGCTTCTTTCTCTGTTTTCTTTTCCTTTCTTTTCCTTACTTTTCTTTTGTAATGTAGATAAGTATTATCCTTGCTTTTTAAATCTTTTATGACCTTAAACTTTGGTTCTAAGTGTATATTGAATTAGACTTGTATAGTAAAGAATATTTTTTTTTAATTTAAGAACAAACTAAATTGTTGATCACATGAAATTTTATTTATTTACTTATTTTTTTTTGGGGGGGGAAGATGTGAAGGTAAAGAAGATTCAGCCCACCATGGCAGGGAGCAAGGGTAATATGAGAGGTTGTTCACATTGCATTGGCATTTAGAGAGCTGATAGTAATACATATTGATGCTTTGCTTTCTTTTCCATTTAAAAAACATCCTTCTGCTGAAGGGGTTTGCAGCCCCATAGGAGGAACAACAATATGAACCAACCAGTAGTCCCAGAGCTCCTAGGGACTAAACCACCAACCAAAGAGCACACATGGTGGGACTCATGGCTCCAGCTGCATATGCAGCAAAGGATGGCCTAGTTGGACATCAATGGGAGGAGAGGCCCTTTGTCCTATGAAGGCTCTATGCCCCAGTGTGGGGGAATGCCAGGGCCAGGAAGTGGGAGTGGGTGGGTTGGTGAGCAGGGGGAGGGGGGAGTGCATAGGGGGAAGGGTGGTTTTTCAGAGGGGAAACCAGGACAGGGTATAACATCTGAAATGTAAATAAAGGAAAAAATATATATATAAAGCATTCTTCCTTCTTTCTTTTCTTCTCATCTTTTCTTTTTTATTCAGTCTGTAACTCTAACCTATGGGTAGATCTTCCCTTTTCAGCTAAACCTTTCCTCACAAGCATGACTGTAAATCTAATCACATTGACAAGAAAGATTAACTATCATATGTCTACTCCCTTATCAGTTTAAATATATATTTAAAATTAGAACGTTCCATCCCTGTTCTTCAAAGGCTCATGAATATCTCACAGTGTAAGATACTTTTATTTTACCTATACTAATGACCAAAATCTCAATAGTTGTAATATTGCTCAGAAGCCCTGTGTCCAAAGGGCAAGGCAGCTCAGTGGACAAAGGCATTTGCTTCCAAGCATGGCAACCCGAGTGAGAGCCCCAGGATCCAATGGTAGAGGGAGAGACTTCTGCCAGTTGTCTTTCTGCCTCCATATATGTGCTATGGCACACACATGTGCACACATAGACAGACATACACAAATATTTTTTAATAACCAAAACAAACTATAAAGCCCCTTGAACATAATATGGGAAGATGGACTAAAGTAACACTGAAACCCATTTGCACAAACAGCAAATGTTACCGTTCTATTTGTTGCTGGCTTATGATGGAATCATTGAGACTCCCACAGCCTTAGGTAGCCCCACCCTTTAGCTCCCCCAACCCCCTCGCCCCACCCCTCAGGCCAACTTCACTCTTTGCCTATAGCTTTCCTCAGTCTAAGTCTTACAATCCTGGCATCTTAGATGTCTTGGAGTCTCCATTCTAACTCTCTTCCTACCTGTATAGCTTCCTCCTTTGGCCTTTTAAGGTCCTTTTGCAGGCAGTCCAACTCCACTGTCTACTGTCCATCCTCAGTGTTTCTCTGCCATCTTATTGCAAGCCTCTAGGACACTACCACACTTGAATTCTGTGTGCCTGGAAGCCACATGGACGGTGATGCCAAGTTCTGCTGCACGGACAATGTGTAGCTCCTCCATGGCTGTAACGATTCTGTGTTTTGGCAGCTGAGCCTGGGAAACCATTTCCCTAGGTAGCTGTTATTCAGTCCCTTTATTTCCAGTCTCAGTTCAGTCTCCTCTTTCAAATGAATGCATTTTTGCAAGCTCTGGAGCCTTAGTGAGGTCTTGTCCTCAGGGAACCTTTCCTATTGTTTAGGTATGAATTTGAGGTTTTTTTCCTTAGGTGCATTTATCACTCTAATAATTGCACCTACTTCCTCCACTTTCATCTTGTCTGTAACTTTCAACTTACTTATGTTTCTTTTCTTGCCTAAGTGCATATATTTAAGAAATATATTCCCATCTATTTCTGCTCTGTTTACTGTAAATCTGAGGAAATCAGTCTATATTTTATGTGATCTTGAAATTTCTGACAAACAGCTTAGTCCATTACTTTTGAATTCACTCTCACTTAAGTTTATAGGACATGGTGGAACACAAGAAAAAATTTTGCCAGAGTATGAGTAGGTTAAAGCCCACTCTTTGATAGTCTTAATTTCCTCCTGAAACCTTTTCTACCAGGCCTTTACTGTTTGCGTTTCTATTGGCATCTGGGTCTTCCAAACTCTTACCAGAATGGCCCATTAATCTTGGCTTGCATTCTGGGACCTCACTAGCATCCTGCTTCAAACTCTTCCACATTACTTTCACAAATCAGTTCCAAATGCTAAAGCACCACATGGTCAAGTTTATTACATCAACAGTCCCACTCCTTGGTAGCAATTTACTGTATTAGTTACTTAGTTGTGGTAACCAGATTTCTTACAAGAAGCAATTTAAAGGAAGAAGGATTTATTTTGGCTCATGGTTTGAGAGTGTAGTTCATCATGGTGGGAAGGCGTTGTGGTGGAAATGGAAGGCAGTTGGTTCCAATGTGTCTGCGTTAGGAGGCAGAGAGAGATGAATGCTCTGCTTTTGATTCTTAAAGTAAAAATTAGGTCATGAAAACAATCATGATGACATTGGGCATTATAAATCTTAACTGCTGAGGAAGTAGTACTGATTTCCCTTACACTGACTACTTTTCAGAAAAAGAAGCCTGCCTATTATAAAAGGCAGTAAGGACTCAGAACATCTGTGCAGTGGAGGGCTCTTAAACATGGCTACTTTGTAGGTCTAAATGCTGGACAATGTTGGAAATAACATTTTTTAAATAGAGCCATTCTTGTTCATTATTGTTGTTAGATTGTTTTTACTCAAGGGATTTAGCAGATTTAGATAGATTAATATGAGTTATGATTAAGGAAATTTGACTTTGAGAAAAATGTTTTTCAAATTCTTTTAAGGATATTAGTTTTATAATCTAAGAACAGCAGCTGTCAGTTTTGGGTCCCCTCCCCCCCTTTTGGTGACCTAAGTCCTCTTCATGAAGTAGGATGTTGAGAGAGTAACCAGACTTAAGGGGGAGTGTAAAAAACTCAACTGACTGAATGCTGATGTCTAATATAAAACCTCTAATGCCAGTGCCAGCAAGGCGGCTCAGCTGGTAAGGGTACTTGCCACCAACCCTGATAACCTGAGTTTGATCCTCGGAAACCCACATGGTGGAATGAGAGAATAGACTCCTACAAGTTGTCCTGTGACTTCCATACACATGCCATAGTATGTTTACATATGCCTACACCCATGCATACAAAGTAATTACATTAATTTAAAAGCCAACCTACAACTAAAGCCAGTTTTAGCTGTTTAAATGAGAGAACTGACAACATCCACCCACTTTTAAGAAATTTGCTCTCCTCTCCCCAAGAATGTTTGGTCAATGTTGGACAAACATTTTAAAAGAATTTTCAAAAAAGTATTAAACTCTAATAGGAAATGTATTTGTTGTGATCTCAATTTCTAAGTTTTAGCACCTGTGATGAATCTGCATGACCCTGTCCTCTTTATTCTGGGTTTTATGCCTTATGCCCATTCATGAATGTTAGTATTTTTAAGTATTGTCCTTATTAATTCTTTCTAACTTTCTCTTTCACGTTTTCTTCCTGGATTTGCTGTTTCTTCAGTCTCACCTCAAGGTCAGTATGCTTGCTATAAAACAAAGTGAATGTAATTGAGGCTCATTCACTAACCTTATTTTCCATTCTAATAAGGACTAAAATGATAGAATGTATTTCAGGAAAGTGATGCCCAGATCTAGTTCTGAGCATACAAAATGTCAAGGAAGTAAGCTTTGCATAGCAGCGAATGCAAACTTTTGTTCTTTGGAAGATATGAGAATGTTCAGAATGCAGGTCTGAGTGGGTTTTTACTGAAAGAACTGAAGATGTAAAGAGTCACCAGGGGTTAGATAGTATGGGTGAGCTTGTTTCATCTTGATAGCACTTTACTAGCAGTGTCTTGGGTAAGAACTTAAGCAGGGTGAAAGGAACAATAATGATGTAAATTGAAGTAAAAAACTATGATAGAGTTAAATTATAAGCTTGTTTATATTATATACATTACCTAGCAATTTTCTTGTCATAATAATTGATATGTTGTTCCTGTGTATGAAAGTGCCCATCTCTTGATACTTAGTGGCTAGCAGTAGGCAGAGGTTGTTATTCTCATGAGGAAGTAGGCACAAAGAAACTGATTGCCCCAGGTTCAGGCAGCCAAATGACAATATTTAGCTGTGATCTTTTGTTTTAGGTCTGATTTTTCCCAGACAGGGTATTTAAGTAGGTAACCCATATTGGTTTTATATTTCTGATCTTCCTGTCTCTTTATGTTATATGAACTCCAGATTGAAAAGTAATTCCAGATTATTTGGGTTTTCATAGGCTTCTGATGTGTAAGTTTTGTTCTATAAAATTGGGATGGTTGTTAAATGTAAAGATTGAATGAGTTACTCTAAGTAGCACTAGAGCATAGGGGCACAGGGAAAATGGTCTTGTTTTCTTGGCATTTTCTCACAAGTACTTAGAATTCCTCCCACAAGACTCCATTCTTTGACTATGTTCCAAAATGAACCCAATTGCTTTTTATTTCACTTTGATATTTGATTTGTTGTCTTCACTGTTGTTTGCTTCTGTCCTCTGTTAGTAGTGGAGATCATAACCTGAAGGAAAACTACCCATTTAGTAGGGGAAATAAACCCTTCCCATCTCTTCACGTAAAACATCATAAAATAGAAACACAAAACAGTGGGAAAGCAAGCTAGTAGAGAGCTCCCAACGCCTGCAGCTCCTCAGTAGCTGAGACCAAACATAACGAAATAGTGGGAATCCCAAAGAATTCAAAATACCACAGCTAGAAATTTAAAGAAGATTCCAAAAGCAAATGAGTGAGGTAAGGAAAAATATCAGTATTAGGACACAGACTGAAGAAAAGTGCATTTAGACAATAGCAGCCAAGAACTTTGGGCCATGAATAAGAAAGCAACCAAATAAATCCATTTGCTAGAAAAGAAATTTGAGAAAAAAATTGAGGCATAGAATAAACACTCAATAATATAAGAAATAATATAAGAAATAATAAATATAAGAAATAATATAAGAAATAATATAATAATAAATATATAAATAATATAAGAAATATATAAATAATAAGAAATATATAAATAAGAAATTTTTTACATTGAGATAAAATACAGCCATAGGAGAGATATTTGGAACCTCAGGCAGACACAACCAGAAGAAAACCATGCCAGGAGATGCCTGTATTAGTCAGGGTTCTCTAGAGTCACAGAACTTATGGATAGTCTCTATATAATAAAGGAATTTATTGATGACTTACAGTCTGCAGTCCAATTCCCAACAATGGTTCAGTAGTAGCTGTGAATGAAGTCCAAGGGTCTAGCAGTTGCTTAGTCCCACACGGCAAGAAGGTGAAAGAGTGAGAACCAGACTCCCTTCTTCCAATGTCCTTATATGGTCTCTAGCAGAAGGTGTAGCCCAGATTAAAGGTGTGTGCCACCACACCTTTAATCCCAGATGACCTTGAACTCAGAGATCTCCCTGTCTTAATCTTCTAGAATCAGTAGCCACTGTGTCTCAAGATCTCCACACCAAGATCCAGATCAGAAACTTCTATCTCCCATCCTCCAGATTAGGGTCACTGGGGAACCTTCCAATTCTGGATTGTAGTTCATTCCAAATACAGTCAAGTTGACAACCAAGAATAGCCACTACAATGCCCTAGTTAAATGTGAGCACTGGAGAGCAAGGGAAGTTATTGAAAGCTTCCAGAGACAAGCACAGTTCATTTACAAAGACAGACTGACTCACTGGGATAATTTCAGAGTTTCCAACAGAAACCCTAAAATCTAGGAAGGCATAGAATTCTGTCCTTTAAATCCTGAAAATAATTGTCAGGCAAAATTATATATTTGCTATAAATACATACCTTTTTTTATTTTTTTATTTTTTTTAAAAGATTTATTTATTATATGTAAGTACACTGTAGCTGTCTTCAGACACTCCAGAAGAGGGAGTTAAATCTTGTTAAGGATGGTTGTGAGCCACCATGTGGTTGCTGGGATTTGAACTCTGCACCTTTGGAAGAGCAGTCCGATGCTCTTACCCACTGAGCCATCTCACCAGCCCCCAAATACATACCTTTTAATTGTTGGAGAGATAAAGACTTTTCAAGATGAGCAGAAATGAAAGCTATTAATGATCACAAAACCAGCACTATAGTAAGTACTTAAAGGAATTCTATACACAAGAGGAAGAAAGCGGAGAGAGTCAGTCGTACGTAGTTCTAGAATATAGCAGTAAATAAGTCTGATGAGAGGACTAGAGTAGCAAATAAGAACTAGAAAAGAATCAAACATATCCATCTAAATAAATCAGTATTCATTTAAGGTAAACCAAGGAAAAAGAAACCTTTTTCCTTGTGCTCTGCTAGCAAATTTTATGTCAAAGTTAGAGTCATTTGGGAAGAAGGAATCTCACTTGAAGAAATGCCACCACCAGATTGGCCTATGGGACATTTTCTTGATTGATGATTGATGCAGGAAGGCCAAGCTTATTGTAGATCATGCGTCTCTTAGGCTGGTGGTCCTGTGTTGGGAACAAAATAAAATAAAAGGGGGGGGGGGGTCTGGACGGTCTCCTGGGGAAAAAGGGGAGGAAGCTTGGCTTAGCTCCCCGCCAGAGTTCCCCTGTGCTCTGGGCAGGTGGATGCAGGCATTGGGGGCCTGCCAGGCGCTTTCCACTTGGTCCTGGGTGGGCATTGCCTCTGACCCACACGGCGGGGGATGGAGAAGGGGCAGCCCCTACGGGGATCCCCCTTGCTATCACTCCAGGGTTGTGGGACAGAGGGAATGGGAAAGAAATTCCCAGCACTGACCAGGGTACACAGCGGGCCTTGATGGAGCAAAGCAGACTCTATGGTTTAAGAGCTTTATTATAGAAATGCAATGAGAAAGAGAGATGGGGGGGGGGGGAGGAAGGAAGGAAGGAAAGGCTAGAGAGAAAGAGGGAGAGAGGAGAGGAAAGAAGAAGACAAAGAGAAAGGGAAGAAGAGAGAGAAGTGAGAGGTAGAGGAACAAAGGAGTGAGAGTAAGAAGGTAAGAGTAAGAGAGCTTGGTGGGCTGAACATCCCTTTTTATGGTCTTCACTGTTGCTATGTAACTGGGGAGGAGTTTAACCTGAAGGTCAGAAGTTTGGGCCATTGCTTATGTGACCACTGACCCTTCTTCTCTTATGGGGGCTGTGGGAGGTGGTACCTTAGGCAGGGACCTGGAGTTCCAAGAGCCTGAGCGAATGCCTACTGTGTCATGAGGGAGAATTATGACCATCAGGGTTCAGACCTCAGCTCAACTGGATACCAGCCTGCAATTCCCCACAGTCTTGCATACTATAAGAAAGCAGTCAGAGCAAGTCATGAAGAACAAGCCTGTAGGCAGCACCCCTCCATGATTTTTATGCTCTCTGCTTCAGTTTCTGCCTCCAGGTACCTGCCCCACTTGTATTTCTGCCCTGACTTTTCTTAGTGATAGACTGTTACCTAGACATATAAGATGAAGTAAACTATCACACACAAGTTGTTTTTGGTCTTACTGTTTATCACAAAACAGAAACTAAAATACCAACCAAGAAAGTAATCATCAAAATTACAGAAGCCAGCAAATATTCTTTTAGTAGTACCCCAAATGTTGACGCTCCCAGTTCCACAAGAAAAGAATGTAAACCAATTGAGTGAATCCAAATTCAAGAGCCAAGTACTAGAGACATGATTCAGCAGTTAAGAGTACGTGCTCCTCTTGCAAGGGACTCAGGTTCCGTTCCTAACACTGCTGTGGTGGTTTACAATTTTAGATAATTCTAGTTCCAAGGGATTTGATAATGTTATCTGAGCTCTGCATGCATTTAACACATATGTGCAGTATATAAATAAATGAATATAAAAACCCATATACATAAAATAAAAAGAAAATTTAACCCCCCCTCCTTAATATAAAGAAATTAAAATCTAGCAAGCCCTTCATTGTTTACAAGAGGTGAACCTTATTGGCAAAATTATACACAGAATATAAGCTAAAGAATGGAAAGTTTTAAGTATGCAAAGTGATTAGCAGGAAATGGACAAAAATAGCCAGCCTTCCTTCCTTCCTTCCTTCCTTCCTTCCTTCCTTCCTTCCTTCCTTCCTTCCTTCCTTCCTTCCTTCCTTCCTTCGTGGACGTTGTACATCGTGGTGCGCACTAGGCTCCGCACCACGATGTACAACGTCCACAAGCAGCCCTGTCTTAATCTTCTAGAATCAGTAGCCACTGTGTCTCAAGATCTCCACACCAAGATCCAGATCAGAAACTTCTATCTCCCATCCTCCAGATTAGGGTCACTGGGGAACCTTCCAATTCTGGATTGTAGTTCATTCCAAATACAGTCAAGTTGACAACCAAGAATAGCCACTACAATGCCCTAGTTAAATGTGAGCACTGGAGAGCAAGGGAAGTTATTGAAAGCTTCCAGAGACAAGCACAGTTCATTTACAAAGACAGACTGACTCACTGGGATAATTTCAGAGTTTCCAACAGAAACCCTAAAATCTAGGAAGGCATAGAATTCTGTCCTTTAAATCCTGAAAATAATTGTCAGGCAAAATTATATATTTGCTATAAATACATACCTTTTTTTATTTTTTTATTTTTTTTAAAAGATTTATTTATTATATGTAAGTACACTGTAGCTGTCTTCAGACACTCCAGAAGAGGGAGTTAAATCTTGTTAAGGATGGTTGTGAGCCACCATGTGGTTGCTGGGATTTGAACTCTGCACCTTTGGAAGAGCAGTCCGATGCTCTTACCCACTGAGCCATCTCACCAGCCCCCAAATACATACCTTTTAATTGTTGGAGAGATAAAGACTTTTCAAGATGAGCAGAAATGAAAGCTATTAATGATCACAAAACCAGCACTATAGTAAGTACTTAAAGGAATTCTATACACAAGAGGAAGAAAGCGGAGAGAGTCAGTCGTACGTAGTTCTAGAATATAGCAGTAAATAAGTCTGATGAGAGGACTAGAGTAGCAAATAAGAACTAGAAAAGAATCAAACATATCCATCTAAATAAATCAGTATTCATTTAAGGTAAACCAAGGAAAAAGAAACCTTTTTCCTTGTGCTCTGCTAGCAAATTTTATGTCAAAGTTAGAGTCATTTGGGAAGAAGGAATCTCACTTGAAGAAATGCCACCACCAGATTGGCCTATGGGACATTTTCTTGATTGATGATTGATGCAGGAAGGCCAAGCTTATTGTAGATCATGCGTCTCTTAGGCTGGTGGTCCTGTGTTGGGAACAAAATAAAATAAAAGGGGGGGGGGGGTCTGGACGGTCTCCTGGGGAAAAAGGGGAGGAAGCTTGGCTTAGCTCCCCGCCAGAGTTCCCCTGTGCTCTGGGCAGGTGGATGCAGGCATTGGGGGCCTGCCAGGCGCTTTCCACTTGGTCCTGGGTGGGCATTGCCTCTGACCCACACGGCGGGGGATGGAGAAGGGGCAGCCCCTACGGGGATCCCCCTTGCTATCACTCCAGGGTTGTGGGACAGAGGGAATGGGAAAGAAATTCCCAGCACTGACCAGGGTACACAGCGGGCCTTGATGGAGCAAAGCAGACTCTATGGTTTAAGAGCTTTATTATAGAAATGCAATGAGAAAGAGAGATGGGGGGGGGGGAGAGGAAAGAAGAAGACAAAGAGAAAGGGAAGANCTTCCTTCCTTCCTTCCTTCCTTCTTCCTTCCTTAAATTTATCTACATTTTAAGCATTATTCCTTTACCTGGTACCCCCCCCCAAACCCCCTATCCCATCCCCTCTCCCCTTGCTTCTATGAGGGTGTTCTTCTACCCACCCACCACTCCTCCCCTCCTTGCCCTCTATTCCCTTACATTGGGGCATCTATCGCACCTTCATAGGACCCAGGACCTTTCCACCCATTGATGCCTGACAAGGCCATCCTCTGCTACATATGCAGCTAGAGCCATGTGTACTCCTTGGTTGGTTGGTGGCTTAGTCCCTGGGAGGTCTGGGGGAGTTCTGGTTGGTTGATATTGCTGTTCTTCCTATGGGGTTGTAAATCTTTTCACCTCCTTCAGTCCTTCTTAATTCTTCCATTGGGGACCCCGCACTCAGTGCAATGTTTGGCTGCAAGTATCTGATCCTGTATTTGTCAGGCCCTGGCAGGGCCTCTCAGGAGACAGCCATATCAGGCTGCTTTCAGCAAGCATTTCTTAGTATCCACAATAGTGTTGGAGTTTGGTGACTGTGTCTGGGATGAATCCCCAGGTGTGACAGTCTCTGGGTAGCCATTCCTTCAGTCTTATATCTGACAAAGTAGACTTCAAGCCCAAGTCAGAAGAGATAAACTTATTTATAAGGAGACAGTTCAAAGATGATAATATAATGGTTGCAGATACAGAGTGTTGATGTGCTTAGTTTCATAAAAGAAATATTGTTGGACATACAGGGATTGTTGGTTCCAGACAAGGGCAGAGGGAGGGACAGGAAATGCTAGGGGGGGCAGGGAGAAAGAATTATAAAAGTAAGTATAAAAATTAAAAAGTATACAGAAGATAATAAGGGTCGATTCTCATGAAACTTGAAAAATTGTTAGGGAATACTTCGAAAGCCTATATCACAGTAAATTGGAGAGTCTATTGATGGTTAAGGTTCTGTCCACAGAATACCTACCAGAGGTAATCCAGTAGAATCTATACACAACTGGGACATCTATAGTGTGCGCTGATGCTGGAGTCATGATGGACTGTCTCAAGTAAGAAGCCACCAGATAATGAAATATCTACTAGATAGTTGAAGTTAAGGTTTTTTGCATTTTCACCCTCCCACACACACCTTGATTACCACGCTGGCTGTGTTGTGCTGACTCTGAGCTTCTTTTAAGTTATTATTGGTGGTATGTCCTTCCAGCTGCCATTATGATCATCCACTAGAACCTCCTCAGCTGTGACTGTTGGCTGATGTGTATGTGACCCATACCTGGGAGAAGACATGGTAGTCAGTAGGACTGATGGATTACTTACTCATTGGTGGAAATACCTCTGCTGAAGTCTGAGGGCAGAGTTTCAGAAAATACAGTAATTACTGGCTGGACACTGTCAGGAACCATCACCTGTTGGAAAAAAGCTTGCAAAAGAGACAGACAAGAAGTACCTTAAAGATTATATTAATTCACCCAAAAAGCCTAACACAAAGACTAGAGGGTAAGAAGGGCAACACTTTTTATGTGACTTAGGAAATTCAGAAGAAATCAAACACACTTGTGCTAACTTTAGTAACTACCATGTATTTTTATTGGTTAAAACATGAATCCAGATTGCATGTTTGCTCTTCTGGACTACCATAAGGGTGGTGTGACTCCATATAGGATTTTCTTATTTTCATTTGTGTTTAATCGAGACAAGGTTTCATTCTGTAATCTGATCTGGAACTCACTATGTAGAATAGGCTGACCTTGACCATACAGAGATCCGCCTGCCCTTGTCTTTTTTGTGCTGAGATTGAAGGAGTTCGCCATCATGCCCAGTCAGATAGGATTTTCTGTTAAGGATCATTTAGAAATGGAAAAATGTTAGCAAACTATAAAATTTCGTTGGATTTTTTTGATCACCAGCCTCCATACCTGGCTGCTGCTTGTCACTTCTAGAACACTAGGTAGGACTGATACCTTGATCTCTTTATTTTGATCATGATTTATTTGGAATGGAGACATTGTTTCTTTCTTTTTTTTTTAACCTTTTTATTAGATATTTTCTTCATTTACATTTTGAATGCTATCCCAAAAGTCCCCTATACCCTCCCCCACCCTGCTCCCCTACCCACCCACTCCCACTTCTTGGCCCTGGTGTTCCTCTGTACTGGGGCATATAAGGTTTGCAAGACCAAGGGGCCTCTCTTCCCAATGATGGCCGACTAGGCCATCTTCTGCTACATATGCAGCTAGAAACACGAGTTCTGGGTGTACTGGTTAGTGCATATTGTTGTTCCACCTATAGGGTTGCAGACCCCTTCAGCTCCTTGGGTACTTTCTCTAGCTCTGGAGACATTGTTTCTTAAAGGACAAAATAATGTCATGCATCTCCACTAAAAATAAGTGTGTTTAAACTTAGTAAAAAAAGATGAACATCAGTGCTTTCCAGTCTGTTCTATGAATCAGGAAAACAAGGAATACTACCAACCTTATTTTATGAAGTTATTTCTTACATTGAAACCAAATCTAGATAAAGACAGAACAGGAAAAGAAGGACTACAGTAGTGTCTGGAGCAGTGGATCGGTGGGTAAAAGAGCTGATGGCACAAGCATGCTGATCTGAGTTTGATCCTCAGAGTCCACAGTGGACAGAACTTGCCTTCTGAGTTCCACCTCTACCCCACAGTAAGAGGATGCACATGCACAGACACACACGGATAAAGAATGGTTTTAAGAAAAGAAAATTATAGAGCAATTTCCTTTACTGAATATGAACACAAAAATTCTTAATAGAAATCTTAAAACCATATTCAGCAGTATATTAAAAGTTCATTTCCTGGGAACAAATTGGCTTGCTTCCAGGAATGGCTGGGTGATTGACATGTATATAAGCTTTATTACATTGAGGTACTTCTTTCTTTTTTTTTTTTTTTTTTTTTTTTTTTTTTTTTTATTTACATTTCAAAT
>NC_034591.1:135262526-135265989 GCF_900095145.1 Mus pahari | reverse complement strand
CGGTCGGGGAGGAAAGGTGTTGGGCGCTGGGTCAGCCTGCGGACAGCCGCCAGGCGAACACCCCTCCTGGGCAGGAGAGGCGCAGGACGATCGGGTTCAGCTGCGGGTCCCCTCACCAGTCCGCTCTTTCCCCGGCAGTGCCGAGGTACTTCTTTCTATTCCTAGTTTCTCAGTGTGGGGATCCACTATTATGTAAGAATGATGAATGTTTATAAAGATTTTTTCTGCACCAACTAAAATGATCATGTAAGTCTATATGCTATATGTATTGATTTCCGGAGATTCAGATTCAGTACTACAAAAAACTGGCTGGAATTATGCCAGTATATCCCATTTTGGCTTTAGACTCTACGAAGGCATTTTCTTCTAAAATCCATTTTACTTACTTTGTGTGTGTGTGTGTGCGCGCGCGCGCGCGCGTGTGCAGCTGCGGCTTGGTGGCAAACATCGGTATCTGCTAGGCCATCTTGTTTGTTCTCAGAAGCCACGTTCAACAGGTTAAGTAAGGGCATGTACATAGGTCGCCCTAACACAGAGACAAATTATCATGTCACAAGTAGATTTTGCTGGTATGGTAGTTAGTAGGCCAAGAGTAGTTATGGCTTAATAAAAGGACCCATTTAAGTTTTGGTTTTAAGAGGTAGGGAGTTGGGGCAATAATAACAAACATAAGGCACAGCCACAGTGTGGGAAATTGGCATGTTATAAATTCTTTGGTCCCAGGGACCATGGAGAGTAAATGTGTATTTCCTTCATCTCTTTGTTTTTGACCTTCTTAGGCTTCTGTTTGCTCCTATCATGTGATGGTGCAGAGTCATGTCTGTCAGTGATTATCTCACTATTTATTGTCATCCTGAGAAATGATCAGTTGTGACTTTTAATAAAGGATATCATATTAATCACACTCACTGCTTTTCTGCTTGAAAAATGATAAAAGATATGTATTTACCTAAATTTAACTCAGATTAATCCAAGTACAACTGAAGTCTGAGTTTAAAAAAAAAATTTCTTACAAAATTCGATTGGAATTCTTTTTTTCCTCATACATTATGGATTTTCTAAAATGTTTGGATTTTCTTCTTATATGGTAAGATTTTTTTGTTTTGTTTTGTTTTGTTTTGTTTTTCGAGGCAGGGTTTCTCTGTATAGCCCTGACTATCCTGGAACTCACTTTATAGACCAGGCTGGCCTCAAACTCAGAAATCCACCTGCCTCTGCCTCCCAAGTGCTGGGATTAAAGGTGTGCACCACCACTGCCCAGTGTATGCTAAGATTTAAGCAAAATTATTTACTGTTTAGTTTGGGGGGGGAATGAAAATCTCTATTCCATAGTTGTTACATTTTATAATATATATTTCTACATATGCATTCAAGAAATGCCTTCCATTTTGATAACATATTTTGAAATTTGTTTTTATGTCCCATATAAGAAAACAAGTGAAAAGGGTGTTTAATGAGGCTGAAAACTCCCTGGGCTCTTCTTGGTTGTAGTTACTTTGGGAATACACCCATGCTCACACTCGTCATACACACAGGCCTAGGCAGGAAACATCAGTGGAGAGAGATGCTAGGAAATTCTTATTCTTAGTCTTTAGAATATAACAGCAATGGACGCAAACTAAAACAAAGGATATTGAGGATGAAAATAGGGAACCCTGTGTAGAATGTGCACTGCATCTGCCCATTTAAGAAGATCATATGCCCCAGTACCGGGGACCACCAGGGCCAGGAAGCAGGAGTGGGTGGGTTGGAGAGCAGGGCAGGGGGAGCATTGGGGCTTTGGGGATAGCATTTGAAATGGAAATGAAGAAAATATCTAATAAAAGAAAAGAAAAAATGATGTAGCTATCTTATTGTTAAAAAGAAGTTAAAAATGATTTGTTTAGACAACCAAGAAAAAGACTCATAAAGACAAAAGCAGATATCCCGATCATTTGACATCTTCCTTGTATGTACATGCACAGTCATGTTTGGGCACATGCTCTGTGTTGCAAGAACTTTATTACACTTTTTTGAATTAATAAAGTCATATGAATGTTATAGGCAGTATTTTGAAAATCAGAATGTAAGTAATTTTAAAAACACACATAAATGAGGTATAGGGTAGATTAGATTGTGAGCAATAGATTTTTTAAATCTTGTTCTGAAATTCAAAACTGTGACCTGGTTCTGTGTTGTAAGGAGTAAATTTATTTTCTTTTACTTTAAGATATAATTATGATTTTAAAAAGTGCTGAAAAGTAGTGCAGCTTTGATTGGCTCAGACATTCGGCCTGTAATACATGCCTTTAACCAAAAACTAATCTAGTGGTCTTAAGTGGGTTCCTTATTTTGTGTGTCACAATGCCTTCAATAACCAGGTCTTGCTACAGACATCACTAACTGCCAGCACCATCTGGAATAACTCTCAGATAAAAAGTCAGAGGAATTTATATATGTAGTATGTGAAAAGTCTAAGAAGAATTTTGAAAATAAGCTGTATGACTCATAAAAACTGAACTATTCTTAATTTCTTTGACTTTTCTAATGTGAAGTCCCCAATCTTGTTGTTGTTATTAATTGGTAGACTACTATATTTTGGAGATGCTAAAACAAAATTATGAAGTTGGAAAATCAAATGTAAATGTTATCTTTATTTCCTCTGATGGTGATGTTTTTATTGTGTTGTCTCTAGCAGACACGGGTAAATACCCCCTATGACAAAGTGAAGTGTTGTTTTTTCAGTGGTGTGGATTCTATCACAGGACAACTTTTTATTTTGTTGTCAGTGCCATTCATTCAGCATTTCCTCTTGACTCCTCTCCCTCAGTAGACATTAACTACTCACACTCAGAGCTCCCCAGAGGGGGATGGGCTCTGTCAGCTCTCTCCTCCCCATGATGCATGCTGATAGGTAGGCCTACTTTGTATTTTGAAGCAGAGTCTCACTAAATTGTCCTTGCTGACCTTGAACTCACTCGGTTGTCAGGCAGGCTCTGAATTGGGATCCTTCCTGCTCAGCTGGATGGCAGGCCTGCACAGTTCTTAAAGGATATATTGGTTCAGGGTCTTACTTTATAGTAGATGCTGTCCTGAGATGCACTGTGTAAGCCAGATTGGTCTCTAGCTTGTGACCTGTTCTTCCATCTCAACCTCTCAGCTGCTCATGTGGCACTGTTTTTAGGTTTTTTGAGGATCTGCCAAAAACCTTTCCATAGTGGTTACTTCAGTACCAGGGTTCTGTTTAGTCCACATCTTTGCCAACATTTGCTCTCTGTTGTTTTATTATTATTATTATTATTATTATTATTATTATTATTATTATTGCCATTATAAGAGATGATATTAGGGGCTGGTGAGATGGCTCAGCGGGTAAGAGCACCCAACTGCTCTTCCAAAGGTGCAGAGTTCAAATCCCAGCAACCACATGGTGGCTCACAACCATCCTTAACAAGATCTGATGACTTCCTCTTCTGGAGTGTCT
>NC_034591.1:135259784-135262241 GCF_900095145.1 Mus pahari | reverse complement strand
GGGTTTCTCTGTAGAGCCCTGGCTGTCCTGGAACTCACTCTGTAGACCAGGCTGGCCTTGAACTCAGAAATCTGCCTGCCTCTGCCTCCCAAGTGCTAGGATTAAAGGCGTGTGCCACCACTGCCCAGCTGCATTTTCTATAAAATGTTAAGTCTTTTGTTCATTTTACCACACTCCTCCAAACCCCAACCCCACCTTCTTTAAATTGGTTGCTTTTGTATCTTGTTTGGACTGGTCTTGTACTCATATGATTCTTAGACTTCAGCCTCCATGAAGCTAACACGTGTATGCTATCATCTGACATCCTTTCCCCATTCTTAACTTTTTTCCTCTTAGTGAAATGAACTGTTTTTCACTAAATTTGTATATTAACTCCTTATCAGGCTTGTTTTCTGGTTTGCAAATATTTTCTGCCTTTCTGTCTATAAGATTCTCTGAACTCTATTATTTGACATGGACCAGTTTTTTTAGTTTGAAAGAATCTTTTTGCTTTGTTGAGAGTACTTTTGATACAGAAAAAGAGTACTGCTTATTGTTATGGAATTCTTTTCTTTATGTTTCATTCTTGTAATTTTTGGCTTCATATTTAAATTTTTAATATGGCTTGGGTTAACTTTATATATGATGTGAAAATATGGGCTCAAGCCCATTGTTCTTCAAGTAGATCCAGTTTTTCAGTACTGTTCATCGAAGAAACTAGTCTTTCCTCACTGTGTGTTCCTAGCCCCATTGTCAGAACTCATTGACTGTAAATGCAAGAACTTTGTATGTAGTCTTTTATGATCCAGTAGTGGCTAAATACGAGTGCAACATAAAGCAATTAGTGAAATAGCTCATATGTTTGGAGAAAATATTTAGACAACATTTAAGTGGTCTGCCATTACACAGAGAGAGACACAGAGACAGACAGACAGACAGACAGAGACAGAGCGAGACCCTCTGGAAGGCTTCACCCAGCAACTAATGGGAACAGATGCAGAAACCCACAGCCAAACATTAGGCAGAGCTCTTGGAATCTTGTGAAAGAGGGAGAGGAAGGATTGTAGGTGCCAGATATGTCAAGGACACCACAAGAAAGCCCACAGACTCTCCTACAAGGGCTCACAGGGGCTCACAGAGAAGCCCATATGGGTCTGACCTAGGCACTTTGCATATGTTACTGTTGTGTAGCTTGATGAGTTTGTGGGACTCCTAACCATGGGAACAGGAGCATTGTATAAGTCTTGTGCCTGTTTTTGGGACCCTTTTCCTTCTTGCCTTGTCTACCTTTACTGTAAGGGGTGTGCCTCGTCTTAATGCAGCTTGTTATACTGTGTTTGGTTGATATCCCTGGGAGACCTGCCCCTTTCTAAAGGGAAAGTTGGTAGTAAATCTTGAGGAATAGGAGGTGGGGTTGTGGGGATTCAGAGGAGAGAGGGTAAACTGCGGTCTGGATGTAATATATGAGAGAAGAATACATTAAACAAGCAAACATACATACAACAACAACAAAATAAAACAAAGGTGTCCTAACCAATGGAAGAAACATGTTTAGGTGACTGACAGTGGTAGAAAGAGGAAAAGACCAGACACTATCAACCTAATAACCAAAAGGCTGCCTTTTAGAACTTGAATTGGCTGGCCTGAGGATTTAGAACAGTGGTAGAAGCTTACCTGAGCATGTATGCAGGACCCTGGGTTTCATGTCAGCTTTCCAGCCCACTGTATAGAAAAAGTCCTACACTTGAGACACTGTATCTATATAACGCTAAGTGTTAGTTGATGTGGTGACATGTGACAGATGACCAGGCATTCCTGTGAGAGAAACTGTTAAAGATGTGACCTGAACTTATCCTTTGGACAAACTCTTTCATAGTTCTGTCACTTTGTACTGAGTAGCATTGTTTGCCTTAGCAAGAAAGTTGCCCATTACTTTGAGAATGGAGTAAAAGATTCTAGGCATTGTTTAATATTATAGTAGAAATTGAGGGATTAAAATAATCCATGCCATTTTCACTGATAACTCTTGAGTCTTAGACAACACATTGAAAATAAGTATTTAGAAAGCTCATAAAATTAGAAAATGTGAAACTAATGAAGTCATCTATGTATGTGTAACGGACATGTAAGAAAAGGATTTTCATTTTATTTGTTTAAAAACAAATCTTACCCTGTACATTAAGACTGGGCTAGAACTCATTATGTAGCTTAGGCTGGCCTTAAATTCCCAGCGGTCCTTCCTAACCCTTGCAAATACGGAGATTGTAAGCATGAATAGCATTCTCCACAACGGAAAGACCGTGTTAAACATAAAGTTGGGTTTAATATATTTTAGACTACTCACAGTGAAGGATAGAGTGACAGTGTATCAAGATAATACAGAGCTGCAAGAATAGAGTATTCTATTTCTTCTAAGTTCCTAGCGCTTCTGTCATTATTGTCATCTGTACTGGCACATTTTGAGTCAACTTGACACAG
>NC_034591.1:135254872-135259620 GCF_900095145.1 Mus pahari | reverse complement strand
GCCTCTTCATCAGCTCCTGCTCCCTGACCTGCTTGAGTTCCAGTCCTGACTTCTTTCAGTGATGAACAGCAATGTAGAAATGTAAGCTGAATAAACCGTTTCCTCTCCAACTTGCTTCTTGATGTTTGTGCAGGAATAGAAACCCTGACTAAGACATCATCCATACATACAGTAGACATTGCCTATTGTGTATTTGAAGTATTTAATAAACGTATGATTGTGATGGTGTTCCAAGATCATATCTTAATCAGCCAACCAATATTTCAGTATATTGATGCCAAGAAACTGCTTCTGTGTTTCACCCCCTTCTGTGCAATTGTTTTATTTGACAATTTCATTGTGTGTGCTAGAATACATTTACATTAGAAAACTACAGCATTATTATTGTGTACAGTTTGGTACCTTGGACAGAAAAAAATTGGAATTTTTGAAAAGAATTTGCATCAGGAATATCTTGTTGCTATTCAGATGCTCCTTGACACAGGCAAGCATGTAAGTAAACATACCTCTTGTGCATACATGAAAAGCTTTGTCTTCCTTTTCCATCAACAGGCAAGTGAAAGACCAGAATAAGAAGGTAGCAAATCTGAAACACAAGGAACAGGTGGAGAAGAAGAAGAGTGCACAGATGCTGGAGGAGGCCCGCAGAAGGGAGGACAGTCTCAGTGACAGCTCTCAGCAACTGCAGGTCAGAGCCCAGGGCTGAAGGAGTGCACTCCACGATCTGGCCCTCCATTATCTGCTGTTCGCTCTGCCTCTGTACCCTCCTCTTTCCCTTTCTAACCCTGCTTGCTGCCTGCCCCTTAGACTCCCTGTTAATCAAAAAAGGAATGGCTTTTACATAGAAAAGGCAAGTTTTATTCTACAGCTATGTGAGGATACCTCAGCATAGGAGTCATCTTGCTTCAAGTTGATCACACTTAATTGGTAAGTTCAATGTCATTCCAATGAGTGTGTTACAGTAAAGCTTCAGGATTGTTTGTACAACTGTCTGGCAGTTCCATTCATTAAAGTGCGTTGGCAATTTTGGTTTGTGTGGGTCTGTCTCCCCCTTTCCCCCCTCCCCCCATCCAGACTTTGTTTTTTCCTCCTATTTTTTCTTTTAAAGTTTAAAAATTATTATTTTTAACAGTAAATTATTATTATTATTATTATTATTATTATTATTATTATTATTATTATTATTATTATACATGTATAGGTCTTTTGCCTGCATGTATGTGTACCATTTTTGTATGCCTGTTGCCCTCAGAGGGTGTCAAACCTCCTGATACTGGAGTTATATATAGCTGTGAGCTACCATGTCAATACTGAGAATTGAACATAGGTCCTTTGGAAGAACAGCCATTGATCTTAATCACAGAACCTTCTCTCCAGCCCCTTCTTTCTGTTTTTTAAAAGTGTGCACCCACTTTTTAATTTATCTTTTTATGTTGTTATGCATATGGGTGTTTTGCCTGCATGTATGAATGTGGAGGTCAGAAGAGAGCATGACATTCCACACAACTTGAGTTACAGATAGTTTTGAGCTTCCATGAGGGTTCTGACAGTCAAACCCAGCTCCTCTGGGAAAGCAACAAGAGTGCAGTTATTCACACCTTAATTAAACTAGGTCTAATCATAATAGTAGCATCTATAGTGTGATAAATGCCAATTAGATTCTTAGTATTTAAGTTAGGCCTAAAGCAGTTGGGGAGTTGAGTGCAGAGGCACTAAAGTACTATAATGCCCCAGCTCCCTGACTGACTCAGCAGTGATTGTAATGTGGCATCGCCTATGTCTGTAGCATAGTCTCTTTCTCATGGCCATAATACTTTAGAAAGAAGGCTTAGATCTTAGTGAATGCTCAGCATTTGCTGATCCATCTACGTCCCCTTGCTGTTCTGACCTCTCAGCTTTCCTTAGGTATGGTGCAGTGTGTGTTGTACAGTTGGTAATCACAGAGTTTCCACTGTAGAGATGTGGAGGAGGACATAGAGGCTTTACAGTGAGTGACTTCATTCTAGACAGTTGTTCAGTGGGTATCCTTTTTTTTTTCTTGCTCCTCATTTATACAACATTTACTGCTTACAGTTCTTAGAAAATTGTTTTCACTCAGTTATACCAGCTTTTGAAAATGTACCTTATCAATTCCTCTCACCCTTGCCAAAGCTTTATATTGCAATTTTTTCCTTTTCCTATACTTCCTCCTTTTCAAAATGTGAATCTGATGGATGGAAAATACTAATTTGGGGGGATATCTTTTACTCTTACTACCAATAATCCCAAATACAGAATAAATCCAGAATACAGTTTTATTTAGAATATTTGTTGATGTATTTCCTCAGCAGTTGCACTTAACTGTGGGAGGGGCATTTGCTGGGTGGGGGCTGTAAGATGGGGAAATGAGCTGAGCACTGGCATGCATCTATTGCTGCTTCTGTGATTGTGGGTGGAGTCTGACCACCTGCTTCCACTTTCTGCTGCCTTGACTTCTTTGCCCCTCTCTGTACCCTGACTACATTGTAGCTCAGACTATGAGCCAAGATGAGTTCTTACTCCTTCATGCTGCTTCTGTTAGATATTTTATTGCAGCAGTAGGGAAGGAAGCAAAGGCAGCAATGCATGAAAGCAAACAGGGTAGTCTGTGGTTGGACACCAACTCTAGGAAGTGCCCCTAGAAAAGTCAGCCCTACATTAAAGCAGAACAGCAATGTAAATGTAAAGAGTGGAGGGAATGGGTTTGGTAAGGGTCGTTCTCAGTGTAAAAGCTGCACATCCAGCTTGTAGTAGGTAAGGTAGAGTGTGCAAGTGAGGATCAGATCACTAAGGACGTTAGTGACCACAGTGGGTTTACAGTGAAAGGATGACAGATCCAGTTTGTATTTTGACAACATTGGGGTAGAACAAATGAGTGTAATCAGTGTGTACAGTATCGAGTGGCAGACCCGTCAATAGCATAGAAGACAGAGCAAATCCCTCCTTTCAGGAGCTCATTCTAGTAGGCCTGTGGTGTAATAGTGGGAATGAGAATGAATAAGAACAGTGTATATTGAAGGGATGGGCACGGAGATGGGTTATTCCTAGGATCTTGGCCTAGATATTTGAATATATAATGGTAATAAGATGACAGAGCCTGATAATGAGTTATTTGATTTAGTCTGGGAAAAAGAACAATTCCATTTTTAACAGTTATAGTGTCCGTGAGATAGCCCAGTGAAGACAGGAAAAAGGAGATAGATGTGGGAGGATGATAGAGAAATCTGGAAGTTAATTTTGAAAATGATCTTAAAATAAAATATATTACAGGCAGGCCGTGGTCTGGCCAGTTCATCAATGGCATCTCTTGACAGAAAGTCCAAGGGTTTCAGTTCTTCATCTCAGTAGAATCCTAAAGACATAGGATCTGATCCTAACATGGGAATGTCTCAGCAGCAGGATAGATGAACTTGCTAGTGAGAGGAAGGCAAGTAAGAAAAAGCAAACACTTGCTTCTTTATGATGGTGTAAGCCAGTCTGAGGGTCAGTCAGCCTTCCCAGCTCAGACGATTCAATCAAGAAAATCCTCCAGGCATACCCAGCTGTTTGGGTTTTAGGATTCCAGCCGTAGTCAAGTTGACAACCAAGATTAGATACCTTAAATTTGATAGGATCTTGGGTAAGTCACATTCGGCACCAATGATGGAAGAACAGACTGTGAGAAGTACTTTACTTGTCTTTACTTATCTGAGATCCTCCCTGACTGGATTTGGTATGATAACTGCTTGGAAGCCTGGACCCACAGTTGTTTGGGCCTGCATGCAAATGCAGACTAAGCCTGAAAAACTTAAGAAGGACTCTCCCTCCTAACAAGAGATCAAGCTTTAGGATAATATAATGGTTATATAGTACAGGGAGATTTCTGGTTATTTGTGGTTCAAAGCTTTAATACTCCCTTAAGTGGTTCCTTTGACCCCTTTCCTCAAATGTATAATCTGTAAATCCATATCATACTTCTCAGATAGGGGTCACCCTTCATAGTGCTCAGGAGTTTCTCTTTGTAAAGAGGGCTGTCTGTTGGCATCCATGATAGAAAAGCCACCTTATAATTCACCACATTTAGTCTTGTAATCTAAAGAATGGAAAACATAGAAAACAGTAAAACCTAAAGACACTGGAAAGGGGTGGCATCAGCCTGTTCTTTTCCTTGCTTCCTTGAGTCATTTTAAGGGAAAAGTGAAAACAAATGTCAGGGTACCTAGATCTTGGGTGGGCAGAAATAAAAGCAGGGCACAAGTCTGGAATAGAAGAGTCTTGAGAAGGAAAAGAGTGCTCTGTTTCAGTTATAGAAAAACATGTAGATATCATGCAGAAAGAGCAGGCATTAAGAGATAGAACATCCTACATCTCAAGCCACCTTCCCAAGCCAAGCTTGCTCTTTGCCTCCAGCTCTTGTAGGTGCCCGCTGACACGAGCTTGCCTAGAACCTGGAAATCTTTTCCTTTTGTTTCCCTTGGTACCTGTGCTTTCCACTCAGCTCTAGGCTGAAGCAAATTATTTATTTTAATGATTAATGATTCATTTTATTTCCTGGCATCTCTTAATGCAAAAAGTCTTGGATAGCAACCAATTTAATTTAGACTCTAGAAACTGCCATTTTGTTTCAACCTGGCTTATATTAATGATATTTTTTATTTTATCATTATTATTATACTTATAATAATTATTATTATTTTCTTTATTTGCATTTCAATTGCTATCCCGAAAGTTCCCTATACCCCCCCCCCCCC
>NC_034591.1:135209838-135253304 GCF_900095145.1 Mus pahari | reverse complement strand
CAAGTGACCATAGGTGTGTGGATTCATTTCTGGATCTTCAGTTCTATTCCATTGATCTACTTGTCTGTCGCTGTACCAGTACCGTGCAGTTTTTTATCACAATTGCTCTGTAGTACAGATTATATCTGAGCTTTTGGAGTCTAGCCATTTAAAAGTGTCAGCTACCATTGATACCTGGTAGTGTTGGGAGCATGTGTTTGGAAAACCCTGAAGTTCCCTCTAGAAATCTGTAAATAAATCATGTAAAACGATGTGTCAAAATTAAAATAAAACAAACAAACAAAAAAAAAACCATGGAGGCCTGGTGTTTTCTCTTAATTTCATATAAAATAGATGCTCACTAGTATTGGGAAGTTTTATAGCTATCACTGTTTTGGTTTATGAAATGTGGTTACATTAACCAAGATGCCAGTGAATTCATGTGGCCTTTGCCATGTTAATGATATCAATAACCAAGATGGCACCATGTCACGTGACTGTCTACATCTTAATAACATCATTAGCTAAGATGGTAGCTACATCACATGGTTGCATCCATCCTGATGGGGTCATTAGCCAAGATGACAACAAACCACATGGTTACTTCCTTATGGTAAACTCTACTACATGATAAAATTAGCCCAACCCTCACCAGGGAACAAGTCCCTATGGGATCCATTATCTTGCACATTAAATATGCATTGCCATTTTGGGATTCATTCATTTCACAGATTAAATAAGGATAGTCACCACTTTTTCCTTAAAGTCACCCGAGTTAGGTTACCATGTAGGTCCAAAATAACAAGAAACAAAATAGGAACGTATTCCTTGGTTTCAAAATAAGAACCATGAGTCCATTACCCTATCACACAAATCATAACAGTGGATGCCAAGCAATGTCATCTGAAACCTATTTGACTTCTGCTCAGTTCCTGTGCTCAAGTTGTGCCACAAAAGGAATCCATGGGCCATTTTGTCCCACTTGATCATGGTGTGGGTTGAGGTCAGCAGGGTCTGTGACTCTCAGTGGGTAGAATGTAAAACCATAAGAAGCCAACTTGTTCTTAATTTAAAATGTTAATAGCTATCTGTGGCATTTTGACCCACTTAGAAGAGGAGCTGCTTGGGAGAGAAGATAGGGCATTAAACCTAAGTTTTACAGCATTTATGTCTGTTTGTCTGTCCGTCTGTATTCATTACTTACTTACTTACTTAGCATTGATCAACCTGTCTTCACTTAGGATAGAGAAGAGTATATTGAACAGAGTTAGAGAGCTGCTTGCTAACCAGAGGATTTGGTTTGCTTCTGTCTGAGAGAATCTGTTGTCTTTTGTTGTTGTTGTTGTTGTTGTTTGAGGGTCTCAGTACCTCTCTCTCCTTACTGCCCCATGAAGCCCTGCTTCCCATTCCTCTTCCTAGGTGATTTCACATCTTGACCTCACTGCATTTCATTACAAGTTTCAACATCCAGAATGACTTGTCTGACTACTAGAGAATGCTGTCCTTCATAGCATTTCTTACCTTTGGCCTGTTCACGCATGTGCCTGGTTACAGTGGTTTTTACTCATTTTGGGCCCTTTGCTATATTGTGGAGAAACCTTCCATACTGGGGTAATAGCTGATAGAAAAAAATGTATTTCACCAGAAACCCTGGAAGCCACTGCAGTTGGTAAGGGGCATGTCTCTCCTTAGGGAGGGAATCTGAACTCTTTCCAGTTGGGTTTGAATTCCCAGAAAAGCCCCCAATTCTTAGCAGTAATCAGTAAATAGTATTGGTGTCCCATAAAAGAATGCAGAAAGCAAGTGTATTTTAGCAAGGATACATTTTTTGCAAAAGGTGTGTCCAAGAACCCAAACTGGGCTGATGACACAGACTACTTCATGTCCTTTCTTCCTGATGTAGGTTACTGTGTCTCACCTCACTGATGGCTTCCTGACTTCACAGTCTGACATGATTAGCTAACACTCAGAGAGGAAAGACAAGGCTCAGGAATAATCCTTGCTGGGTTAACTACCTTAGATTAAAGCAAAAGAAGGAAAAATGTTTCTCTTCCATTCTGCTTCTATGACATCAACTTTTTTAGATTCCATATGCTCAGTTTAGCTTAATGTACTTAGCTCATCCCTCTCTCCCTCCATCCCTCCCTCTCTCTCTCTCCCATCCTCCCTCCCCCCCCCCACCCCAGTTTGGTAGTATTCCTGTTATGTACATACAGCACTTTTTTTTTGTAAGAACAAACCAATTGAACTTAAAGATGATTTTATTATTAATGTTTTACAAAACTCCCTATCAGGTAAGCCATAAATTTTGGCAATTGCCTAAATCAGGGAGATAGAGAAGAAGAAGATAGAAAGTCATGGAATCTGAGTAAGGATGGCATGGAGAACCTTTTAATTTTTAAAATTATTGTTGTTTTTGTACATGTCTGTATGATAAGGGGAAACACTTGTGACATGCCATGTGCTTGTATGGAAGGCAGAGGACAACTTTGTAGAGACAGCTTGTTCATGCTTCATGAAAGTTCTAGGGAATTGAACTCAAAGCATCTAGCTTTGCTGGTTGAGTCATCTCACTGGTTGGAAGATCAAATATTTCCTTATCCATTCATCTATTGATAGACACTTAGGTTGATTCTGGCCCTGGCTGTTGTTTAGCCATGGGCCATCCTGTGGTGCTGGTAAGGCTGGTCAGATAGACGTTCCTGCAGCCCACCAATCTCCGTTCATTTCCATCTCCAGGTGTGGAACTACTGACTCATGCAGTAGTTGAGTTTTAGTATTTTGAGGAAGCGCCATCCTGTTTGCCGTAGTGAATGAGAAAGAGTCCCTGCCTGCATCCTCACGAGTGCTCACTTCCTGTCTTCTTATAGTGATCCAAAAGGACTGAAATATCTCTTTGTGGTTTCTAATTACATTTCATCAATGACTTGTGACAATGAAGAGTTTGTTTTCAAAATGATGTGTCATTCTATGTGTTCTTTTAAGGTATCTATTGCATCTCCTGTCCTTTTTATGAATGAATTGGATCATTTTCTTGCTGTTTAGTACTCATATTTTCGAGTATTAACTCTTGTCAGATATATAGTTGGGAAAATTTTCTCTCTTCTGTAAGTTTTGCTTTGTTATTTTGATTATTTGCTGTAAAGCCGAGATTGTTATTATCTGAGGTAATCCCAGTTGTTTGATTTTGCTTCTGTTGCCATCACTTTCTGGTTTTATTTTTAAAAGCAGAACCCAAACCCCACTATTCCCAACTCACTGTCATGAAACACCCCTCCTCCCAGTTTCTTAGTTTTGTTTTCTTCTTTCCTCCCCTCTCATCTTTTTTGAGACTGAGTCTCACACTGTAGTCCAAGATGGCCTTGATCTCATGGACAACCTCCTGCCTCAGCCTCATGAGTGCTGCTGTTTAGGTAGGAGTTACCTCGCCTGGTTTTAGCTTCAGTTCTTTAGTTCATTTGAGTTAACAGATACTAAGAGATAAAGGCTTGCTTTTATTCTTCTTTGTACCAATATATAGGCAACCTTGTTACTCATTTTCATATGTGAATACAAAACACAAGTATCAAATATAGTACTGTGTTTCAAATCCTTTGGTTTGAGTTCCCCCTCTCCCCTTAATAAATTGAAAAGAGAATGCTTAGAATGTCTGAGAAATCCATGGTTTCATTCTTGGCTTTTTCTTTTTATCTTTCCTACTGCTATACTGTCCTTGAGATCCTAAAGACTAATGAGAGTTTTGCTACATAGATGAAAACTAACATTACAAACTCCTACTAGAGTGTATTACTTGCTTAACTAAATTGCTCATTCATATTCAAACCAGTCATATTCATATGTATATATGTGTGTGCTTCTACTTTTTTTCAGAAGAAGGCAAAGTTTCACTTTATTCAAATGTTAGGAAGCATGTTCCTGTTTGAAAGGAAATTTTTCAGAAATTGTCTTTATGAAGATCGAGTCTGTCATCTAGTTGTGACTTTCAAAGGGTGATAGTCTTGTAGTATTGACTCTAAGTAGAGGCTCCATCAGAGCTGGCTTTCAGCCCAGTTTAAGTGGTAGTTTTTAAAAATAGCTTTGTACTTTTAAATAGTTAACCTCTTATTGCTTATGCCATCTAACACCAGCACTTCCTTCTCTCTGTCGCACAGAGCAAATCCATCATGTCTGTCTTGCTTCACTAACTTTGTCCTACGCTCTTAATAACAGACTTCAGCTTCCTTTATTTCTCTTCTTCCCTTGTTTAATTCTTTACTCTATGGAGGAATCTTTCTGGCTTCAGTTTGCTTCTGAATAGAAGGATGTTTAATGATAGCTCTTCCTTGATGGGTAGGCACTCCTTGAGGTAACTGAGTAACCTACTTCACTGGGTCTTCATCGTTTTCCAGGACAGTCTCCGTAAGAAGGATGACAGGATTGAAGAGCTGGAAGAAGCACTGAGAGAAAGTGTACAGATAACTGCAGAGCGTGAAATGGTGCTGGCACAAGAAGAATCAGCCAGGACCAATGCTGAGAAACAGGTCTGCGATTTTATGTAGCTACTAGCAATGCTGCTGGGTAAACATAAGGTAAAGCCAGTGCAGTTTCAGGTGACTGTTCATGGTGCTGCAGAACTACTTCCTCAAGTGGTAGTGTTTAGTCTTACAGAGTGACTAAAATATAACTGTACAAGGATCGGCTCATGGTAACGTGACGTCTCTGCAGTAATAATTTAGGAATACTTCATATATATTCATGTAGTAAAAGCTAGAGAAGTGTGACCGACAAAACATGCAACATGTATGTTCGTATATGACTGCAAAACCCCAGCTTGGACGTGAATGAGAACACAAACATGTCTCAATTAGAAAATCCTTTATTTTGTATCATTTTTCAAGGAGCATTTGCAGTTGTAAAGGTGATAGCAGCTCTGAACAGCATATGTATAGGTATGGTGGCACTCCACTGCCACACTGCCCTGGCTCAGCCTTGAGGTAACTTGAGAGGTTCTGCTATTGCTGTTCATGACCTTTGTTTTACTTGCTTCCACTTCTCTCCCAGGTCTCGGTATGCTTGCTTTTGGCTCTCTATTAGATGAAGAATAAGTGAAGATGGGAGCTGTAAATTGAAGGAACAGTTTTAGTAAATGAACGCTGTAATCTTGGTTTGCAGCTTGAAAACTTGACTTGAGGTTTTAAATCCACTTACCACAGATACCATAATACTTAATTTTTGTAGCACCCTACCCCTTGTTTATGTGAGAGAATGATAAATACTATCTAGGTGTCTTAGTTAGGCCTCAATTTCTATGATAAAACACAATAACTAAAAGCAGTTTAGGTAAGAAAGGGTTTATTGCCATCTACATCCCAGTCCATCAGTGAGGGAAGGTAGGCCAGGAACTCAGGCAGGGTAGGGATCTGGAGGCAGGAGGTCCCTCCATGCAGGGGCCTGAAGGAGTGCTGCTTACTGGCTTCCATCCCTCTGGCTTGCTCAGCCTGCTTTGTTATATATAACACCCCAGGTTCAAATGCCCAGGGGTGGTACCACCCACAGTGGCTGGGGCCTTCAATATCAATCAATTAAGGAAATGCAAATCGGGCTTATTTTCTGTTGAGGGTTACTCTTCTCAGGTGACTTAGCACATGTCAGATGGCCATGCGCCTAGTCCAGGACACTAGGTAAGGTAAGTTCAGTGTTGTAGAAATAGGAATCTCATGGGATAGCCTCCCTCCTGAGAAGCTGCTGTTACTGGGAACTAAGGAAATCAAACAGTTGAAGAAGTGCCCACTTCAGGGCATATATACTATAGTATGTACCTCCTAGAGTCCCTTTATAGCTGTGGTAGCTTCAGTCATAGTCTTTAGTGCTGTTGTGTCCCTGAGTGTCTGACAATATTTATAAGATTGGCTATGTCAATGCCTGGAGCATATAAGTCCTAACTTTTTGACTGATCACTTTATTCATAATTAATGGCATTATCTCTTTATTAATTTTGACTTGATGTCATCTCTTCTTAGAAGCATCTGACTTAGTCAGGGTTTCTGTCTAGTGAGCCCCAGCAATCAAATTGTCTGACTCCTCCCAACTTTGTTTTGCACCTGAGTTCTTGTGGTGGAGCTCAGATCCCCATGCTTGCACTGCAGGTGCTCTGAGCATCCCAGCCCCGCCCTCTTCTCTTTGACTTTGTGTTAATACCTTCCACCTGCAACCTTTGTGCAGCTAGCCTGACATGCATGTAAGTAAGATCATATTCCACCTCTATGAACTAAACTTTATGTACTCCCTAAATATGTAAGTCATTACTTGAAATATGATTTACAAAATGAACAGCTTAACCTTAAAACAAGGTACTGACAGTTACCTGTTATCTTTTGTCTGCCAACTCCCGAGATAAGTGCTTTGTTCACCCTGTTGTTTAATCATCTAAACAGCACATCTGGGCAGAAAACGAGCCTTTGTACTCACTGGTCCTCTCATAGAACAGTATAGAATAGTTTCATTTCTTAGAGTATTAGATCTCTCTGCTTGAAGCAGTATCCCTATTTGTAGCAGTGGTCTGGATGTAGCCTACTTCTCTAGAACTTCTGTGACCTTTCAGGTCTGAGACATGTGTCTTTGTAGAGGTTTTGAATATTTCCTTTCACTTATCTCTGTTTTGTAGCCTGTTATTATTAGCTATTTATATAATATATAATAGGTCTATTACTTGAAAATACACCCACTAATTTCTCTAGTAGAATATGAGCTCCCTGGGTACAGGAGGTATGTCTGTGTACTGTTATGGCTTTGGTAGCGACAACCTCCTGGGAAAACAGTGTCGTTATGTGAGCATCTAAGTGACATAATTCTATTTCATTAGTGAGGGAATGAGTGGAGTTTCATTCTGAACTCTGTCTGCATGCCCGAGGATGCAGAGTCACTCTAGTAACTAAACATCCTGGAGGGTAGTAGTAATACTTTATGATTTTTCATTAGTTATCAAAGCAGTATTTTAGAATATTTTATTCTCTGATTCAGCTAGTTTTTATGCTGCATTTACTAAAGCACTTCATCTGAACAGAATATCATAATTTCAGTTACATACTTAAATACTTAGAATAGCTATTTTCAAGTAGTTTACATTCCTTAGTTCTTGATTTTTAAAAGATTATAGCTGGAAAGCACAAATAAAAGCTACAAATCAATATTATCGTTACTGTCTTTAAGAGTAGGAAAGTATATGTCTCAACATTCTAGCCACCTGTTGCTTGCTATTTTAGCTAAGGAAAGCTAGGATGCAAGACTCAGGTAACAGCTGGTCCTCAGCTGAAAAAGTAACTGGTTTGTAAAACACAGGTATGTATGAATTCAGAAACTTTCAGAGCATTATAATGTCATGTAATATAGTGTTCATTAATATGAAAATCTTTTGGTAATTTGATTTTATTTCCTTTTGGATAATACTTCTATCCTTTGTTGGTAAGTTTGACATTAGGAGTTTCAATATTTGTCTTATCTTTTCTTGCCTTAGAAATAGAAGTTTTTAATGTTTTAAAGACTAGTTTTTTTATTGTGGTTTTTTTTTTTTTTTTGGTTTAGGCTACTACATTCACGTTTTTAAAAATTCTTTACATTTATTAATTTGTATGGGGAGGAACACATATGAAAGCATACATGTGAAGGGCCTAGGACCTTTCTTCATTCTTGGGTTATCAGACATTAAATTCCATCCTTGCATGTATTTTTTTTCTTTAAGCAAGGTTCTGAATAAAAGTGAAATGACTCATTTGAAACTACCTTGCATTTTGTTTAAAATCATTCTTAGTTTTCTCTCCTCTCCTCTCCTCTCCTCTCCTCTCCTCTCCTCTCCTCTCCTCTCCTCTCCTCTCCTCCCCTTCTCTTCCCCTCCCCTCCCTTCCCCTCCCCTCCCTTCCCCTCCCCTCCCTTCCCCTCCCCTCCCTTCCCCTCCCTTCCCCTTTCCTTCCCTTTCCTCCCTTCTCCTCCCCTCTTCTCTCTCCTCTCCTCTCCTCCTCTCTTCTTTTCTTTCTTTTTTGAGACAGGGTTTCTCTGAGTATCCCTGGCTGTCCCGGAACTCACTCTGTAGACCAGGCTGGCCTCGAGCTCAGAAATCTGCCTGTCTCTGCCTCCCAAGTACTGGGATTAAATGTGCGTGTCACCACTGCCCAGCCTTAGTTATCTTGTAAATAATTTCAAAATAATTATTGACATCTTTATATTAAATGAAAGTGTATCTCAAGAGTGTCAATGAAATTATTAATAAAAGGTAAAATACTACCAACCATCTGTAATATTAACAAGTAAAAAGAACAGCATGATTTTAAAAATAAATATAGTATTAGTAATGTTAAAAGATATGACTTTCTGATAGGAATATTGAGGAAATTGTCAAATGAAAACAGAAAGTGCTGTAAAAAAAAATACAGCAATTGAGTATGTGTAGGTAGTGAGACGGAGCATGATGTAGAATTTAAACATCTTTAAGCCAGTGACATAATCTGTCAGGGTGGTGGATTTTCTTCACCGAATGTATTATAGGAGGATTCATCTGTGATTCATTAGATTGCTTCACATTTATCTTCTATTATTGCATTTAAAATTTATCTTGAAATAGAGTATAAAACTTAGAGTAGTCAAGTGTTAGTTATTGTATCTCCCTCTGTCACTTTGCCAGTGGGGGTCAGTAGATAGCTACTGCAGCAGGTCTGAAGAGTAACCACATCAGGACCAACACTCAAAATCCCATTGGTTTCTAATAGTAATTTTTTAAGGTATGCATTTAGACTTCTTTTTAGTTATCATGCTTGCTTTTAAACATGTTTTTTAAAAGTTCAAAATGTTTTTAAATAGTCCTTGACATTCTGAAATTATTTATGACTCCAAATTTAGGCTTGCATTTTAATTTTTCATTGATATTTTCTAAAGTTGTAATCCAATGAAAAATTAATCCAAAGTGGACCCAAAAGAAAAGATTGGCACTCCCCAGAATTGTGCCTCAGAGATGAGTGTCAGAGCCTGTGGATACTGTTATCATGGTAGGCATGTTTTATACTTTGTCTATACTGTGTGAAATCTACTATACTAGAGAGCATTTGGGGAATACAGCATTGGATGTATAATCTGTTTATAGTGAGTTCTTGAGCAGTTTGGGTTTTATTCTGCTATTTCCCACAGAGAAGTCTAATAAACCCAGCTACTGATCATGGCAGTAGTTATCCAAGGTACAATGATCGGTGAGCCCTGAGAATCAGGGGCAGCTTCTTACTGGTTTCTGTGTGCAATTGATATTGTCTTTAGGTACATCATACTGAATGTTTGCAATGCAATGTATTTTCCTAGAGAAATGTGACACAGTATAATTTGTCCTACCCAGTAGCTAGTTCTTGTATGGGTTACATCCTAAATTCTAGTTTGATAATTTATTTCTTTCTCCTTATAAACTATTAAAAAATGCACTGGGGGTTAGTGTAAATTGTATTGGATCAAAAATCAAATGGAATGAATTTTATTCCTCATTCTGTTTGCTAGTTGTGACTTTGAAAGTTCCCTAGCTTCTCTAAGACCCTCTCTTAGAGGAAAGAAATCATTACCTTTGCAAGCCACTCATGTCTCACACTGAAATAACCTATAAAGGGTCCCTTTGAACACTGAGCCTTATGGCTTCTGTGTGTGTGTATTTGGGAGGACAGTAGTGTCTGCATGTAAGACTCTATGTGTGCAGGCTTGTACATATGCACTTGATACTTAGGAATTCCCTTTCTGCATTCTTGGGTTGTCAGACATTAAATTCCATTTTTTGTCTTTCAGGCAAAGTAAACTTCTGGTAAAGTGAAATGACTAATTTATTTTTCCACATTCGTTTACCTGAGTTCAATCCCCAGATTCCATGTGTTAGAAGGAAAGAATCAACTCCAAAGCTCCTATGTGTAGTCCCCTGACTCCCATATAAGCCATACCGTGCCCCTCACCAAAAGAAGAGGGGTATACTTAATTTAAAAATAATAGTTGCTGTTTCTTCATTCGTGCTATTTGAGAAAGAAATTGTGGCCTAGTATTTATATTATTTCTAACATTTTTTTTTCTTCCAAAAGTACAGAAAATTACATCTTTTTTTGTTTTTCTTGAGCATTGTAAATCTGTATGTTGCTGAAGCAACCAGACTATAGAAGGTACTTAATCATACAAACATAAGCAAAGAAAAAGCCAGTCTGCTGAAACATTAATTTGCAGGGTATTACTTCAGATTCCTTTCGTTTTTGTTTGGAAGCTATATTGCCTAATTTTACTCTAATTGTCCACAATTCAACATTTCTCTTCTTATGGCTTCTCTCCAACCTTGGCGACAGAAGTCCTGGCAGCAGGGTGATAGGTGCTGGGGACACGTGTACCAGGTGTTATTGGTGGCGCTTGCCTTTTCAGGCTTCCCTTGGGAGTGCTGAGTGATTATTACAGAGTGTATCTACCTAAGCCTCTGACTTGATTGAAAAATTTTACAAACAGGAAAACTGAGATTTCTTGAAAGAAGCATTTCATTCACACGGACGTTTTCTATCTCTTTTAAAGTTTGTCTTCAGTTACGGAAGATTAGTTACCAGAACCATGAAGGCCACAGAGGGAAGGTATAGCCAACAAGTGTTCTGTCCTGCCACCTGCCAGCCTGTCTCAGCTGCACTCATACTTCTAGTTCCCTTGCTGTAACACAATTGATGTATTTTAGAGATGACAAAAGCATTTTATAAATTCTTCACCCAGTTGAGCATATTCACTTTTAAAGTCATTTACTAAGTTCTCTTTTGTCATGATATATGACAGTATTGATTTAATGGGGGAACTGCACAATGTATAAAAAGTCAAGAAGTCTGCCAAGAATCAAAGCTGTATTATAAAAAGGTGTTTTCTTTAGGTCTCTTGTCTGTGACTCTTACTTGGGTTCTTCATAGGTATGTCTGATAGTCTGGAGCCTAGCATAAGCTGAGCTAGTATCAGGTACCATTAGCATATGTCAAAACTCAGTCGGAATGTCCTCAATAGAAATTTCAGTGAACAGAATAGAAAACAAATAGAAGTCCATAAGTTACATGTACCTTTAGATGGAGAGTATACATATGAAAAATTAATCTCTTTGATGGCTCCAATTTATTTTGATGTCCTGACTAGTGACTCTCTTCATATAAACTAGTGAAGTTTGTCTCAGACATTGTCCTGGAAATAAGCCCTCTGTTGTGAGCTCTGCCCATTGGCTATCATCCCATTGGGTTGTGCTTTCTTGACTTAATCTTCCCGTACCTTTCATCTCTCCTGTGTTTGCCTTATAAGTCATTGGACTTCACAGCTGTATCAGCATGTTTCCTGTTCCTGTTGACCTTCACAGCTTATATTTTTGTAAGAAGCCTGACTTGTAAAGGCTCATACATTCAGCTGTAGCATTGAAGGCCTTCATTGAAGCCCTGGTGAGAATATCTATGTCCTAATCATCCGTAACTGTTTTCTCAGTTTCTGGACCACTGGCTTTTGCTCCTAGTGTGTGTCTTCTTTCAAGCTCAAGCATCCTAAAACTTGCTTTGATCTAGCTTGATCTAGTCTGTCTCGACCTTCACCCACTCTCATCATTGTTCCTTGCCTTGCGTTCCTCATGTACCAAGCTCTCACTTCCATTTGATGGTAGTTCAGTCTCTTTTTACTTCATCTTAGCCCATTTGTCTTGCCCTTCTGTCTCTATTCTCTTCTACTTTCTTGCCCATCATTCCAATAATTGTCTTAAGTTTCTAAATCCTTGTTCCTCTGTTAGATCCCTTTGTTACCTCCTTCTCCTCCATTAACATTTCAAATGACAGAGGAATCTCTTAATACAGCCCAAGATCCTTCTTTGTCTATTCTTTCTTTGTCACACTAGCATCTTTACTTCCTTGTTCTGGAGTTTCTGATATTTTGATAATTTAATTCTTTGGGGTGTGTTTTCCTGTGGTACTACTGTTGTACACAGGGACAACTATAATGCTTTATTCTCCCCATCTTAGGGCCTGGGACAACACCAGGACCTTGTGCTATATATTTTCATGGTATCTTGTACTCTTTTGCATAGTATATTCTTGGCTTACAGTTAAGTTTTTAAATTGGTGATTGTAGCGCACAGTATAGAGATAGTCTTTGATGCATAGCATGGTATCTGGCAGTGGTAGGAGTCAAGTATTTTGTTGGCAGGAGAATAATGGAAGAAAGATACTTTGTTGGATGTGGAAATATGCCCAGGAATAAGTCAATAGGTATAATTAATTGTAGAAGCCTGTTGTAGAACACGTCTTGGGAGTGCCGATGCATTTTAGTAGAGCAAGCTAACTAGGGGGAAGACCGAGTCAGGGGGCAATCAATTCTGCTTCCTCTGGCAAAGAACTTTAGCTGCTAACCTTTTTTTCTTCCATAGAAATTATAATAATGATAGCAATAATACCTAGTTTATACAATTCTTGTGAAGCTATAGTAGCTGATACATATGAAAGATTTGTAGCAAGGCCTTTCAGAGCAGTTAAACAAAGTAATATTTTCCTGTTAGTCAAAGAAGCACCTCGCATTAGCAAGAAGTAATATTGGGAAAATAATTTGTAGTTTAAATCATATCATAAAGCTCTGTTAAGAAATAAATCCCCATAAATAACAACTATAAGAAACCTAAAGTAGTAGGGAGGGAGGGAGGGAGGAGAGAGACAGAGACAGAGAAGGGAGGGAGGGGAGGGCAGAGAGAGAGAGAGAGATACAGACTGTGTGTGTGTGTGTGTGTGTGTGTGCGTGCGTGCCTGTAATTTTGTCTGTTTTTTCTAAATATTTCAGAAATGTTTATCAGCCTTTAACTGTACTTTCTTGTCTCCAGCTCCTCCTAAATTATACAACATGTTGAATCTTTATTTATTTATTTTTTTTAAAGACAGGGTCTTAAACTCATGGAGATTCTCCTGCTTCAGTCTCTGAGTGTTGGGACTAAAGGTCTACACTACCATGTCTGGTTGCAGGTTGAGTGTTAACTTATAATTTTGTTGCCATTGAGAAAGCTAGTAGGCTTTTCATGGGACTGCTTTTCATTGTGCCTCTACAGCCCTTAGGCGGCATTGAGGGCTGCCTTTTGCTTCAGTTTTGTTTTTATCACTCCTCTTCTCTTCTAGCCATTTTCTTCTTTTTCAAGCAGATTTATTCTTCCAAGGAGGTCCTACCATGATTCTGTATAAACAATATGAAAACTACAAAGTGTCCTTTGCTTTTAGTTATGGAGCAGAGGATGATGGGAAACAGTGCTGACTGGAAGGTTCCCCATTGCTTTGCTTTCTTAAGGAAAATAGTCTGTGGTTGAGTCATAATTTGCTCCCTTTTTGTTTTGTGTAAAAGTTTATTAGCTTGTGATTTAAACAAACCATCTGGTCCTGTTGGCATCACACACTGTCAGACCTGAGCTTCCTCCTAATTTTACTGTAGACAGTTAGGTTATATGCTTGAATTCCAGTTCTGGCAGGGATTTTTGAATGTTTATCTTAAAACTTCTGCTTTTTAAAAATGACTCTGTTACCCAAAGCACATTTACATTGATGGAGAATGTCTTAATTGTTTAGCATAAGATTTATCTCTCCGTTTCCTCAGTTGTCATACTTGCATTTCTCAGGAACAATGACTCCAAATTTTTCAACAGCCATTGATGAGTGATTGGTCCTGGATAGCCAGATTCACTAACTAAATGTGTTCTCTTGGGTTGCAGAAAGGAAACAGAAAACAGGATAATTCAAATTGACTTTCAGGGTTTTTTTTTCCTGACTTGTAGCAGACAGCAAATAAAGCAATTAGCTGGAAATCCTGGTTTCTGGATACCATCCTTGCTTTGTGTATTACATGCATTTCAGCTTATTTGAAGGTGCCAGAGTGATGGCTCAGAATTCCTGAGTATTTGCTGCTTTTGCAAACGATCCAGGTGTGGTTACCAACACCCACATGATGGCTCACAACTGTCCACAACTCCAAATCTGGGGGATCTGACATTGACCTCTTCAAGCACCAGGCACACACATGGTACACATACAGGCATGTAGGCAAAACAGTCATACACATTCTTTTAGTTTTATTTAGTTATTTATTTTATTTAAATAAATAAATCTAAGGAAAAAATAAATTTACTTGGATATATATATGATCAGAGGCAGAAATACTTTATTAACCTACATTCAAATGCATAGGAAATTGGGCATTCTTTAAGAACATTGTACTTTACTAATGCAGGAAACTCAAGAAGTGAAAGTTTTGAATTCAAGTAGAACATATTCAATATGGTGGACTAGACACTAGGAAAACAGTTGAAGAGTGTTGTTGAAGTACATACTTTCATTAATGAAAAGCTAGGGAAAATACAGGAGTAAGAATAGGCAGGGTTCAAAAGTAATACTTGGAAACCTCTTAGGCTTGTGTTTGGGGCTTTAATTTGACAGTAAGAAAGGAACAGTCTGGAGCAGCCCAAGGAGGACGAGCAGGTCGGCCCCACACTGCCCTGCTTTTACAGAAGAGCAGCCACAGAGTCCACAGTGGCTCTGCTGAGCTTGGAAGGAGGGATGTACTCAGTTGATGGGATTTAGAATGCTTGTATTTTCCTAACTACTAGTCCCTTAGCGTTAAGTTAAAACGATACTTGTCTTTGCCAGTAATTTGAACATTTAGAGTAAATAATCAATGCCAAGTAAAATAGTACTTGGCAATACTTGTTAAATATGAGAATGAAAACCTGAAAAAATGAAAATTAAAACTTTCCCACAAATTTCAAGTCCAGAGATTTATATTGGTGTCTTAGAAACCTTAATGGGAACATGGCTCATTTGAGGACAGGTCTGCGGTCAGCAGTTACTTTGAAGACTGTTCATTTGGCAGTGCCAGAAGTCTCAGCCTGTGTCACATCAGCTAACAATCCATTGCTCAAGGCAGCTAACACAGCCTAGCCAAAGTCGAGGTCTCCTCCATGCCAGGAGATCATGGCAGCAGTGTGGGGGTACGATATGCAGTTCCTATAGAACAGCAGTTCTCAACCCTTCACAGGGGTAACATCAGACATTTACATTATGATGTATAACAGTAGCAAAAAAAAAAAAAAACAGTTATGAAGTAGCAATGAAAATTTTATGGTTGGGGGTCCCCACAACATGAGGAACTATTTTAAAGGGCTGCAGCATTAGGAAGTAGAGGAATGGATAATTGGGACCACTAATTCAATCTACCAGGGATGCCAAGTAGGAAATAGACTGTGACTTTTTGTAAAGTAAGGATTTATTAAACAGAACACAATCATAAATCTTAGAATATGTGCTTGATAAATTATGTTCCAATACTGTATCAAAAGATGCTGAGACAAAAGTAATAGGTGAGCACTGAGCTGGGATAAGTGATTTGAATCCTTATTTGTGTGTAGCTCTGTGAAATTAAGGAAATAACAGAAACAAGCAGTTAGGAGTAAATTAGACTTGGGATTTCAAGACATAAACTACATAGGTGGTCCTTAAATAATTAAAATGGCTTTATGCTCACATATTAGTATTAAGATAATCATACATGGGACTGGAAAAAGGCTAAGGTGGTAAGGACACTTGCTTCCAAGTCTGATGACCTGGGTTTGATCCTTGGGACTCGTGTAAGGACTGACTTCCCCAGGTATCCTCGAATCCATACACACAGAGTAGCATATGCTTCTCTCAGAAAATAAAGAAGTTATTTTTTAAAGAAGATAATGGAAGAAGTTCCTAAAAGATAATTGAGAGTCTATATTGCAACCGTGAGTTGTAAGGTATCTCCTTTTGACACAATAGAAATTACATGATCGTCTCATGATGGGACACTGTCCAAAAATAAACAAAAAGTAAAACCCCAGTCTATGGAAATCTTTAGGCTTTAAAGTTTACAGGGAATCTGGATATGGAGGAACACGTTAAATTACAGTGTAAGGAAACTACCAAGTGAATCCAGAAAGTGATGCGGGTTGTACAGGACGAGGGTATCGTATTGTCAGAACTTTCATAACATGGAAAATTAAAAGTGTAGATGACTTTTCCTTTGACCTCTGTGAATTGCCTTAGCAGTAGCCTTGTAAAGGAAAAAAGGGCAAGGGAGGGGAGCTCCAAATCCATTGACCAAAAAAGTTAGCTCTCATTTCTGACTGTACTTCCTTCCCTTGGTTGACTTGTCCATCATCCTATCCGTACTAACCCTGTATCGTCTTTACAGTGGACCTTGAAGTTAAGAAGAAAGAGTCACCAATGTTTTCTGTCTTTTTCATGATAATTTTGCATTTACATTTCTTTCATGAAATGCATAGCTGTGCATTCTCTTTAATGCTGTTTAAATTAAATCATTTAATTTTCATTACTGTATGTGGATATATAATTGTATGTGTGTAATCTCACTGTGTTCATTGATTTTAACTGATTTTTGCATGTGTGAATTCCTTAGGTTTTCCTTTGTATGATTATGACATCTATAGAAATTCTTTCATGTTCTCTTTTCTTATGTGCATAACTATTTAAACATAGAAGGGGATGATGAGGTGGAGGGATATGCAGCTGCATGTGTAGAGGGTCTGTGGAATATTTCTCTCTTTCCACTAGTGTATGGGTTCAGGACATCAACTCACATCACTTGCTGAGCCATCTTACCTGTCTACATATAGATGATTTCATTTTTTAAAATTTACTTTTTGGGAATTTCATACGAGTACTGTATTTACACTATTTCCTCTTCCCCTTTTTTCTTTCGAGCTTGCTATACAAATTTATAACCTCTTATTCTTTATTACGGTTTTTTACATACATGTATATAATATATATATTTTTATATAAATTTATTATTTATTATTTAAATCTTTATATATAAATATATTTATAAATAAAACCTGGATGAGTTCATTTAGTCTTGCTCCTGTGTACATACTTGTTGACCTCATTGCTTGGGACTGGAAGCCTATCAGAGACTCATCCTTAGAGAAGACTGCGTCTCCTTCCCTCAGCAGCCTGAAGTTAATTTGTTTCTGTCAGTCATTTCCATTACAGTGTTAAGGAGAATGATGAAAGCAGCCTCTCTAGTCTTAGAGGGAAAACATTCAGTCTTTATCATAAAAGTCTTTGCCAAGTGAAGAAGTCCTAGTATTAGATTTTATGTTCTTTTTACCCTGAAAGTGTTAGGAATTATCATGCTGTTTTTTTTTTAAACTATCTTTATATATTCATCTATAATATAATATAGTATAGTATAATTAATAATATATTGCACATTACAATATATTTATTATATAGCATACAAACATAGAATCATCTGCTGGGATGGTTATTCTGTACCATAGTCTACTGACATGGTAGATTACATTGTTTGATAATAATATGCTAAGACACTAGCCTTGTGTTCTTTAGATGAAGACCAACTTTGAGATGTCTCAGTCTTTATATTTGATTTCCCAGCTAAGTTCTCTTTTCTCTATAATTTTACTCTGTTCCATCCCTCTCCTCTTTCCCCTAAGTGTCTCTTGGTTTTAGGCCTTGGGTGTTCTTTTACAGCAATCCTTATTTTGCTTGCTTTTTAGCACCAAAGATCATTTGTCCATTTCTCACCCCAAATTTGGAATCAGGTTCTTCCACCCTGAGCCCTTCCCCCAAAAGCATTGTGTTAATGCTAAACATCAGCAACATGCTTCTTGGTTGTCTCCGCTTCTAGCTCATGTGCTGTAATGCACAGTATTTCATTCTTGATCTTAGGATATAAACTCATGGTTTCCCTTTTGGAAAAAGAGAAAAATAAAAAGCATATGGATGAAACAAGCCAGAAGATTCTAATTATTCACATTTATAAACTGTAAAAATACACAGTGATTTACTTTAAAATGCATTCACTTTTAAAAAAAATGTAGGTAGGCTGGCAAAATGGCTTAGCAGGTAAAAGAGATCACTGTCAAGCCTGACAACTGTTCAGCCCTCAGAAACTATATGGTAGGGGTGTGTGTGTGTGTATACACGCCTGTATGTGTGTATACACGCCTGTATGTCTGTGCATGTGCATGCACACAGATATAAATGTCATAAAAGGAGGCAGAGAGAGGTGGATCTATGAATTCAGGACCAGCTTGACCTTATCAAATGTATGAAATTCTTGGGCAAATGGATGTATCTGGAGGATATCATCCTTAGTGAGGTAACCCAATCACAAAAGAAGTCACTAGATATGCACTCACTGATAAGTGGATATTAGCCCAGAAACTTAGAATACCCAAGATACATCTTGCAAAACACAGGAAAACCAAGAAGGATGACCATCGTGTGGATACTTCATTCCTCCTTAGAATAAGGAACAAAATACCCATGAAAGGATATAGGTACAGAGACAAAATGTAGAGCTAAGATGAAAGGATGGACTATCCAGAGACTACCCCATCCGGGAATCCATCCCATCATCAGCCACCAAACCCAGATACTAATGCACATGCCAGCAAGATTCTGCTGAAGGGACCCTGATATAGCGGCCTCTTGTGAGGCTATGCCAGTGCCTGGCAAACACAGAAGTGGATGCTCACAGCCAACTATTGGATGGAACACAGGGCCCCCAATGGAGGAGCTAGAAAAATTACCCAAGGAGCTGAAGGGGTCTGCAACCCTGTAGGTGGAACAACAATATGAACTAACCAGTACCCCCTGAGCTCGTGTCTCTAGCTGCATATGTAGCAGAAGATGGCCTAATCGGCCATCATTGGGAAGAGAGGCCCCTTGGTCTTGTAAACTTTATATAACCCAGCACAGGGGAAGGCCTGGGCCAAGTAGTGGGAGTGAGTGGGTAGGGGAGCACGGGCAGCGGGGGGGGGGGGTTGTGGGTATAGGGAACTTTTGGGATAGCATTTGAAATGTAAATAAAGAAAATTATAAATAAATTTAAAAAACAACAATAAAAAAAAACCAAAAGAAACAGGGGGAAAGAGAGAGAGAGGAAGGAAAGGGAAGGAAGGAAGGAAGGAAGGAAGGAAGGAAGGAAGGAAGGAAGGAAGGAAGGAAAAGAAAGGAAAGGGGAAAGGGAAAGGAAAAGGGGAAAGGAAAGGAAAAAGAAAAGGAGAAAGGAAAGGAAAAAGAAAAGGAAAAAAAGGAAAGGAAACGAAAAAGGAAAGGAAAGGAAAAAGGAAAGAAAAAGAAAAAGGAAAGGAAAAAGAAAAGGAAAGGAAAAAGAAAAGGAAGGGGAAAGAAAAGGAAAAAAGAAAGGAAAAAGGAAAGGAAAAAGAAAAGGAGAAAGGAAAGGAAAAAGAAAAGGAAAAAGAGGAAAAAGGGAAAGGAAAAAGGAAAGGAAAAAGAAAAGGAAAAAGGAAAGGAAAGGAAAAAGAAAAGGAAGGGAAAAGGAAAGGAAAGGAAAAATAAAAGGAAAAAGGAAAAAAGAAAGGAAAGGAAAAAGGAAAGGAAAGGGGAAAGGGAAAAAGGAAAGGAAAGTAAAGAAAGAAAGAAAAGGATGTAGTGGGCATGATGCTACTGTTCTATAACACCAGCCCATGGGTGGTAGAGGCAGGAAGATTAGGAGTTCAAGCACAGTCTTAGTTGTGATTTTTTTTTTCAGGCCACCGTCAAACTGTCTCAGAAAAAGGAAGCAGGCAGGAAAGAAATAATACAGATTAAGAATGTGGATTACTTTTCAGGGATGTAGGGGATACAATGAAATAACTCCACTTAAGCTCTTCAGGGGTAGGTATGATAGTTTTCTCCTACATGTGGGGGATTCTTTCTTAACTTGTCTCCAATGGATGCCTGAAACTGCAAACCATACTAGATATATATAGTAAAATTTAATGTATGAATTAGGCACAGTAAGAGAATAACAATAATAAACTCATTAGAATGACATACTGCATTAGAAGTTATGTAGATAACTCTTTCTTAGCACATCTTATTATACCTTTTTATTTAAAGAGAGCCCATCACTTTGCATGTTAGGGCCGTTATGAAGAAAAACAAACATTATTTGAGCACAAGCACTATAAGAGCAAGTCAGGCTTCCATCCCTGAAGTCGCTACTGAAGGATCTGCAGGCAGACAGGACACACAAATAATTGACAAGCAGTAATTCATGGTAATTCATGATAGAGGAGCAGATTTCCTCATACTCCTTAGACTGATGTATAATTAAAATGTTAGAAATTGTTTATTTTTGGAATTTTCCATTGGCTGTTTTTAGACTATAGGTAACTGAAACTGCAAGAAGCAGATCCATGGGTGAGTGATAAATACCTGTTTTGCTGTTAATTCTGGAAAATTGACATAGGCACTTGGATTTTTATAAACACAAAATATTTTACATTGCTTGTTTCTGAAATTTGAAATTAATGTATGCAGTGAGGCACTTATTTTTCCGATTCTATGTAGTTACTCCTTATCTTGTCTAAAAGTATATCGGGATTTTTTTTTAAACATGAACTTAATTTTTTTGTGCCATAAAGTAAATTAGATACATATACTTATAAAATTTAATTTGGACTATTGAAGCATGTGTTTTATAAATCTATACATGAATAATCAAGAGTTTATAGAGATAGTGTTCATCCAGTATTCTAGGACTTTGATGTAGACAGAATCATACAAGGGGCACAAAATGTTCCAAACAGAAGAAATAACATGTTTATTAAGCTCCACTCAATTTGAATATTTTTTAAAGCATCATAAAATAAGTGTTTTCTCAAAGTAGAATATGCAATTTTGAATTATAATTATGTAATTATAGAATTATACTTATATTACAAAAGTATACATGCTCAGTAAGGATGGATCTCAGTGAGAAATCCAGATAATTGTATGCTGTATAATCTCATTTGCAAAGTCAGAACAGTTGAGATAGTCAAGTGTGGAAAAACAGAATGGTAGAATACTTTTCATCTGTACAGTGATATAGAAGCAATTTCTGAGTTGCTGACTATATTCTGTTTATTAATCTACATGCTAACAAGGTATATTGACTTGGATCACATTTTTCAAGGTGTATATTTATTATGTATCTTTCTGTATTTTGCAGTTCTGTAAAAGACTTACCAAAATGTGTTTAGCTGCAAAGGGGTATATGTAGCCATTTTGTGTAGGAGAGGCAGACTTGACGCTTTCTACATGCTTGCTTATGTGGATGTAAGCTCTTTAGGGCAGGTAAGAAACTGATCCAGTTGATTTCTAGGGATGCTGCAACAGAGGATGCTAGAAAGACTTTTGAATCTGTCTAGATACGGCAGTACATGCTGGTGACTCGTCCCTGCTCTTATGTGTTAGAACACCTGCACATGGGACGTGGCCACCAGTGATTTTGTGCTTAACATAAGAATCTCCACCTAACATAGTTACTCCGTTTTAGAAAAGTTTTGCATGAATTAAATGAATAGAATTAACTCTATTGGTGGTTTCCAGAAATTTGAGGTTAATATATATCCCTGTAAAATTTGCAAACGTGTTCCAGGGAGATCTACCCAACAGTGTGAGGACCCCATTAGGGCAAGGGTCAGCTTGAGCTCTTAGGAAAAGATGTGTGTGTGTGTGTATGTGTGTGTGTGTGTGCGCGCGTGCGCGCGCGCGCGCGCGCGCGTGCGCGTGCACAGATGCTTTTCTTGGTATTTAGTACCTGGTGTGTGAGGCTCTTACTGGAAGAAGCCTGTGAACAGCTCTGGTATGCTTACTGTAGCTCTGTCTCCAAACTGCTCTCAGTTTTAGCACAAAAATTGGTTCATGTAGGAATGACTGAATGAGTCCCTCTCTGCCTATCCTCATCCACTTCTGAAAAGAACAGTCATTAACAAGATGAGGAGTAGTGTAATACAAACTTCAGCAGTCAGTGCTCCACACTTACCTGTGAGATCACATCTTGGTAATATGCTTTCATTGCTATAGTTTTCACTTTTTAATTAAACTTTTTTATTTAAGTAATTCGAATTTGTCAAATAATCAGAATAAGTGAAAATGGCTTCTGACGTATAGACCTTCCTCTCTTTATTTCTCTTTGTCTTTCGCATTCTGTAGTTTTGTTCCCTTGCCCATGTGTTTTGTTTGTTCCAGATCTTTTTCTGTCAAGGCTTCCCCTTGCCAAGAGCTTTTTAAAGTATAGTGCCTCTTTTCTCTTTTATCTGATCATATAGTTTTAGGGTTTTTTTTGTTGTTGTTGTTTTTTGTTTTTGTTTTTTTTAAAGAACTCTTTAATGGTGTAAGCAATAGAACTTAATCCAGATGTATAATCACGGCTCTCTGTCTATGCTGCTTCTGTTACTCAGGTTTGTCTGTTCTTTCCTAAGATCCCCCTATAAATAGTTGTTATTATTTTTTGATTTATATTTCATTTGTTTGTTGTGTGTGGGGCCGGTGTATGTGTGCTGTAGTGGTGCACACATGCTTCCCGTGCAGGTCAGGAGACAGCAAAAGTCATGGACTTTGTGGAGTTATTTCTCCCCTTTTTTGTTTGTTTGTTTTTGATTCAAAGGATTGAATTCAGGCCATACTTCATCATTAGGCTTATGAAGCAAGCACTTTACTAACTGAGCCACTTTGCTACGCCTATCTCCTCCTCCGCCCCGCCCCCTTTAAACTTTTCTTATTACATTTATTTATTTATTTATTTATTTATTTATTTATTTATTTGGGGGTGTGGGGTAGGTGTATGTGGTTTTACTGTTGTTTGCTAGGTACTAAACTTACAGTCATAGATAAACTCTATACCACAGAGGTAAATCTACACCCTGTTTATTCTTGATATATATCCATGATCAGAAAGAGTTTGGAAATTTCAAAATGACCATGTGTGCCTTACAGTTTAACAGCTCAGGAGTTGCCGTGGCCAAGCAGCGCTCTCTGCAATTGATCATGGTATTTTACTTTTTCCCTTTCTGTGTGTCTGTCATAGGTGGAAGAGCTGTTGATGGCTATGGAGAAGGTGAAGCAGGAACTGGAGTCCATGAAAGCTAAGTTGTCCTCCACCCAGCAGTCTCTGGCTGAGAAGGAGACGCACCTAACCAACCTCCGGGCAGAGAGAAGGAAACACTTAGAGGAAGTTCTGGAGATGAAGTAAGTCTCACACATCTGTTTGTTGGCTCCATTTATTTGAGATGAGTGTGCTCTTCTGTCTTTGTTTATCATCCTAGCACGTGTAGCTGACTTACAATGTCAACTTGTTTCTCCTACTTCCTAGAACGAATTTTCTCAAACGTGGCACAAATCCTGCTCAGAGCAGATTAATTTTTTTTTACCTCTTTTGTACTTAATTTTTTTATTATTATTATACATAAGTACACTGTAGCAATCTTCAGACGCGCCAGAAGAGGGCATCAGATCTCATTTTGGGTGGTTGTGAATCACCATGTGGTTGCTGGGATTTGAACTCAGGACCTTCAGAAGAGCAGTCAGTGCTCTTAACCACTGAGCCATCTCGCCAGCCCTGTACTTAATTTTACAGTGTGCTAACATGTGCATCTTTGGATTACTCCTTAAAATGTTTAAATTCATCTGCAGAAGTCAGGTGGACTGGAGAAGAGTGTATTGCTTCTCATGTCTTCCTATCACCTTGTGTCTTAGACACATTAACAAAGTTCTTACTCTAGGACCAGCAAAGTGGCATAGCACATAAAGGAACTCTGTGAAGCCTGAGGACCTGAGTTCTGTCCTCAGAACCCATGGGAGTGTAGGAGAAGACCAGTGTCACAATGTTGTCTATTTACTTTTCACACATGCGCTTTAGCACACATACAGACACAGAAAATGTAATATTTTTAATTAAGGAAAAAATTTAAGCCATGTACATTTACAAATGTACATAGCAGTAATAACAGAGTGAATTTCTGTATACTTACCCATTGATTTGCTAATTAATGTTTTGCCACACCAGACACTTAATTTTTACAAAATTGTTACTTTCAGACAAGCATTGCTATGTTCTTTTTCTTCTTGGTTCCTATTGTGATGTTTCTGAGATTAAAATCTGTATCTGCTATTAAACACAAATAGGTCTTCTGTGACCTTTTGTTAAAAACAAGTATGTTTCCATGTCTCTTAAAGTTTCAGTAGTAGTACTGTTTCATTTACAATTAACAGCCATCACGCACATCTAAAACACTTTCCTGCTCTGCCAAACCCAGTTTCTGGTGGGTTAGTCCCAGTGTCATGTGAAGTTGTCTGTACTGTGATGTCTTCTCTGTTGTCTGAGAAATGTTCTTTGTTCTCTGTAACGTGGCTTCGTACCTCTGTCATCTTACTCACTGGCCTACCCTCTCTAACACTCCTGTGCTTTCTCTAGTCATGCCTCGACTGCCATCTTCTTTACTTAAATACACAGTCTTTCTAGCGAAAATAATCATATTTCCGCCACATAGTACTTTAACCTATTAATGTTGCTTTGAACTGTGGATACATGGTGAATACCTGGATAAATGCAATTGCTAAGGGTCTTGCCAGGTTCTGTGAATGTAACACTGGATGAGTTTTGTTTTGTAGTTCCTAAATACAGTTGATCCCTTTTCTTATCAGAGCTTTCCCACTCCAGATGTTAACTTCCAGAAAAATAGAAGTTTGTTTGCTACTGGAATTTCCTTTTATTATTGATACTGCGTGAAACAATGTTTTTTTAAAATGCTGAAATTCAAAGGTAATTGAGTGTGTTTGTTTTGTATTAACGCAGTACCAAAGTTCATTATAAAAATTCCTTGCTGCCCTATTCCAGGAAAATAAATACCATGATTAGCAAAACTTATTAATAAGATCTTGACTCACGCATGATTAGCAGAGTATAGAATATAGAGGTGTGTGCCAGCAGAATAGAAATTTTAAAAAACTTGAACTAAAACACTAACCACCTGCTGTTTAGGGACGACTCATCTCTGTACTCTTTTAGTCACTCATACTGTATAACTGGCATCATGGTATTTTACTTATGTTTTTATTCTATGAGTGTTTACTTACACATGCAGCACAAGTCTACCTTGAGCCTATAAAGGCCAGAGAGGGCATTTTGTAACTGGGGTTACATGTGGGTACTGAGAATCAAACGTTGGTCCCCTCAAAGTGCAACCAGTACTCTCAACCACGGAACCCACTCCATGATGGAGTTAACTCAGATATTTCACAAGCTTTGTCATATACTTTCTACCAACTTAAAAACTTTAAGAGTTTTCAGGCTTTAAGTTACTTTTAAATTTCCCCTACTATCTCTGTCTTCATACTGTGTAAGGTGCTTGTCTATTACTCTCCTTCTAATAAACATCTGGTTGTTATATGCCTAACCACTCTCCAGATCATCTATAGGAAAAGAGGTGGTACCAGGCCTCTCTCCTCACGACCCTGTAGATTAGGTGGTATGTTTCTCCCAATGGCCCAAAACACCAGTTAGTATTTCATCTGCAGCATAATGTGAAACACCTAAGCATTTTTAATGTGCTTTTCTTCTTAAGTTTAGTACAACAATACTTTGATTTAGAAATCCTCTATTAAAAACTGTGCATTTAATCTAAGTTGAACTATATACAAAACACTATAAATGACATGCTAAGGATTCTGATTCTAGTAAACTTTCAGTTCATTTTCACTAGCTAACCAAAAGTATATTAGTCAGTGTTCTCAGAGGGAGAGAACTGTTAATAGTGTATTTTTTAGAGTGGCTTGCAGGCTGTAGTCCTGCTCGTCCAACAGCACTTATTTCATAGCAGAAAGTCCAAGAATTCTATAGCTGTTCAGTTCCCAAGGCTGTATGCTTCAGCTCACCGCAGTATACATTGGAACCCCAAAGAATTAGGTTCTAATCCACTGAAGGATGCCTCAGCAACAGGAAAAAAGAGCTGCTAGTGAAAAGGAGTGTGAGGGCAGTCAAAAGGCAAAAGCTTCCTGTTTGTGTCCTTTTATATAGGCTGCCACTAGAAGTTGGGGCCCAGATTTACGGTGGGTCTTCCTACTTTCTGCCTCAAATGGTTTAAATGGTGGAGTGGAGAGTGTGGTGTCTTCCAACCTAAAAGGATCCAAACTTAAGGTGCGCTCAGCTGCTTGGGTTTTAGTGACTGTAGGTGTAGTCAGGTTGACCAAGATTAGCCTTCACATAGTCAGTCTTCATTCTATTTTGGACTCCTATTCTCCATATGCTGGGTCAGTTCTAATTATCCTGACGGTAGTGTCTCTTGTTTGTAAGCCTTTGCTCAGGATGTACTCTGTGATTATTAATTTACATGAGGCTGATGATGTGTGTCTGGACTCAGTGGCGCAGAAGAGCATATCCCAGCAGGAATAGAGCCCACCAGCTCATGCGCTCACCAGCTCTGTGGCTTCAGCATGTTATTCAGTCTCTTCGCACAGAAACATTCTCATTTTAAAAATGATGATCTTTCCTAAGAAATGATCAATGGATTGCTTACATAGAATTGAAAACAGCATCTTGTACAGTAAGCACTTAATAGTAAACTTTTTTTTTAGTTTTTCCTAGTGATGATTCATAGGGAAAACAAGATCCTTTAAGCCCATTAAATTAAATTCTTAATAATTAAGCAAACCAAAAAGCTTTTCTGTGTAACTAGAGAGTATGAAGTGTCAAAGAAATGGAGGGGATTGCCATGTGAAATGGCATGCAGACCTAGCCATGCTTGCACATCGCTCTGCACCCAGAAAGAAGTCATTTTTCACCAGAAGACAGCATGGCCCATTTACACATAAATTCTTCAGTAACACACTACAATTGTCCAGTTTTCTGGAACAATCCTGTCCTCATCAGACCAAGAAAAATGACTGACTAGTTCTTTTCCATCTCTAGCATGTAGTTAGAACTTTGGGGCATCTGTTACAGATAAGTGGCAGCCATGAGTCTGGGGCGATGTAAAAGGGTACTCTTGGGGGGCTGCCAGTGCTTCATTAGGAATGTTTGAGCTGGTTAACCAACCTAAGGAGAAGGAACATTTTTTATTTGCAAATCCCACAGTGGTCTTCTTTCCCTTTTTATGCTGTTTTTTTTAACTATTATTTTTTTATTACCCTTTAATATTAGACTCTTTCCTTTAAGAAAGAAAAAAGATTGGAAGGAGACTGGACAAAATATACTATAGTAATTTTAATTTTAAGTCAAGTTAAAATGAAAATTCGGAGAGGCTGATTCAATCTCTCCTCTGAGTTTAGTTAGCAGTCCCTTTTCCTTAATAGTCAAAACAAAGCTTAGAAAACACTTTCATTCCTTTTAAACAAGATTTAATTTTTATTTTTCTTGTGATATGAGTGAGTATGTGTCACATGTGGACAGGTGCCTGAAGAAACCAGAGTTTCAGATTCTTGGGATCTGGAGTTAGAGGTGTTTGTAAGCTCCCTCATAGGGGTGTTGGGAACCAAACTCAGATCCTCTGGAAGAACAGCAAATACTTTTAACTGCTAAACTCTCTCTCCAGCCCCTTCTCATTCTTGATAGATATGTTTATCAGGCTATTAATTTAACAGTTCTAAGAATTGATTTGTTCAGGGAATGGAACAAAAAAAGAACTCTGTAGTTACCTGGGAATCTAGAGCAGCACGTCCTCCATCAGTCAACTGGTTGCCATCTCTATCCTGGGCCACTGTTTCTTTCTCCTTGCTGATTCAACCTTTGGGTCTGGATTTAATGGCCAAGGTTTGTTTTCCTCAATCTTCTACAACCTCACCTAAGAAAGGTTTTTTGTTTTTTTTAACTTACCATTTAGATTTATAATGTAAAATTTTAAAGTTAATTGTAAGACATTCTGAGAATGGTATGATCTAGTCACTGCATATTAAATAAGAGCTTAATAAATTATTAGGACTGTATGAATGCTGTCAGCACACAGGTGAATAGTACAAAGATAGAGCGTCACCACTGTCATATTTAAGACTCTTGGGCTTCCCTCCACCTTAGTATTGTTATATGGCAGCACTTAAAGTACACTGTGCATTTGTGAGTTTGTTTTCAACAGTAAGCATTAAATACCAGTGTGCTTTCCACCCAAGTGCCTATACCACCTTAAACTAAATGACAGGCAATGTTAAACTCTTTGGAATAGTGGCTTTCTTTGTTGCTTGCTTCCTTTCTTTTTCTTTCTTTCTTTCTTTCTTTCTTTCTTTCTTTCTTTCTTTCTTTCTTTCTTTCTTTCTTTCTTTCTTTCTTTCTATTCTTGTATAGAATAGACTTTACTTGGGGGCTTTGAGGAAGAGAGGCAGAGAGGGGACCAGAACACATGGGGGTAGGGGACAAAGGGGCCAGAGAGAGAAGAGTGGCTTTCAAATCATAGGTAATACTTGTTTCCAGGCTTATGTCATTGCTGCATGAATTGCACCCAAAATTGAAACTTCTAGTGCTTTAAAATCACACCAGAGCTTTAATAATATGCCTCTACTATCAAGGGAGCAAAGCAAAAACAGCATGAGCAACAGTTCCTCACTTAGGGGCATTGAAGAGAGAATGAGTAAGGTAACACCTAAATCTTAGTGCTCAATAAAAGTAAAATTTGAGAAGCAGCCTAGGATATAAACAAAACAACCTTGGTAGAAGAAAACGATTCTTACGGGGCCAGTCTTTAAAATTGAAATGTTTCATTCAAGCTTCTTATTATTCAGCATCTAAAACATATATATATATATATATATATATATATATATATATCAGATATATATCCTATTCTTCCTCACTGTGACCTTTACCTAGAAAAACTAAATAAGTTATTCTTGGGATTTTGTTTTCCTTCTTTGCCAACAGTTACAGATCCAAGAAAAAGAAGAAGGGACTTACTAAAATTAAAGTTTCTGAAGTCCAACAAAGACTATTAAAAGTGTACACACACACTCCTCATGTGATTGGTCTCTCAATATATTTAGTTATTTAGTTCTAGGAATTGGGCTTGGAGCCTCCTGTATGCAGCAGGCCTTCTGCCACTCCCAACTCTGAACATCGTTTCCTTTCTTTTCCAACGGGGACTTCCTGAGCTTCACAGTCTGGCTATAAATTCACTCTGTAGCCCAGGTGGGACTTGAACTAAATCCTGCTGCTTTAACCTTATGAGTAGCTGGGAATTACAGATTTGTGATACTAGGCCTGGTTTATAAATCATTCTTGATTATATGTACAATATATCCCTTCAAGCAAAAAAAAAGTATCATTTCAGCACTTGGAAGACAAAGACTGATAGATCAGAAGTTCAAGGTTATCCTTTCTACACACCAGTTTAAGGCCAGCCTAAATCTGGATATGTGAAACTCAGTCTCAAACAAACAAACAAACCCCTAAATCCTTTACAGTTATAATTTATAATTACAATATGTAATAGCTGTTACCTGTAAGTTATGTTATATCTGGTTTCTTATTTCAACTACTTGTGCTGCCATTTGGGAAGGACTTCATGTTGGTCACTCAGTTATTTCTGTACCTGTTAGTTAGCTTCCTGGCACTACCTAGCAGAGATAGCCAGGCCTCAGCCTCAGCTTGAGTAAGCAGGAGGGACCAGGGCCAACAGGAATGCCAGGAGAAATTCTCAGTTGTGTCTCTCTCAGGGAAGTGAAGATTGACTAAGATGTAAAACCAAGTGTTGCACTGCAAGCTCTATGAGTAAGCTTAACTCTGCCTTCATCATTGTCCCTCAAGGCCTGTTTATACCCTCCAAGCATCACATGTCCTCCATGTATCTTGTCTCTGCCCATCAGCCAGAGTCCACTTTGTGAAGGGGCAACAAACTGCAGCACACCACCAGAAGTTTTTTGGTGCGTTTCTCTCTATGGAGTACTGACAAATGCAGCTCAGCTACGCAGTGTAAGGCAGACCAATACATGTGTGTCATTAGCAAAGAATCATTCATCACATGTCCTTTTACATGCCTGCTTTAGCAGAACATCCTTTCTCCTGTGGCTTCTTCAGTGAAACATTCCTTTACCAGTCTGCCTTACTCTTTCACTTGTGTCCACATCAGCAAAATGTTCCTTCATGTGTTTGCCCCAGCATACACCATCCAACTGACTTTTTCCAAAGAACCCTTAAGTTTTCACTTCAGTGGAAGGTTTGCCTTCTAGGTTCTGACATGAGTGAAAGTCCTGCTGGGACTTAAGCACAGGACATATACCCAAGACAGTCACCAAGAATTCCTATCACATACATGTGTAAGAGATACCCATCCAGTCTGATGAACAATTTTTGGTATAAAAAAGAAGCATGGACAGTTCTATGAATTAAGGATGATACTGCAAGATATGACAAAGAGAACTGGACAGAAATCTGGTAAATAAGAACCTTTAAATGTCAAGTAGAAAAACAGCCAAGAGCCTGAGCAACACACTAGATCAAAGGGAAGGAAAAAATTACCGTGCCTGACCATAAGTCTTTGAATTGTTAGTATCAGACAGAAAGAACATATGAGAAGTAAAGCAAGAAGAAAATGAACAGAAAGAAAGGACATAGCTCTCAATAGTAACCCCGACTGTAAATAGTCTTAATTCTTTACTAAAAAGACACTCTTGCTAACTGACTAGTGTGATCCAACAAAATACTGCCTGTAAGAAACTCACTTCCATCTGTGAAGATATAAACAGAGTGGATGACCAAAATAACTGGAATCCATGAACAATCAAGGGTAGATATGTAAACAGGACTGCATATTGATCATGGGTACAGTTTGTAAGTTTATGCCCATAGTTGTTGAAGTACCAATTTTATAAGAACCAGTCCTACACATAAAAGAGATTTAGTTCCACTGTATAACAGTAGGTCACTTTAATACCAAGAACTACTCTTCGCAGAGCTAGAAAAAAAAATCCTAAAATTCATATGATAATGCCAAAAAAACATAAATACCTAAAGAAGCCTGAGCATAGAGCAGTACTGCAGGCATAATGCTGTAGCCATTGTAAAACAATGGACACACTATGCCACAAAAGCAGATGAGATGCAATGGAATGTAATTGGATTCAAATCAGAGTATGGACCCAACCCTCAGTGGAGGTATTAAAAATAAATATTGGAAGCCAGACATAATGACACATACTTTTAATCCCAGCACTTAGGAGGCAGATGCAAGGGCATCTCTCTGAGTTCAAGGTCAGCCTGGTCTACATAGTGAGACACTATCTCAAACAAAACACACTCCTATACAGTCACTTTTTTCTAAAAGTCTGGCACCTGGTGGGTTCACCATATTCCGGTGGAAGGCCACACATTCAAGAGAATAAGAGCAGTGCCAACTATACTTCATGATTTTTTGGTGTGTGTATGTGTGTATTTGTGTGTATTTGTGTGTGTATGTGTGTGTGTGTTAAACAAAAAAGGACATAAAGTCAGGTTGATAGGTGAGGCAGGTGGATATGGCAGGAGGGATGAATATGATCTAAACACATTGTACAGAATTTTCAAATAGCTAAATTTTTTAAAAATTTCTTTTATTTTTACAGTCCAGTCATTACCCACCTCCTGGTCTGCCCTTCCACAGTTCCTCATCCCATTCCTCCTCCCCTCTGTTTCCAAGAGGGTGTCCCCACCCCACACCTTCCACCCTTACCAGGCCTCCCCATTCCCTGGGGCCTCAAGTCTCTCAAGGTTAGGCTCATCTTCTCCCACTGAGGTCAGACCAGGCAGTCCTCTGCTGTGTATGTGTCGGGTGTTGACTGGGGGTGTGTGTGTGTCATATCAGCTAATATATGCTGCCTGGTTGGTGCCTCAGTACCTGAGAGATCTCAGAGGTCCAAGTTAGTTGAGACTGCTGGTCTTCCTATGGGGTCACCCTCCTCCTCCTCAGCTTCTTCTATCCTTTCCCTAATTCAGCCACAGGGGTCCTCTACTTCAGTCCATTGGTTGGGTGTAAGTATCTGCATCTGTCTCAGCTGTTTGTTGGTCCTCTCGGAGGACAGCCAAGCTAGACTCCTGTCTGTAAGCACACCATAACATTAGTAAGTGTTGGGCCTTGGAGCCTCCCCTTGAGATAGATCCCAAGTTAGGCCAAAAATTGGACCACCTTTCCCTCAGTCTCTTTTCCATTTTTGCCCCCGAAGTTCTTTTAGACAGGAACAATTCTGGGTCAGAGGTTTTGACTGTGGAATGGCAACCTCATCCCTTTACTTGATGCCCTGTCTTTCTACTGGAGGTAGACTCCGTGAGTCCCCTCTCTCCACTGTTGAGCATTTCATCTAAGATCCCTCCCTTTGAGTCCTGATAGTCTCTCACCTCCCAGGTTTCTGGTACTTTCTAGATGGTCCCCCCACCTCCCAGCCTCCGAGATTGCATATTTCCTTTCATTCTGCTGGCCCTCAGGGCTTCTCTCCTGTCCCACTCCTCAGCCCCCCTACCTGATCATGTTCTCCTTGTCTCCTCCCCCTCCTTTCTCCTACCCAGATCCCTCCTTCTCTCTGCCTCCTATAATTGCCTTCTTCTCCCTCCCAAGTGGGATTGAAGCATCCTCACTTGAGCCCTTCTGCTTGTTAACCTTCTTGAGTTCTGTGGATTGTACCCTGGGTATTCTGAATTTTTTTTGGGGGGGGTTAATATCCACTTATTAGTGAGTGCATACCATGCATGTCCTTCTGGGTCTGAGTTACCTCACTCAGGATGATATTTTCTAGATCTATCCATTTGCCTGCAAAACTCATGATATCCTCATTCTTAACAGCTGAACAGTATTCCATTGTGTAATTGAACCACATTTTCTGAATCCATTCTTCCATTGTGGGACATCTATATTGTTTCCAGGTTTTCACAGATAAGGCCACTATGAACATAGTGGAACATGTGCCCCTGTGGTATGGTGGGGCATCTGTTGGGTATATGCTCGAGTGGTATAGCTGGGTCTTCAGGTAGGTCTATTTCCAGTTGTTTGAGGAACCTCCAGATTAATTTCTAGTGTTTGCACCAACTTGCAGTCCCACCAGCAATGGAGGAGTGTTGCTCTTTCTCTACATTCTTGCCAACATGTGCTGTCACCTGACTTTTTGACCTTAGCCATCAAATAGCTAATTTAAAATGGAAAATTGGAGGAAAAAAAACTGCATTAGATAAAGGACAGTTTCTCCAATAACCACTGTGGGGAAAAGTGGATATCCACATGTAGGGGTTGAAACCAGACCCTTATCTGATTCTTCTTTTAAATAGGCTGTGACTATGAAACCTACAACAGATTTGAAAATACTAAAGAAAAGACACTTGAGGATATTCCTAAAGGCAAAGATTTCCTACATAAGACTCCAAAACTGTAGGAAGCAAAACAAGAAGTGATCACTGGATTACATCCAAAGGTTTTGCCCAGCAAGGGAGGTGTAGCGAAGAAGCCACTTGCAGAATCATACAGAGGATTTAAACATGTAGGGAATCCCATTTATACAGTTATGGTAATGCTGATAGATAATCTATAGCAGGTATGAAATGAAAGGGAAAGGCAGATATATACCCACACAGTTATAGTAAATAAAGGGAAACCTAGAAAGCATTACAAAGTAGACAGTGTTACCAAAGCATATAGTGTAGTAAGCTCAGTAGAAGTTGTATTCAGTGTCTATATATGAAATTCTCAAAGGTTGTTTTTTAAATATAAAACATTACTAAAAGTAATTAAAGAATATCTGATGAAATAGATGTATGTAGCCCATGGTGAATCAGTCAAACCTTCAGTCACCTGTTTATAATCCAACTTATATTTTTTAATACCATCCTACTCAAAATCTCAGTGGTTTCTCTGTGGAATCTGAGAAACAATAGGAAATAGACACTCATACAGAGGCCACAGAAGGTATAGAGTGTGTTTGAGAAGAAACAGTAAGTTCATATTGCAAATGTCTTAGTCAAGGTTTCTACTCCTGCACAAACATCATGACCAAGAAGCAAGTTGGGGAAGAAAGGGCTTATTCAGCTTACATTTCCATGTTGCTGTTCATCACCAAAGGAAGTCAAGACTGGAACTCAAGGAGGTCAGGAAGCTGATGCAGAGGCCATGGAGGGATGTTCCTTACTGGCTTGCTTCCCCTGACTTGCTAAATTTGCTTGACTACCAGCCCAGGGATGGCACNACCCACAATGGGTCCTCCCACCTTGATCACTAATTGAGAAAATGCCTTACAGCTGGATCTCATGGAGGCATTTCCTCAACTGAAGCTCCTTTCTCTTTGATAACTCCAGCTTGTGTCAAGTTGACACACAAAACCAACCAGTACAACAAACGTGCAAGAAATTTTCTGGCTAGCAATACTGCTATGTTTGAGAGCCAGGTGCTTAGTAGTTAGCAGCAACAACTAACACTCTTAACCTTTAAATGTAGCCTCCATTTCCCAGGTAACAATATAGGTAGGGGTCTGCAGAGAACCAGTGAGAATGATGTTGCTTCTCCAGATCTCTAGGAGTGTGTCTCTGGTTTAGTACTGTCCTTGTTGTACCCTTCCTTCAGTTCACATCGACTCTGTACCCTCCCTTGCCTGCCTTGCTTAGCCTTTTATGATTGCCCTTTGTTGCTAGGGTTTACAGCTCGCCTTTGTCTAATGCTGACCACTAGAATTCACATTTAAACTTGTAAGAGTTAGTGAGTACAAGATAGTTCTCTTAGAGAAAGTGATCCAGGCATAGGTGTTTATTTTGATAAAAGACAACATGCTGGAAACCCTCCACCTTCCTTCCCCTTCCTTTTTCTCTTTCTCTCCACTGCCTCTGCTCCCTACTTTCCTACACACTTCTGGGTTGCACTGTGTAGCTCTGGCTAGCTTGGAACGCACAGAAACCCAAATGCCAGCACGGAAAGCATGCACTACCACACTCAGCAAGAAACATAAGTATATATCATGGCTTCCTCTGCTGCAGCATGAACTATACTGAAATCTCATTTGATTTGCATTTATTTTCACTTTTCATCTCTGAAAGTATAGGTCACATTACTGAGCTGAATAACACTACTACTTGGACAGGTTTGTAGTACACAAGTTGTTTAGAACAGTTTTTTCTAACAAGGTGCTCGTTAAAATAAATTTCCCACTTTGCTTGAGGATCTAAATGTAATTATTTTATAAGTATTTTCAGGAACCTTCAAAAGATCCAGGTTGTAGTTTGTCCTCCAGAATTTTGTCCTTAGATACATTTCTGACTTTTTAATCTGCACTCCTCAAAACAACCTATTATGATATAACCAAGTTATCTTATATTTCCTCCCTTTACACTTTTTTTTTTGTTTTTTTTTAAACTGTTAGGTGTTTGGAACATTTTCTGTAATTTTGCCTTTTAAAGCCTTTCCATCTTCTTTATTCTGAAGGCTCACACCAAGTCTTATTACCTACCTTTAAAAATAGTTACTTTTATGTTCTATATGTGTTTGCCTTCATTTATGTTGTGCACATCACATGTGTTCAGTACCCTGAGAGGCCAGAAGAGGGGATCAGATCTCCCTAGAACTAGAGTAAGCTAACAGGTTGGTTCTGGGAATGAAACCCAGGTCTTGTACAAAAACAGCAAGTACTCTTGACTGCTGAGCTGTCTCTCCATCTCCAGCCCACTGGTTCTGGATTCAGATGCTATCTTCCCTGCACTTAAAGTTTTTATACATTTACAGGCACACTGTCTTATGAAGAGTAGCTGTGCTACACTGTAAAACACCCAGTTTTGTAGCTGAATACAGACTATAGCCACCATGAGTGAAGAATAGCTTTCAGGAAATCATCCTGGAGGAGGCAATACTATTTTAATAAACTTGCCTATATATGTTCGTTTGTATTGGGTTTATGTATTTTTAACAAAATTACTCATATGTTATAGTTGATATTCATAGTTTATATACTGGGGATATTTGGCATATGGAAAATTCCTTAGTTTAGTTTTCCTTATGGAAAGGCAGTCTCATTACAACCCTAAAGTATTAGGTCGCCTCTGTGCCCAAGTAGACTGGGCATTTCAGTATAGTTTTTCATTCACCTGTTAGCCATTGTGATAGTTTGTTGCTGCTGTATTTACTCTTACAAGTTCCCTTGTGTAGTAGAGCAAATATCTCTTCAGTGTTCCTTGCCAGAGCCATCTGGAATCTTTATACTCTTTCATGATACAGAATAGTTCTTTGAGGGAGTCCTTAGGAAATTTTAATAGGAATTTGCATTGATTTTACAGACTAATTTAGGAAAAATGTGGTCTTTTATAGCATGAAGTCTTATCATCAACTGTATCTGTGTGGTAAGCTCTCCTTTGTGACTATATTCAGTACTTTCCTCATTGCTCGCAGTGAAGGGATGGTTCAGGAACGCCCTGGTGGCAGGGGCATAAGCAGCTGGTCACATCAAGAAACAGGAAGGGAAGGCTACTGGTGTTGTGCTCACTTTCTTCTTTTTGTGCTGCCCACATTTGGGATGGGCCCTCACACACAGTTAAAGAAATCTAGAATGTTCCACCCAGAAATTCATCTCCTAGGGGAGTCTAGTTCTTGTCACATTGGTAGTATTAACCGCACACAGTGACTTTAATTAACATCTTGTGCATTTTTCTTAGCATCACTCTTAAATATGTGCCTAAATAACCCCATTTGGTCCTAATATGACACAAGTTTTTTTTTTTTTAAGTTTCTAATTATGTTACTGCAGATACATAGAAAGGCTGCATTGAAAACATGCTGTGAGAGGATGAGTAGTAGCTCAGTTGGTTGAGAGCTTTGCTGTACTCATTGCAAGCCCTCTGCTGGGTCTGGGTTTTCCAGTATGAAGTCTCTTATTTCCTGTTGAAACTTCCATTTTTGAATTTAATAGGGAATGAAATCCAGAGTAACTGTTCAGCTAACTATCATTCACTGAAAAAAAAAATATATATATACACACACACACACACACACATATATATATATATATACATATATATATATATATATGTACATACATACATATACATACATACATACATACCCCCATCCCTTCGAAGTGCTTTTGTTGCTGTTGAATCTTACTTTTTCTTTCAGTAGTTGGTCATTTCCCAATTGTGAGGGAAATGTTTCTATGGCACTACTTCCCGTTCATTTCAGGGCATCTTCTTGCCTTCTCTGTGGTAATCCAGAATATCTATCTTTTCTGGGTTTTCCATAGTAGTTTCTGTACATGAGACTGTATATCTCTTTTGTGTATTTGAATCTCCCATGATTTTCCACCCATCATCTGCATGGACCCCAGGACCAGCTTTAGAGTGCTCACATTTTTCTAACATTCTGTTTTTACAAATCAACATTTGTGACTTTCTATAATATTCAGCAGAGTTAGATTCATCATTCATTACCTGATAGTGTTTCTATTTTGTGTAGTACTGTGTTCTTACCTTTCAGAACACATGGGGAGGCTTTCTGTGTCACCTGAATTCACAGTGTCTTTCACAAATATTCCAAGCTAAAGTAAATTTATTTTCTTTGTATTTTTACCACTCCATTTCCCCTGTAAATTTTTTGTGCCTATTATTTTACACAGTTAGTTTTCTGTTTTGAAGAATTAAACATTCATTGAGTGAGTTTAGTTCCTGAATTATAGAGAGAGTATCTGTTGTAAAAATTTTGCCATGGCATATGGGATGGATAAATTGCAGTTCCTGTGAACCTTAGTTTTATGTGGAAAAGCAGCAGAAAGACAACGATGAAAGATGGACTTTACATCCTCATTACATTTCTGAAGTGTTATTTTGTGCTCTATGTTTCGGCAAGGCTTACTTCTGCTTAAAACTTTTCCCTTTACTTAAACTTTATGTGTCTTGTGGAATAGTTTATTTAGTCAATATTCTTTAAAGAAAAAAAATCTCTTAGTGTTCCCAGCCTGCTTATAATGTCCAGCTCCCGTTGCTTTGGCTCAGAGTTCTAGTACACCTCATGATAAACACCTTTGTATCTCATTATATCTTAAACTCCATAAGCTCTTGGAGCAGGCGCATAGAGGGAGCATACTGTGCTTTTTAAATGAGCCATGACAAGCCTTCGAGTGGAGCTCGCTGCTGGGAAGTAGACCAGGTGGCATTAACAGGACCATTCCATGTGGTAATTGCTTAACACATTAATATTGAAGGAGAACTGGCAGCCCAAAGAAGCAGTCGACTTGCAGCTTCTCATTTCCTGGGAGTGAGAACAGTCAGACAAGGGTGTGTATTTTCATCTCACATGTCATAGTATACAGGAAGCTGTGCCTTTTTATTTCTAGGTCTACTTGTTTTAATTTATTAGCTTATTGACAAGATCACTGTGCTTAAAGGCTTTAATTTTTCAATTCTGATGCCATGAGATAAACTGAACTGTTATCATAAAGAAGCCTAACTGTGATAAAATAATGTAATGTGGAGTTGACCTAGTGAGAAGATTTATTCACAAGGACAGGTACATGCTACATTAAACCAATGGTAACTTAAAATATGTTAATTATTCATTTCATGTTTATTATCATGGTTAGAATATATCCAGGTAATTACATAATTGTAAGGTAGTATGCAAATCTCATACAAACAATAGAACTATCTCTACATGATTGTAGTTGGTGATTTTGCACTAAGATAATGTAAGCAGACGCCCCTCCTTAGCAGGCACCACACTTGGAAGTCCTGGAGACCCTTCTGACCTGCCCATGCTCAGAGTGTTCTCTCTGTCGTGAGAAGATGACTGCTTTTGCAGACCTCAGGTTTTGTCAGCTTCTCTAGATTATCTTGAAAAGGAAGATAAAAATCAGTATTTTTTTTCTTGACAATAACTGTCAGGCCAGGTTTTTTTTGATTAATAAATAAAGGAATAATTAAATTTTAAAAATACTTTTTAAAATAACTTTTGTGATTTTACTCTTGAGTCAAGATGTATTTTCTTTTTTCAAATTTCCGTCTCTTTTTGGTGCTGTGCAGAATACTAGTCTCTATACTTAATGTATTTTTCAGTATTGAGATATATTGACTGTGTGTGGAATTTGATGTGATGCACTTCTCTGTGCCTGAGTTCTGCAGAACTGTCGGTCGATTTGGAAGGTGTTTATTTACTCTGGTTATTTTTTGGCCTTTAACTCCTCTTTGTTTTCTGTGCATCTCCATACCCTGCTAATGACTACATTGTCACTTTCTAAGCATAAGGAGGTTCCAGAGCTGTGTTTTATGTTTATTTTAAACTAATAACAGAACATCTTTATGGTAACCAGTCACTGTTTGGGGAAGATTCTGGCTCTTTCAAATTCTTTAAAATTAGAAGCAAACATTTTTATAAATTGCTGTTCCTGTTAGATTTATCCCACTGCTGTCTTCTTCCTCCATCCTGACTTTTAAAACAGTGTTGTAGAAAGAGGTTTTTCAGCCTACAAGATACTGTGTTTTTCGTTGACTAGAATGGGATTAATCTATGATGAGAAAAGCATGGTATTTCACTGTATTCTAGTGTAGATGTGATGCAGCGTGAAGCCTGGCAACTCTGTTCACTAAAAGCAAGGCAAAGAACATCAGGAGATAAATCTCAAAAGTCGCTCTGGGCAGTGGTGGCGCATGCCTTAAATCCCAGCACTTGGGAGGCAGAGGCAGGCAGATTTCTGAGTTCCAGGCCAGCCTGGTCTACAGAGTGAGTTCCAGGACAGCCAGGGCTGCCCTGTCTTGGAAAAAAACAAAAAACAAAAAAACAAAAAAAAAACCAAACCCAAAAACAAGCAAACAAACAAACAAAAACCTCAAAGGTCATTATTGTGTGGACCATTGTACATGTATCAGCTTTGTTTAAGTGCATTAAATATAGTAGTGTTGCTTTTAAGCAGAATCCAAGCCTGTGACAGGGATACCATGTAGCTAATAGAATTGTAAATTTTAGGTGGAGATTGTGTTTATTCTTTAGCTGTAGGATTGTGGTGTGAATTGTAATTGTTTAGTAAGCAAATTTCCTTGGATATTAGAATGTTGCAGAAGAGAAAGACCCAGGATGGAAAAGCCTGTGTGTGTATGTGGGGAGGGTTATGACCATTTACATTAAAGTGAAGGAATTTTATTAAAACTCAAGCTCTTTATAGTCTAGAATTGCAATAATAATACTTGGAATTTCTGAACTTTTAGGTGATAAGCTATGTCATATTGTTTTCCAAAGGAAAACCGTGCTTTTGTATTAGAACACAAATTTCCAGAAACTCTTGATTCTAGCATAGTCAGCAAAGTTCCCATGATTCCTTGGCCAAAATAAACACCAAACATTTCCTAACAGTACTTGGACTCTTATATTCAAATATGCCCTAACAGTTTTGTAATCATTTTGAAATACAGAGATGCATATTAATAATATACTATAAGAAAATCCTTTCATTTTAAAAATTAGATAAATGCTTATTGAGTGCTTATTGAGTGCTGTATAGTTTTTGAGCCTATGCATAATATTGAACACTCATTTCTTGATCCACATTGATTTTTGTTCATTGTGGGACTGAACATTTAAAATTCTATTTCTACAATCAGAATGCTCATACCCCTAAATCATCATATTGAAATCTTCACCCCCTTAGTTGTAGTAATAGGAGTAGGCTTCTGCAAGGGATAATTCTGACAAAAGCCCATACATGTGATTTATTCCTTACAAAAAAAAAAAAACCAAAGACTCTGTATCCTTTCTGCCTTGTGAGAAAATCAGCAAGAAGGCAGCACCCATGAACCAGTAGGCCTGTCTGTGATCTTATGCTTTCCCGATTCCAGATCTGCAAACAGTTCATTTTTTGTTACTTAAGAGATTTCTGGAGCTTTTATTTTGTTTGGGGCTATGATTCTAGAGATTAAACCTAGGGTCTCAGGGATGCTGGGCAAGAATTATGCCACATCTTAAGCCACCATAATTTATGTTGATTTTTTATTATTTTCTTTATTTACATTTCATAGTTTCTCCTCTGAAAATCCCCTATCCCCTATCCCCTCCCCCATCCCCCTGCTCTCCAACCCACCCACTCCCACTTGTCCTGGCAGTCTCCTGTTCTGAGGCATAAAACCTTCACAGGACCTAGGGCCTCTCCTCTCATTGATGACCGACTAGGCCATCCTCTGCTACATATACAGCTAGAGCCACAAGTTCCACCATGTGTTTTCTTTGATTGGTGGTATAGTTCCAAGGAGTTCTGGGGATACTGGTTAGTTCATATTGATGTTCCTCCTATGGGGCTTCAGGCACCTTCAGCTCCTTGGGTACTTTCTCTAGCTCCTTCATTGGGGACCTTGTAATCCGTCCAGTGGATGATTGTGAGTATCTATTTCTGTATTTGCCAGGCACTGGCAGAGCCCCTCAGGAGACAGCTATATCAGGCTCCTGTCAGCAGGCTCTTGTTGGTATCTGCCATAGCGTCTGGGTTTGGTGATTGTTTATTGGATACAACGGCCATTGAAAACTTCACAAAGATAGAATAATGTAGCATAATCCTACATTGAATGGGTAATTTGTACACCATCTGATCTATTACTATGTTTCAACAAATATTTCAAATATTCTGCAGTAACTTTTTGGAAACATGTTCACATTATATAAATGAAGATTATCTAATTGTGCATATTCATGACATTTTAGTGTAGAAGTTATTAGTATATATGTCAGAGTGTAGAAGAAAGGATTAAATTTTGTATCAGTCTGATCATGGACCTTTTCTTTCATGTATGGAGACCGAATGGCATATTGATTAAGACCAGTGATTTCCAGTGTTAATGTTGTTGTTATTTTTTTTTAATTCTGACACCTCTCTCTCTCTCTCTCTCTCTCTCTCTCTCTCTCTCCCTCTCTCTCCCTCTCTCTCTCACACACACACACACACACACACACGTACGTACGTACGTAAAGATGAATAGATACATAATCAAATGGCACACTGGTCAGCTCCAGTTACTGCTGTGAAATACTTGAGAATATAAAGGAGAGGTTTATTTTGGCTCATGGGTTCAGAGGTTTCAGCAGCCTCTGTCCTTGATTCCTTGGCTTAGTTCCTCTAGGTTCCTGACACGATATGGTGGAGAAGACATGGCAGAAGAAAGGTGCCAGAATGGAAAGAGAGGAGGCTTCAAGGTCTCAGAACCTCCTTCAGGACGCACCTCTAATGGCCTCACGTCCCCACCAGAACCCCTACCTAAATGTTTCAGTGCTTCCTAACAGCATGATCAGCTGGGTACATTCCCTCAACACATGAGCCTTTAAGATGTAACAGAAACAAATGCTCTGGACTCATAGTGCCGTTTGCTTCCCCTTTCTCCTTTCTCTACTTCCTTCCTTCCTCCCTTCCCCCTCTCTTCCTCCCTCTCTTCTTCCTTCCCTTCCCTTCAGTTGAAGATAATTATATTTTAAAGCACTGCTCTTAGGACTCACCTAACTGAAAGAACTCTGGGCCCCAACTGGACTCTAAATTAGGCTCCACTATTTTTTTTTTCCTTGGCAGTTTCCTGTGTCCATTTTGTAAAATCAGAAATAGGACCTGGTATTAGGGGATTTTCAGGGAAATAATACATGCAAAATGCTTAAAACATCACTTGATTAATAATTATTGCTGTTATTATTGGAGTCTTAACAATCAAAGGCTGGGATATATGGGGGTTAGAGAAAAGCAATAGTAAGCTATAAGTGGTACTGTATCTATTAAAAGGGCTGGCTTCTAAGGAAATGAAGTTGTAATGATTTTTCTAACATTCTAGACAAATCAAGACTTGGCCAACTAGAATTTCTTGGAAATGGTAGCTGTCTGTGACATTCAATTTGTAAACACTATCCACTGTCTGTCCAAAAATGAATAAGTATTTCATAAGGTTACTGAGATTCCTCTGGCTATTTCACTTGACCAGTTATGCTTTTCTCTCTTCCTGTGGAGATAAGTTTATACAGGAAAAAAATGTTTTTACTTATGAATGGCATGAAATTTGATTAAATTTGAGTAATAGAAAAGCTTTTCCTTTGGCTGCAGATTATTGAATTTCTACCATGTAGCACTAAAATATTTATGTTATCAAAGACTAACTTTTTAGAAACTACTTGCTTTCTTCCTCAATAGCATATTTTGCATTTTAGACAGAGTTGGGGGCAGAATGTCTGCTCCTAGGTGGGGCCTTGCTGATGTTTACATTCCTCATCAATAGCCAGAAATGGAGTTCTTGACATCTGCTGGTGCTGCCCACTGCCCTTCTTGCACCTTAAATTTGATTTTAAGTGGCTGACAAAAAGAAATAGTAAAGAGATGGAAAAAGGAGTGCTAAAAGGAGTGCTCTCCTCTGACCTCCCGACTTTGATCTTCATGATCCATTTTTTTGTCAAGGAAGTAGAACAGTATTTTTGACTTATAAATATTTCTTAGGTTGTCTCTGGTTGATCCTTTTCTTGATTCTAAGGTTTCTTTTATTCAGTTTACTTTAGGCTGAGTCATCACTGGATTGATGAGCTGCTCCATTCTTTCACATTAGAAGTTCACTTTCTGCCACTTCTTTCATGGGTATTTTATTCCCTATTTTAGGGAGGAATGAAGTATCCACATTGGTCTTCCTTCTTCTTGATTTTCTTGTGTTCTGGAGATTGTATCTTAGATATTCTAGGTTTCTGGACTAATATCCACTTAACAGTGAGTGCATATCAAGTGAGTTCTTTTGTGATT